>NW_019154154.1:907091-1314781 GCF_002288905.1 Enhydra lutris kenyoni | reverse complement strand
TTGTGCCCCGTTGCTCCGCCGCTTGCCGGGAGCCGGCCCCTCCCCCCCGCGGTCTATCTTCCCGTCGCTTTGGATTCACTTCTCCGCCCGTCCTACCTTTCAGAAAGTAGTTGATTTTCTGTTTCTATAGTTGCTGTTCTTCTTCTCTTCGATCTCCCGTTGGATTTGGAGGTGTTTGCAATCTTTAGATAAGCTATCTAGCTGATCTCCCACTACCTGAAGTAGTCTCAGCCTGCTACTTCTCCGCCATCTTGACTCCTCCCCCAACCATATTCATTTTTAAAATGCTTTATACTCTACAACCAACACCTTTTTGACATCTTCACATGGAAATGTAATATTTATCAGAACCCAATCATAACCGTAAGAAATCTCTTGGTCTTTGCTCCTCCCCGCTTGACCTACTTTTCCAATAGTAGTCCCAGTTTAAAAATGTGACTTCATTTTCTAAGTTCTTAGGCAAAACACAATGACCTGTTTTCTGCCATAATCTGCATCCCATCCATAATCAAACTACATGAATAAAACTTCAAAACACATCCAGAATCTTGGTACTTCTTTCTACTTCCATCACAACCGCTTAGGTCTATGCTATCATCATCTCTTCCCTGCAATATTGCAGGACCTCCTAATTGGTCTCCCTGCAACCATTTATGTGTCTCTTTAACCTGTTGTCAGTAGTAGGCAGAGCCATTTTTCAAAAAAAATTTAAATCAGAAGATGTCAGCTTTTTGCTCAAAACTTCCCAAGGCTTAGGCTTTTTGTCTCATTCAACTCAACATCTCTATAATAGTCTACAGAGCCCCATAGAATCTATACACCCCCCACCCAATTCCATCCCTCCTCACCTCTCTAGAGCAGATTATGTTAATCTCTTCTAATGGTCTTTGCTCACTCCATTCCAGATTCATTAGTTACTCTGCTATTCTCAAAAAACAACAGGCACACATTCACCTCAGGCTTTAGGACTTGTTTTCCTCTAGCTGGAATTCTCTTCCCTACCTCTATACGGTCCTTCCCTCCCTTCTTTCATTATTTTCTCAAAGGCTACCCCTCAATGGACTTCTCAAAGCCCATCCCTTTAAAATTCTAGACCTCTAGCTCTTTATGCCTATTCTCTGCTTTATTTTTCTATATCATACGTATTGCCATCTGACATACTCTATATTTTATTTATGTATTGATTTGCTATCCCCTTCTCCTAATAGAATGTGAACGCTGTTAGAACAAGTATGTTTTGACTCTTCTGGGCATTGTTGTATCATCAGTGCCTAGGATTATCCTGGAACATAATAAATGCTCAATAAATATGTTTGCATGAATGAAGTGATTATTCAGAAAGGAGAGGTACATCTGGAGAATCTGTAATTTGACCAGATAAGAAGTGCTGGGATGGAAATTACCAGGAACACACAGGCACCGGCATCATGAACCATATTTCTTTTACTTCCATAATCAACACATTGCTTCTCACCAAGTAAATGACCAAATTTGAATATTATTCAGAGATAAGATGGCTAGCTTCCCAATCAAAATACACAAATATGTGGTGCTCTTATAAGCAGTGCTCAGTTTTACCCTCCAAAGAATTCTAAGAGCAATACAGGACCATCTCTGACAATAAGAGGAATGTGGATTAAGTTACGTTAAATAATTTACCAAGGATTACATATCTAGTGACATAGTCTGGGATTAGACTTCTACTTTTAATCAGGAATGCCTCCACCAAGTTTATTTTTCTTCTCTTTAAGATCCTTTGAAGGATTCTAAAACCATGTTCAAAAGAATACAGTGCTTTTATCAACTTGACAACAGATTTTTTTTAACGTACTCATGAAATTTCACTGGCTTTTATTTAGAACCATATCCACCCTGTTTAATTCTTTGCTGCTATGAGGGACAATGTATTCTCATATATGCCACCTTCAAATGAAAGCACTAAGCAAGCCTCATTCTATTTCTATCTTGACAAAGCCATCCTGATACCACTCAAAAAAGTACTAACTTCTTGAAGTGGCAGACATGTGGCTGTGGTTCCAGAAATTCAAACGGCACTGAATCCAAACATATTTGGAAGGTTTAGATTCCTGCCATCACCACCACATGTGTGTCGCTCCAAATAGTACTTCACTGAATGGTGCTTTTAAGAACCTCATCTTTTTTTTTTAATTGAGTTACTACTAAGTGCTAAGCACAGAGCTTCAGGAATAGACACAAAGATGAATAAGGCAGCCTCCATATCCACACGGAGCATACAAATGTCTAAAGATGACACATGCTAGTAAATGTAGCATGCTATATTTTAAAGAACATTGGAATAAAATTTAAAAACCCAGATGGGATTCTCCCTTCCTCAAAATCACACTTTCCTTCAATGGCAGACATAAGTATCACAGCAGAAAAAATAGAAGTTGGTATGGAAATATAGAGAAAATAGTGTTAAATTTGAACAGTAATCAGAAATATCAGCATTATATAGATTACAACTCTGTTTCTTAAAATGTGGTAGTATACATTATCTACCTGAAAAAATGGCATAAACATTTTTAAAAGTACAAATTCCTGAATACCACCTCATAACTACTGAATCAGAATCTGCATGATGTGAAAAAGACTTAGAAAGGTACATTTTAATAAAGCCTTCCCGGGGATTCATATCCATTGTAAAGTTTAACAACTGCTGAGCTAAGGAAAAATGTGATGAATAACCTAAAACAAACTATCCTTTAAGCCTTTCAGTAATAACTGACAGGTTCCTTTGAGGGTAGGAAATGGAGGGAGATGCTCAGGAAGACGAATGTAAACATTTTTTCTTTTGGTAAAAGCTTTGTATTATTTGTACTTTGACAACTTTTACAATGCAGGTCAAGACCACACATTGACAGTTAAATTTAGCATTTTAAGTGCTATGAAGAACTGCCTTGGTTATGAAAACCAGCCAAGAACCCAAGTGGTTTAATCCATTTCCCAAGGTGAAAGGCTCAGCCAATTTTGAAGAGTTAACATTTTCAAAATGAGGTATCACATTTATTTCTGTGATAATGTGTAATGTCGCAACAAAATTTTTGTTACTACCCCTTAGAGGATATTTTTGTAAAGCCCTCACAATACACATCCTATGATTTCTTACTCCCATTATGACAAAGTATAGGGTAATTTTAAAGGATTGCATATAGCTGCCACTTGATAAAACATCACAAAGAAAGGGGGGATGTTTCAGTCAATAGAATCCTGACCACAGTAATGTCTAAGAATAAAGTAATTCTTAAAAGTGAAAAACTTTAACTTGTGGATAGCATTAATAACACATAACTCATCTGTACATTTACTCCTATTGAAAAATCTATGAAGTAAATGTTTAAAAAATGACAATCCATTTGGTTACCTTTCCATGCTTCTTTCTCTTCTACTTTTCCTTACTAATTTATAACTGGAGGTACATCAAGGAGAAATCTCAGGAACACAGCAGCCAGCTGAACTTCAAGTATGGTTTATTGTATAGGTTACAATTAGGAGTCAACAAAATACAATCTGCGTGCAAAGTTTGCCCATGGCTTGCTCCTCTTTTTTCTTTTACTTTCATTTCCTTCCCTTCTTTCTTCTTTCTTCTCTCTTTCTCTCTCTCTCTCTCTGCGCTATCTGTCCTTCCTTTCCTCCTTCCTTTTGCTTTCATTGCTGGCAAGCAAAGAATGGTTTTAACATTTTAAATGATTGCAAAGAAAAACAAAGAATATGCAACAGAGACCTTCTATGTCTCCCAAAGCCTAAAATATCTACTATCTGGCCCTTTGCAGAAAATGTTTGATGACCACTTTTGTTACATTATATGAAGAGTCATATAAAAATGTAGTGACTGGGGCACCTGGGTGGCTCAGTGGTTAAAGCCTCTGCCTTAGGCTCAGGTCATGATCCCAGGGTCCTGGCATCAAGCCCTGCATCCAGCTCTCTGTTCAGCAGGGGGGCTGCTTCGCTTCCTCTCTCTGCCTGCCTCTCTGCCTACTTGTGATCTCTGTCAAATAAATAAATAAAATTTTAAAAAAAGTAGTGACTAAGCAAATTGCTTTGCCTTTCCATTAACAAGGCTGAGAAGTTCATTATAGAATTTGGAAAAGTGATATGATGGACTAAAGCTGAAATGAAGTGTTAGATGAAGTGATCAGAAGGAATACAAAATATGATAATAAGAGAAGATTCTAAAAAAGTATAAAATGGAAAGTTGTAGGCTCCTCTGGTGAATACACAAATATCTTTACGAACTTTCTATGAGTTGAAAGTACTAGCATATTCCTGAAATTATAGTAACCGATCCTCATAATAATAAATGTGAGTGACCTAAAATTATGAGTATGGCTTATTAAGGGATATAGTTAGGTCTATAATAAACTCCATGAGGGTAGGAATTGCCTCTATATAGTATCTAGTCCAAAAGTTGGCTCATAGAGTTCAACACTATTTGCTGAACAGATGAAATAAGAGAGCTTCACTCTTTCTCATTCTATCAAATTAGTACTCATAGAGTGCTTTCCATAATTATGGCATTAACTCCTTAATAATATTGATAAATAAGATAGCACTGTACATTAACACTCACACCTTGCTCCACAGTCCCTCATTTTTGTCTATATTTGGAGGGTTTATAATGTTGGTCATCCAAAGCTTTCCATTATTCTCCAACAGAGATACTCATTTCTGTCTTTGTACAACTATAAGAACTCTTTTGAGAAGAACATAAAAAGCAGAACAAAACAACATACACACACAGTTATTATTCGTTCTTCCATCGCTTCTCATTTTATCCACCCAAAGAATTTTTCATTTATGTCTGTAGTAACCTTAAAATGCCCAATGTTAAAATGTTCTAACAGATGACCAAAAAATCCCCTCTCCAGCCCTAGGTAAGCCACAGGGAAGAATGTGTGCTACTTGGGTAGTAGTTAGAGACTTCTGAAGTCTTCATAAGAGTGTAAAATGCCTATGAAAAAGAAACATGAACATGACAGACTTCCATGGTGGTGGCATAAACTTTTGCTCAAAATGCTTCAAGCAATACGATGGATTAAAAATGGATCCTCTTACACTTAAAAATATTTTACTGTTTAATCCTATCACCTTTCTCTCTTTTGTGATACTTGCAGACCTTTCAATCACAATACAAAATAACAATTACTAGAATCAGAAGGTACAGGAATTTAATTGAGTCACATAGAACTTTAAATGCCATAAATTACCATGGTACTACTCCAATGCTTTCCAGGATATGGGTAATGAAAGGAATGACACTATTTTTTAATCATTAAAATAGAAAAAAAAATCACCAAAAATTTTAGAAGCAGTAAAGAAATAGAAACAAAAAAGAGGTTTTCTTAATACAAGGTTGTCTTAAGTAAAATTTTAAATGTATTTACCATATTTATGCAGTGCAATCAAACATAAATGGCACTCGAAGAACACTACAATGGATGTTTTAACTAGATTATCTTTATTTACCATCAGTACTTTCAAAGGAGGCTAGAAAAAATTCTTAAATACACTTTATATTCTGTCCAGAGTGTTCACAATCTTAATTAGTAGTAACAGATAAAAGAAAAATAAAATGAGTGATGTTGAAATGACTTCTAATTAAACTAATAGGTTCAGCTGTGTTCATAATAGCAGTGAATCGAGAGAAAAGAGTATATAGAAAATATCTAAATAAAAGTATATGTATGCCCTATTTGCATTAACTGCAGAAATGCTTCTGGGAGTGATTGATGTGACAAATTATACCTCTATTACCAAATGACACATTAGAAAGAATGTTAGAATGGCGACAAGAGCCTTGATCTCCTAGAATCTTCCATTAATTAGCAATATGATTTTAGGCAGATTTTAACCTTTACAACCCATGTTATGGATTCACCCTGTTCACATGTGCATGTAGTTCCCATTATATAGATCATATGTTTAGATTCTAGCCCTCTGTATTAAGATTTATTGTGGCAGAGACTATAAAATGTTCATCAAAATACACTGCCTCTTCTTCTTAGTAGACTACACTTTCTGCTTCCCTAGCAGTTAAGTGTGACTGTTAAGACTGAGTTTTAAACAACTGACTATAAGTGAGTATGATGTATGCCGATAAAACCCTCTACTCCCTAGTCAGTTGGCATGGAGATGACTGTGACAACCTGGAGAGCCAAAAGTTAAAGACTACGGAGGAGAGTTCACTTGCCAAACTGTTCACCATCTAAGATTATGACTTGAACAAGAAATTATTTCTATTGCATTAACTCACTGAAAATTTCAGTATTTCTACCTTCACCAGTATCTTTGCTCAAGCTGCCACAATAAAATGTCACAAACTTGGTAGCTCATGGACAACAAAAATACTTCTCCCATGGTTCTGGAGGTTGGGAGTCCAAGACCCTAGGCCAAATAAGCATAGTCACATTTTGGAAGAGGAAATGTCTCTCTTCCTGGCTCAAAACTGGGACTTTCTTGCTGTGTCTTCATATGGTAGAAGGAGGCTTGGTATCTCTCCGGAGCCTCTGTTGTAAGAACACTTATCTTTTCAGGAAGTCTCCATCCCCATGAACTAATCACCTCCCAAAATTCCACTTACTAATACTATCATCTTTGAAGTTTAGGTTAGAGCATATTGTGTCACTGCGGGTAAGAACACCAGTCCCTGTGTCAATAGCAAAGAAGCATGAGGTCCGTTCACTGAATTTCAGAAATGTGAGGAAGAACACCAAGTCTTCTACAGACCAGGAATCATACATTTTCTCGGTGGTAATATGGAACTTGCCATACAGAAAAAAGCCATGACTTAGATAAACTACCTATGACATTGTACTCTTTTGCCGACTAGAACTTAGGGAATACAGATTCTGGGTCAGGGTCAGAGTAAGGCAGCTATTTTAAAAGTGGAATACCTACACTTTCTAAGTTAAACCATATAAAATATTTCTTGTATTCATTTTCCTTTTGTTGTCTCAATATTTATTAAGGTATTAATTCTGAATTCCAAATTGGCTCAAGTATTTTAAGTTATATCAAAGAGAGGATTTGTGACCACCATTTTCTATTTTCATATATCCTATAATTCAGTGATACTTCCTACCGGTATCTTAGAATAAAATGTAAAATTCTAGGCATGGAAGAAAACTTACAGTACAACAAAGCAAGGGAATTGGTCAAAATTAAGATATTTATAAGTGGATAAACAACAATTTTAAAATCTAAGTTTATTAAGCCTTCAAAAGTTAAGGTGATTTTATGTGTATTCTTTTAAAAGCTTCCTTCTGCTGATACATATTCCCTCATTTAATCAGGAAAGGACAGCAAATTAGGTAATTGTGATCTTGACTGTGCCTAACCTATCATCTGGAAGTACTTTAGATTAATTTTTAAAAGATTTTATTTATTTATTTATTTGACAGAGAGAATGAGAGAGAGAGAGAGAGAGCATGCACGTGCCAACCAACGGGAATTGCTGAAGGAGAGGGGCTTGATCCTGGGATCATGACCTGAGCTGAAGGCAGATGCTTAACTCAGGTGCCCCAGTACTTTAGATTATTACTGCAACCAATTCATTGAAATGACTGATAAATTCCGTTTGGAAGTAAGGGGCTAAATGGGAGTCATAATGGTGAAAGGACAGTGGGTGGTATGCTCAGGACAGTTGTTCAACGAATACTACTGCGTATCCAGCATTAGCCAGGCACTGTGCTGAACACTAGGATGGCATTATATGGTCTCCACTCTCACGGATATTAAATGCTATTGGGATAGTGACAATGACAAATAAAATAGTTTGCTAAATACTATGAAGTGATATGTACTGAATGCCCTGGTAATATGTAAGATGGTTTCCTAAATAATAAATGTTCTTATTTATTTGTCACTTTTCACGCATCATGCACTGTGTTTCACAAATCTTAGCTCATTCTGCTTTCCCCAACAACCTTATAAATCTGCTGTTATTACCGTACTTTATAGGAGAGTAAAATAAAGGTCAGAAAGTCCACAAAGCTTGTGAGTAGCAGAGCTGAGATCTGAACCAAGTCCTTAGAATTCTAAAGCCCGAGCTTAAGAGCCAGGGATGGAGAACGAGCAGAGGCAGCATCAGACATTTTGAGAATGTTGGAAAGTTCAACAGGAAAAAGTGCTGTGATTCATGACTCATGTCTGTTATGGGTGTGGAATAGAGAGTGACAGTACAAATACGGCAACTGACATTATATTTGAAACATGCTATCTTTCCTGGCCATACCATGCAAGCAAAATGGGAGGATGATGTGTTTTGCTTAAAATGAGTGGAATGAGGAAAGGGAAGTTGAGATGTGAATTAAATACTGTTTGCTTTAATTCATATTTCCCCCCTTTTTTTAATACCAGGAATTTATTCTTGCTTACTTGGCTGGTCATAGGGCTACAACAACTCCCTGAAATGACTGCTCTTGCAGCTGGACTGCCCTGTCACTAATTACAAATCTAATCTGTGGGTCTGATCTGAATGCAACATTTTTTTTTTCCTCAGAGAACACAAAAGGCGGGGAGTGAAAATAGCCTTCTTTAAATGAAACAATTCCTTTATAAGAAAGATCTCACAGAAATATTTAAATTTACACTTTAGTTCAAGCTGTTAGTTTCCTAGCTCACCACAAATAGAATCAGTACATCGTGGGTATGAATGTTACTCAACATGGCTCTGCACTGTGAGGTTAGGTAACTCTTCAGTGCAGTTAGAGGCCTCCAAGTCATAAACTGCCTTTTTTGGTTTGCTTTATTATTTTTTAAAAGTTTTTTTTTAATTTATTTAACAGACAGAGATCACAAGTAGGAAGAGAGGCAGGCAGAGAGAGAGGAGGAAGCAGGCGCCCTGCTGAGCAGAGAGCCCAATGTGGGGCCCAATTCCAGGACCCTGAGATCATGACCTGAGCTGAAGGCAGAGGCTTTAACCCACTGAGCCACCCAGGCACCCCTGGTTTGCTTTAAATAGGAGCTCTTAAGTTCTGCCACATTCACACTCAGGTTGCCATTTATCTCTATACCTGTTCAGGTCTAGTGACAATATACGAGAAGCTCTAAACTCAATAAAGATAACATTTTTCTCTCACTTGCATGGTTTTAGGATGCTTATGAAATATTTAAATTTTTTATAGAACAGGGTTTTTTTTGTTTTTGTTTTTTTGTTTTTGTTTTGTTGTTGTTGTTTTGTTTTGTTTTTAGAGAGAGGGAGACAGAGAGAGGAAGGGCAGAGGGGGAGAGAGACAATCTTAAGCCGGCTCCATGCCCAGCACGGAGCATGATGCGGGGTTTGATCTCATAACCCTGAGATCAGGACCTGAGCTGAAATCATGTGTCTGGTGCTTAACTGACTGAGCCACCAAGGCGCCCCTACACAACAGTTTTAAATAAAATAAAACAAATACTAGTCAAACCTATCAGGAGTCAGACATGGAGCTAGTTATAATGATATAGATAGACTTACATGGTTTTTCGAGTTTTGTTTCCAGTGGCTACATAAATTTCAGTGATCATTTATTCCTGAGGGTACCATAGATGGGATTATAAATTTGAACAAGATTCTTAATTATGATATACTGTCTTGTCAGTGTACACAAGGTTTTAATCACATTACTTAGGGAATAAATACAAAGCCAGGAGTTTGCTGTCAGCACAATGATAACTCTATCTGATTAGAGCCAAAAATATGACTGAATCTATTTGTCTAGCTCTGTCAGACGTGTAAGTGCCACTTCTCCAGGGGTGATGTGGTTACTCGCAAACTGTCAAAAGAACCAAGAGAGAAATACAGTGGTATATCTCGGAAATTTTTCATCTGGCTGTGATTCTTTGGGCTAATGGAGCCAATATTCTATTTATCTCTGTATATCTATTAATCTAGTATATGCTCTAGGTACAGGAGTTCAGTAATTATATTTCAGTAATAAACGATTCAAGAATTTTTATAGTAACTACATAATATATGAAAAGAATTTCTCCCCTGTTCCTTCAACCTCTATCATTTCAGGGATTGATAATTTGGTATTCGTGTTAAATCCTTCAAAACCAATTTTTAAATACTCGAAGCAATAAATTACAAATATAAGCAAAGAAGTAAGTGTGCATGCTTAGGGAAAAGATTGGGGGCACATTTTATTGATAAATTCACCTTAATGTACATTATAAACAGTTTCAAGCAATCTTAAAAAAAAGACTTCAATTGTTAAGAGTCTGTTTCCTAGTTTGTATCTCTTTGTTTTTTTCTCTATGCTCATTCGTTTTGTTTCTTAAATTCCACATAAGTGAAATCATACGGTATTGGCCTTTCCTGACTTATTTTGCTTACCATAATACTCTAACACCATCTACGCCATTGCAAATGGTAAGATTTCATTCTTTTTTTATGGCTAATATTCATATATATATATATGAATAGATATATTCTTATACTACATATATTCCATATATATACATATATATATTTATGGCTGACTACCTCTTCTCTACCCATTCATCTGTCAGTAGAAACTCCAGCTGTTTCCATTGTTTGGCTATTGAAGATAATGCTGCTATACACACTGGGGAGCATGTATCCCTTTAAATTAGTATTTTTGCATTCTTTGAATAAATACCTAGTAGTGCTATTGTTGGATGTAGGGTCATTCTATTTTTAACCAAGAAACAGACTTTTAACTATAGAGAACAAACTGATGGTTACCAGAGGGGAGGTGGTTGGGGGATGGGTTAAACAGGTGATGGGGATTAAGGAGTACATTTGTGATGATGAGCACCAGGTGATGTATGGAAGAGCTGAATCACTAAATTGCATACCTGAAACATATTACAGTGTGTTACCTAACAAAAAACAAAAACAAAAACAGAACAAAACATTGAAAAGAGAAAGGTTCTCAATGAAAATATTTTCACCAAAGTTTGCAAATTTGAAGTTTCCCTCTTTCTGCTCTTTTATACTCTAATCCTTTTATACTCTAATCCTCTGATATATTCCTAAATAAGAATAGGCATGTGTCTTTGGCTTCCGTTCAGCCATCAGAGTCCAAGATACTGCATACCTCATCCCTCTTTCAAACTTCTTCCCTAAATTCCTTTCTTCTTATGTGCAGTTTATTTCAACTAGATGTTAAAAGATAACAGTATGATTTTGCTAATATCCATCAATGTAAGCATAATTAAAAGGTAATTTTCCAAGGAGTATTTATTATTTTTCAGGATAGTTGTTTACTCATCCATGTATATGTCTAATTGCCATTGTGATAAGTATTCTTGGATGCATCGTTATGAACATGATATACCTCCTCTTACTATGAGTTAATCTGGTCTTACTTTTCAACTGACCTATTCTTATATTTTATATTAATTTTGTGAGAATGTTTCTGAAGAGACTGGCTTAATATTAAATTTTATGCACTGCATTAAAAATACCAAAGTATACATTTATAGTTACAACTTAACCCCTTTCAGGAATTAATTTTCTGGAGAACACACACACACACACACACTATACAATAAGTATTTCAGAACTACAATTACAAGGTATGAGCATACCAATTACCCTCAGCAAATGAATTTAGTTTACAGAGTTTATCCCTACTGAAAAAAAATTACTTAGAAATTAGAAAAGATTAGAGAGTCAGGACTCTAGTCATGAATTTAGTGTACATTCTGGCATTCCGAAAATAACTCTGTGCTGACTATAGTGATAGAGCTACTTCATCAGCAATACAAAGGGTTCCAAACAGAGAGCCTTTATTCCTCTCAAGCACATACGTCATTTTCATTTCCCACCAGTTTTAAGAAATTAGTCTCCACAGATACACTGCTCCTTTCTGTTCTTCCCTTACTTACATTGTCTTTTATCTTTTCAAATGTATAACTGACTGTCTTCTGTGTACCTGCTGTGCAGAAAGCCTGTGTCAAGCTTAAAAATACTCACAAGAAAGCTCATGTATTGTTCCATGGCTCTTAGACATGTGTAGAGCAGTGTATTGCAAACTGCAAGTTATAGTTTGACCCAGGTTAGGAGATCAATCTAAAGAATGTTTACAGGGGCACCTGGGTGGCTCAGTCGGTTGGGCATGCCACTCTTGATCTGGGATCAGGTCATGAGCTCAGGGTCGTAAGATCGAGCCCAGCATCAGGCTCTGCACTTGGTGGAGAGGCTGCTTGAGATTCTTCCTCCCTCTGCCCCTCCCCACCTCTACAAATAAATAAATAAATCTTTAAAAAAAAATAATGTTTACAGAATTTCTTAAAACATGGAATAGACTGGAACTGAATAGGGCAAACACAAAATAAAACAGAGTACTCATGTATAGGGTAAAGGATCAATTGTTCAATAAACATTTGATTCAGCTTGGGGGGTGTGCACATATGTGTGGAGTAGGTTGCAATCTAAAATATATTACTTCTTCTGGATCCCAGTCAAAAAGTTTTGAAAGCCACTTTAATATAAGAAAGGAGACTGAGTTGCAGTTTTTATAATGGCAAAGTCTACTTCAACATCATATCTAATGTAGTACTTCCTCTTCATAATCAAAATAATCAATATGGTAACCACTAGCTTTTCTCTCCTTTGGCTAAACATGCCATAATATACTTTTTTGGTAGTTCATGTGCCTAGTTTGTTTATTCAGCTTTTATGTTATTATTTTTAACCACATGCTACTCTCCAACAAAGTTTAAATAAAAAGAGTGTACCACACAGCCCACTGCATTCATGAGCATGTCATAAAAATGAGAATCTTCTTAATAATAGTAGAAGTTGACCTCAATATAAAAGATTTACTATTTCACATGATCAGCAAGCTCACCTCCTTTCTACTCAGGCTATTTGGTAAAGTAAGAGTAAAGAGAGTCAAGTGAAATTTTCAAACTAAGTAAATTTAAAAATATGCATGTTTGACCTCAATCCATACAATTATTCCTAAATCAGACCTAAGGATAAGATCTTTATCATAAATTTTCTTTCAAGAAGTTTATTTAACTAAAAACACCATACTGCATATATATCAATCACTAAATACATATAAACTATCAACCACTAAGTACATATAAACTAACTATAAATAAGCAGGCTTCCTTGGCAACCTCAAACGGCAAATCCATTTCCCCACCACAGAGTTATGCAATTTCATTTCTTTTTTGCATTGACTATGAGCATGAGCATTTACTTGTTTTACTATTTAGCCCTATAACTTTCCTGGGTTTTCCAGGCAGGTGTTAAATTGTGGAATTGCCTTGGAATTTCTTCTGAGGTTGGTCTTGGCATAAATCTTATTTCTCTTTTCTACTGCTACTTTATTTCACTGTTGTGATTGCTCCAGTTATGTTCCCTCGCCTTTCCCCTTTCTGGGAAGATATGAAGTAAAAACACCATTAAAAATAATCATTGCTTTTTCTGTCTCAAAGAGAGGTATTCCTACCCCAAAGAATTCTCTATCTTCATCGCTTGCTAAATCATTCAATCTTTTTCATCCTTCAATTATTCTATACTAGCCCTTAACATTATGCTTCTATGTATTTGTGTGCAAATCACTATGCTGATTGATTTTTTAAAATATTTTACTTATTTATTGGAGAGAGGGACAGAGATATGATAGAGTATGAGCAGGGGAGACAGGGAGAAGCAGGCTCCCTGCTGAGTAGGAAACCTAAAGTGGGGCTCCATTCCAGGACCCAGGGATCATGACTTGAGCCAAAGGCAGATGCTTAACCAACTGAGCCACCCAGCTACCCCTGTACTGATTGATTTTCTTTGAAAAAGTAAAATAATGCATTTATCACAGATATTTCTGATTATTATCATCAGTATTCAATAATCTTGGCTATGTTTATGAAAATAATATGTTTCCTGTTTATTTTCAAATGATTTAAAAAGTTTAAGGCTGCAAGTTTTTTTCTTAAACAATAACTAAAAGTACTCAACAAGTGCATGAATAAGATAATACTAATTTTTACACTTGATATGTGTCAGATACTTTCTAAATATTATAGATAAGGTAACTCATTTAATGTTTACAACCACAGAAAAGGTACCTTCCACAGAAAAGGTACTATGATTAACTCCATTTTATAGGGGAAAAAGTGAGCCATATAAAGATTAATTACTTGCCCAAGGAGACATAAGTAACACTATATCAGCTATGACTTGAATCCAAGGAAACTAACTCTTGAGGCAGTGTTGTTGTTTTTTCCCTTGGTTTAATATTACTGCATTTATTTCATATAAATAGGTTAAGTAAGGAAAATAATCTTTTTTTAAAGATTTTACTCATTTATTTGACAGACAGAGATCACAAGCAGGCAGAGAGGCAGGCAGAGAGAGGAGGAAGCAGGCTCCCTGCTGAGCAGAGAGCCCGATGCGGGGCTCGATTCCAGGATCCTGGGATCATGACCTGAGCCGAAGGCAGAGGCTTTAACCCACTGAGCCACCCAGATGCCCCAAATAAGGAAAAATAATCTTGACACTGAAAAAGTATTTAATAAAATCTAATTTATTATTAAAAATCAATCAATACTTTAAAAAGTTAATAAAAAATTGTCTCAAACTAAAAGCTACATCATTCTTAATGGTGAAACAAAAGACCTTTTCTTACTATTGCATTATTTTTTACACTATGTTATTTATTTATTTATCTATGTTGTGTTATACTAGTCACCATACAATACATTCTTTTTTTAATTTAATTTTTTCAGTGTTCCAAAATTCATTGTTTATGCGCCACACCCAGTGCTCCATGCAATATGTGCCCTCCTTAATACCCAACACCAGACTCACCCAACCCCCCCACCCCCCTCCCCTCCAAAACCCTCAGTTTGTTTCTCACAGTCTCTCATGGTTCGTCTCACCCTCCGATTTTCCCCAACTTACTTCTCATCTCCCAATGTCCTCCGTGTTATTCCTTATGCTCCACAAGTAAGTGAAACCATATAATAATTGACTCTCTCTGCTTGACTTATTTCACTCAGCATAATCTCTTCCAGTCCTGTCCATGTTGATACAAAAGTTGGGTATTCATCCTTTCTGATGGAGGCATCATACTCCATTGTGTATATGGACCATATCTTCTTTATCCATTCATCTTTTGAAGGGCGTCTTGGCTATTTCCACAATTTGGTGACTGTGGCCATTGCTGCTATGAACATTGGGGTACACGTGGCCCTTCTTTTCACTACATCTGTATCTTTGGGGTAAATACCCGTAGTGTAATTGCAGGGTCATAGGGTAACTCTTTTTTTTAATTTTTAAAGGAATCCCCACACTGTTTCCCAAAGTGGCTGCACCAACTTGCACTCCCACCAACAGTGTAAGAGGGTTCCCCTTTCTTCACATGTTTTTTTTTTTTTTTTCCACATCCAACACATGTTTTTTACTGCCTTGTTAATTTTGGCCATTCTAACTGGTGTAAGGTGGTATCTCAATGTGGTTTTGATTTGAAACACCCTGATGGCTGATGATGAAGATATTTTCATGTGTCTGTTAGCCATTTGTATGTCTTCTTTTGAGAAGTGTCTATTCATGTCTTCTGCCCATTTTTTGACATGATTATCTGTTTTGTGTGTGTTGAGTTTGAGGAGTTCTTTATAGATCTTCGATATTCAGTCCTTTGTCTGTAGTGTCATTTGTGAATATCTTCTTCCATTCTGTGGGTTGCCTCTCTGTTTTGTTGACTGTTTCCTTTGCTGTGCAGAAACTTTTGATCTTGATGAAGTCCAAAGTTCATTTTCTCTTTTGTTTCCTTTGTTTTTGGAGACATGTCTTGAAAGAAGTTGCTGTGGCCGATGTTGAAGAGGTTACTGCCTATGTTCTCCTCTAGGATTTTGATAGATGCCTGCCTCATGTTGAGGTCTTTTATCCATTTTGAGTTTATCTTTGTGTATGGTATAGAGAATGGTTGAGTTTCATTCTTCTACAACAGCTGTCCAATTTTCCAAGCACCATTTATTGAAGAGACTGTCTTTTTTCCATTGGATATTTTTTCCTGTTTTGTCAAAGATTATTTGACTATAGAGTTGAGGGTCCATATTACTTATTTATTTATTTATTTAGTGTTTATTTATTTAGCATTATGTTAGTCACCATACAATGCATTCTTAGTCCATGGACTTCATTTTGTATATATGGTGTGTTTGTGTGTGTGTGGTGCATGGACCTGAATTCTGCTGTACATTTGATAGTAAGATGGAAGAGTAGAAAGAACATAGACTTACTGCCATACAAACCTGAACCAGCTTTCCTCTTGCTGGTTCTGTAGCATTTTATGTGTCTCAGTAGATACAGATACATCTACCTGACAAAGTAAATAGAATTGAATAATATTGTGTGTATGCCAGAATGTGTACAACATGGTGGTATGCTACACCATAGTCAATAAACATGCTTCCTCTGATTTTTGGCATTCCTCATATGCATTCAAACATATGGAGAACTATTTGATAACATCCTTGTCATCTTTCTTGCCCCAAATTCTTTTCCTTCAGAGGAAAAAAAAATTGCCAATTTAGGGTCCTAACTGTTATGCCAACTAATACTAATATATATCAATACTACTACTAATAATATATATAAATAATAATTTATATATATCAATTCTTGTTTTTACTCTCAGTCTAAAGACAGAGTCATCTGCAATATGTAGAGCCATATAATCTACACCAGTCTGCCCCTGCAGACTTTTGAGGCAAACACTTTGTTTGCATTTTCTAGGGGGATCAAGTTTCAGTCACAGTGTGGAAGCTGTCGGCCAACCCTCCCTTATATCACTTCTCTGCTTCCCCATCAGTATTCTCAGCATTTTCCAAATAAAGTACTTGTACTTTAATTCTGCTTCTGGAAGAACCAAAACTTAAGCAATGTGCCTCCACATTCTTTAAATAAACACTTGCTAAGCATCTTGTACATTCTAGTTACTAAAAATACAGCAGTCAACAAAATGGTCAAAAAGTCCCAGCTTTAATGGAACTTTCCATTCTGGTGGTTAAAAATGGAAAAAAATAAAGAGAAAAACACAGACATGTGTGTATGTGTGTGTCTGTGTGTGTGTGTGTGTGTGTGTGTGAGAGAGAGAGAGAGAGAGAGAGAGAAAGAGAGAGAGAGAGAGAGAGCCACACACAGAAAGAAAGAAAGAACAAAGGGATAGGAAGTTAAGGGAATACAAAGGATGGGGACTGGGATTACGATAACCAGGGAGACAACACTGATAAGAAACTGGAATAGAGACTGAAGGAGATGAAGATGTTACTCATGTGAGTGCTGGCAGAAGAAATGTTCTGGCTTAGAAAACAGTGATGCAGAGGTGCTGGCGTGGCCCAGTCGGTGGAGCATCCAACTCTTGGTTTCAGCTCAGGTCATTATCCCAGGGTCATGAGACTTAGCCCCATGTTAGGCTCCACACTCAGTGATGAGTCTGCTTAGGATTCTCTTTTTCTCTCTCCCTCTGTCCCTTCCACCTCTCATGCTCTCTTAAATAAATAATCTTTAAAAAAAGAAAAAAAGAAAGAGTGAATAAAAACAGTGATGTGAGTGTCCTATGTCAGAAATGTGCTGACCTTTTTAGATGACGAGCAAGGACACCAACATGTCTGGAATGAAGTAAACAGGGAGGGTTAATGAGAGGAAGTCAGGGAATATTTTGTAGGGAAAGCGGAAGGACTTCGGTTTATGTGGCAAATGAAATGAGAAGCCACAAAAGGTTCTGATAAGAGGGCTAATGACCTGACTTGAGTTTTATTACCATCACTCTGGCAGTACTGAGAATAGCCTGTAGAATTCTGGGCACATTCTGAAGCAGAACCAACAGGATTTTTTTTTTTTTTTTTTAAAGATCATTTATTTATTTATTTGACAGAAAGAGAGATCACAAGCAGGCAGAGCAGCAGGCAGAAAGAGCAAGGGAAGCAGACTCCCCACTAAGCAGAGAGCAGGATGCGGGGCTTGATCCCAGGACCCTGGGATCATGACCTGAGCCAAAGGCAGAGGCTTAACCCACTGAGCCACCCAGGCACCCCCCCCAACAGGATTTTCTAATGGTTGGAAACAAAGTATGAAAGACTGACAGGATTTAGGGATAATCCCAAATTTGGGTTTTTGTTTGTTTGTTTGTTTCATTTTTGTTTTTTTTTTTTACCTCTGTAACTGGATAATGGGAGATAAGGAAACTACAGAAAGATCAGGATTCATGAATATGTACAGTTTAAACTCTACTTGAAATCTAAATAAACAAGTTGAGTATGCAGATAGACATAAGAATCTAGAATCTTAAGAGTTAAGGGGTGGAGATGTACATTTAAGAGTTGCCAGCATGCAGAGGTAACCTGAAAGTAAGAAAACTTGCTGACATCATCATTAAAGAATGTAGACAAGAAGAGAAGATTGAGGATGGAGCCCTGATAAGCACTTCAACATTTACAGGTCTGGATGATGAGGATGGACTAGCAAAGGATATTGAGAAAAAGCAGGGAATGAATCAGGAAGAGGATCAAAATGGAACAGTCTATATTTCTGTCTACTTTTCTATAAATTACAAACTTTCTAAAATGCACATATATTCCTGTAATTTAAAAAAAAATTAATCAGGTAAAATTTTGTGCTCCAAAAGTAGCAAAAATATAACATCAAAATGTTTTACTAAAATTCACAGTAAGGGGGCATGTGAGTGGCTCAGTTGCTTGGTTGAGCCTCTGATTCCTGGTTTCAGCTCAGGTCATGACCTCAGGGTCATGGGATCAGGCCCTGCATCAGACTGTGCACTCAGCATGGAGTCTGCTTGAGAGTCTCTCTTTCCCTTCTCCCTCTGTCCCCCTCCCTCCCTCTCCCTCTCCCCTTAAAATTAATTAATTAATTAATTAATTAAATCTTTAAAAAATAATAAAAAATACAATTCACAGTAAGTTTCTTACTTATTATATACTTTAATATTACTAGTTATTATAAAATTAAAGTTTTCTGTGAATTGTTATAGGCCATATATTTTTAGATTTCTTTAAAAATAGATATCACCAGGGAACACATATATAAAGCTAAAGTTAAGATAAATGAGTACATAAGAATCACTACATTAACTTGCTCAAAAAATATTATGTATATATTTATACACACACACACACACACAAACACACACACATTCAAGGGTCCAAGAAGGAATCTGCATTTTTAAATAAGACTCCTGAGAATTTTCATTTTACAGATGAGAAAAACAAAATAGTGTTCAAGTGATTAAGTTATACAAGTTCTGACAGCTACTAAGTGGTAAAAATGGCATCTGAATGCAGATAATAGAAGGAAAATACATAATTACACATTAAAAAAACATTATTCTTCTAGAAGAAACTAAGAATGGCATGATCTACATGACTAAATACAGTAGAATGAAAGTGCACAAGGAATAAATGATGTAATGGAAAAGGAAGAAGGGTCTGTGATTTTGCATCCAAACTCTACCACTTAATGTTGCAATAAGCAAATTACTTCACTTACTGAAACCTCAATCTCTTCATCTGGAAAATGGAAACAATATCTATACTCACAGTGTTCAAACCAGCTTTCAAAACTCAAATAAAACATTTGTTTCTTAATCTAGACTCTGTTGCAGTTTTGAAGCACGAAGTCATGAAGTTTCTCATACTTGCACATTAAATTTGCATTACTATATACACATATAAAAATTAATCATTAGAAGCAAAATTAAATGTTTCCCAGTAAATGAATTCAAATCAAATAGCATCTTCTCCTCAAGGAGCAGCTGAATGTAAGCACCACCAATAGGTGGGCAGATCTCTTCCTCAGAATCATGCGTTGTCTTCATACTTCGGTCTGGTACCTACTGAAAGACATGTACCACTATATTCAGATTCTGTGAATCAGCACTCTACTCTCTCCCTCTTGGTCACTAGAAAAGTCAAACTTCACTTAACTTGACTCATGGAAAAGAACCTTATTTTCTGTATGTCTATCCCAAGATATGTACAATTATAAAAGGTGGACAGAATAAAATCATTCAAGAGGTAATGACTACCTTCTATATCGTAGCAAATATGCTTCCAAAAACATTAGAAAGATCACTGAGGCATTATCAATTTCATAAAACATGGAAGATATAAGTGAATTTAATAACTGGCCATGATCCTCTGCTGTTGATCACTGACCAACATTTAAATTGGAGTCCATCCTCTACATAGACATACTCGGTGTCCATGCTTTGTGAACAAATTAGGAAGAACTCCTTTAGCACTTTACCATCCATATGACACCCTTTATTAAAGTAAGAAATATTATACATCATGAAGTAATTCTTCATGTAAAGGTATTAGCTAATACCTATTCATTAGCTAAGAAGAAGGAAATTATTTTTCAGTGAATTCAATCAACATAAATGCCCATGGCACAATTTGTAAAAACTGCTAAAAATCAATTAGGAAAAGGGACAAGAATAAATAATGGTAGTAATGACAATATTAGTTCACCTTTATAAGTGCTATGCATAAGACACTATAAGCACCTTGGATCACTCATTTCATGGTCAAAACAACTTAAGATGTGTTATTTAAAAGCATACTTAAAAGAAAAAGAATTAAAGAACTCAATTGCCCAAACTCACCTAGATAGTAAACAGTGAAACCAGGTTAGATGAAGCAACTCCAGAATCTGTGCATTCTTACCCTCCCACTTACTCTCTTTAGTTGAGTTCTTTCTTTGTCATATGTTAATTTTCACATTAACATGCTAACATTGGTATTCAACAAAATGACAAATAATAATAAATATCTGTTGTATTACCATTACTATTCCTAGTAACAAAAGATATAATTAGGACCTTTCCCAAATACAGAAAGTAGAAAAGTTCAGTATTAGCTTTTAACAAAAACTTAATGGATTTTTTGAATGCAATTTTACACATACATAGTAACTGGAAATTTTTATTTGAAGTAAGTGTAACAAAAATATCCATCTTTATTTTTAGTCACTTGAAATTATCTTTCATAGGATTGGTTTGGAAGAATGAATAAATCTATCTACATTACACCTTGACCTTCTGGAAACCATGTGTAATTTTAGTATATGAGGAAAGTTTCTTTTCTCTTAGTGAAAGATATTATGTCCTGGATAAAATCTCTACAGTTCATCCAGGCAGTTCATCATGCTTCCCAAAAGTTCTTAATTTCAGCCATCCCAAGATGATTACAGTTAACAGAGCTTTGGCAAGGGAAGCCTGAGACACAAGTTTTAGATTACTTCTCCCCACCCTAGTTCATAGAATGGGAAAATCTTGTATTGACTGAAATCGTTCTGCTAATACACAGCTAGGGAGAAAGCCATTTATTCAGCCAGATTCTTCTAACTTCAATTGTTCCCCAGAGTAAAAAACAGGCACTTTGAGAAACTCATTCACTTTTTCAGACCTCTTGGGAAGTTTGCAAGAACTGCTCCAATGTGCTAAATGGCACCCCAGTGAGCTCTGAAAATGCATGTACCTAACAAAGTCCCCAACTCACTTTTTGGATGTAGTTTATACTTTAGGGGGAGCATCTAATTTAATATTTTATTATGAGTTTCTCTTGGTGGCTCACTTTATAGCTCTTTAGTTGCTATACCTATAAAATGATCTAGATTAGCATAGAGCATCCCAAGACAATAATGTAAAGAACCCTAAAATGTTTTCAACAATAGTGTAATACTTTAGACTATGAAACATGGAAATATATCCACTTGAGTGCTCAATGTCTTTGAAATATAATGCTATGAGAACTTCGCTTTTATCGTGGGGGAAAAAAGCAAAGAACTCATAATTAATTTGTATTCTAGCAGCTGACAAAATGAAAAGTGCCTCAGCCTCAGATTCAATTAACATATTTACTATATCCTCATTGAAATGCAGAACTACATTGGCTTGTGTTTATATAAATCTCATCATATTTCCAGTGGGAGAACAGAAATTTCAACATTTTATATGGATGTCCATGATCTAATTTTCCTAACAGGAAAATAGTATAACAGGCAAATTTTATATGTAGTGCTCAAATTGTTCTCAACTATCTAGACAACTTAATAGTAATATTCATTCTTTATGAGACACTTCATTCCCTTATTGATTCTCCTTTATATTCTTCTCAGTATCTTTATTGTTTACCTGACTTCCTGACATTTAACATTCTCCTATTGGTTCTTCATTTCTGCTCTGTCTCTCAATTTCCTTCTTTCTTTAACCACATATAAGAAGAAATTCATTTATTTTTTTTCCTTCAGTCACCCCCTCAATAAAAAGAGTTACCTACCAGGAGCTATGCAGCATATATGTTATGGAGGTCTACTTATCTTGTTCCTTCCACATCTTTAAAGAAGATCATAGAAAAATATAGTACAGCTAAATCCATCTGAATGAGTCTTTACCCTCACCATGCGAGTAATTCAAATGTGATGTGTAGGCCACACTCAAATAGACATAAATAATTGAAATTTCTTATCTCACAAATAATCCCATTTCAAACTGTCATTGGGTCCAGCCAGATCAGATGATATTTATATATATATATATATAATTATATATATAAATTATAATATCAACTCATATTTGAATAGTGCTTTATTTTCTTCAAATCACTTTTACATATATCATCTCATTTCTTGTTTATAATACTATGAAACAGAAATAATTCAGAGAAAAAAATTCTAAATACTATAGTCATCTTCTATACAAGGAAACAAAGATGAAAAAAGAGTAAGTGACTTGTTTAATACCCAATTAATTAGTTTAGCCTAGACCCAAATCAAGTTGTTCCTAATAAAACAGTAGTATGCATCTCATCTACACAGCACACTTAGATATAACAGGAATTACCTAAATAGTCAAGATCTCATATCAGGGGAACTGTTGGGAGGTGGAGTGGAGATCTGCACTGTGGTTGTATTTTTCAGGGTATGGTAGGGGGCCACAAGACCTACACCATGGGCAAGGAGCATGCATGTAAAGAAGTCATGACTGATTAACTTCTTACTTTCTCACCTTGTTTCTCTAACAGCTTTCACTCAGTGTTTTAACAATCATTCTGACCAAAATAACAAAGAAACAAATGGAAATCATTTTTAAGAACATGCTCCATCCCCATGGTCACTGGAGCATTATTCACAGAATCCAAGACAGGGAAACAACCTAAATATCCTTCCACAGATAAATGCATAAAGAAAATGCAAGGCATTAAATTTTGCTTCTAATAATTAATGTACATATTAATGCAAATTTAATGTACATCTTGAAAACCATAATGATTTGTACTTCAAAACTGCAGCACATTTTAGATTAAGAAAACCAATGTTTTTTGTTGAGTTTTAAAACCAGTTTGAGGGACGCCTGAGTGGCTCAGTGGGTTAAGCCGCTGACTTCAGCTCAGGTCATGATCCTGGGGTCCTGGGATCGAGTCCCGCATCAGCGGGCTTCTTGCTCAGCAGGGAGTCTCCCTCTCTCTCTGCCTCTGCCTGCCTCTCTGCCTGCTTGTGTGCTTTCTCTCTCTCTCTTTCTGACAAATAAATAAATAAATAAAATCTTAAAAAAAAATAAAACCAGTTTGAGTACTTTGAGGATAGATGTCATTTCCATTTACAGATGAGGAGACTGAGGCTTAGGTAGGTTAAGTAATTTGCTTGCTGCCACACTAAGTAATAGAAATATGTGATCTTCACTGGTGATCTTAATTCAAATAATTAACTGTATTTAGGACAAATCAGCCATAAAAATGATCTGAGAGATGTTTTTAAACATAAAGTTATCCCATGAACTATTTGCTACTATATGGTTTTCCTCCATCTTGACAACTGTGCTATCTTTCCACCCATTTATCCAGAGCGTTTTTCAAACAAAAATAAAAAATAACCTGAAACTCTGCTTCATTTAAGTAATGTAGATAAAGCCTTGAGACTAAATAAGAAAAGGACACAGCATACAACACGGGGCATATGTTTTATTACCACTGAAATGACATATAGTAATAACTTAAGGGTTAGACTCCTAACTATATTTTTTTCGGTGTTTGTGGTGAAGGGAGAAATATAGTTCTTCAGGGAATGCAGTCACACATGTGATATGTATTACATCTGCAAATACATGAGTTTTATATTTCTCAGGAGAGAGTAGGCATTCCAGTTTTGAGTTTATTGGTTAACCTTATGGCACACTTCTGTTATTTATTTCTCCTGTTAGTGCATGGGGCCATGATGAAAAGGTGACCAAGGGATGCTTTAGCAGAACCAATTACTTCTGTTGGTCTTCTACTGATAATCTTACTCTGATACTGATCATATTTTATCTAGTGAAATTGAATAGTTGAGTCCAAGTCTGCCACTTACTCTGCTTACTAAGGAGCAGTCACTGCCATTCTCATTCCTATTATTCCATGGTGATTGGCATAGTACTTTGACATAATAGGTATTTGGGAAATGTTAGTAGCACTGGACTAAGAGTTAAACATTTACAATTATTTCTAGAATGCAAGCAAACAATGGACAACACACACACACACACACACACACACACAACTTTTTGGAGATACAATAATATTTCTAAGTATTGATTATCAGGTGTCTCCCTATTTCTTTCCTTAAGAATCAGAAGAGCTTAATTCCTAATAAATGGGTTCAGTCACACTTAATCAAAGAAGGTATAGAATAAGCAATGATACTCAGTAGAAAGATTTTTAGTGGATTTGTTGGGATATAAAAATCCTTGACACAGAAGTTGCAAATTCAGCAACCTCTATAAAGGGAAGTGAACTTACGGAAGAATAGCACAGGATGGCTAAAGGCATATGTTTAACAACCATGTGTTTTGCTGAGTGCTCCCATTCACAGTTTAATGGGAGATCCAATATAAAATTCCACTTACACCTGAGTGCTTAAGGTAAAACACTGAAATGGCTAACATATGCTGAAAATGATTTAGGCACTTATCTTCTCATGCATATATATCTTTCTTGCAAAGAAACATAGTATGGAAAGAAACATAGCAGGGCTTTGGAACTAACGAACCCAACTGTGGAGGCAAAAGTCACACACAAATACACCAGAAAATACTGACGCAGGCAAATGAATAAAAAAAATTAGGGCTTCTTTTTTAACCAAGACCATACATGGAACCCTCAATCCTTTTACTTCATCATCTATTCACAGAAATAATAATTATATTATCAGGTATGTCTATTCTAGAATAAAGGATTTGTGCTTTGTTAATTTACAGTAAATATAGGTTTGGCTAGAATAACAAAAACGACAAAGCTCTAGACTGTGGTTTTATTAATAGGTGAGCCCTACTCAAGTTTCTAAGAAGCTGGGAAAAAAGAAAACCAAGAACCCCAACTCCAAGTGGAAACAATATTCATCATTAGAAGGCAGTGATTAGATCCATTACTTAGGGCAAAAAACCAGAAAAGAGGCTATCTTGGTCCTGGAAGCCTTTATGGAAAGGTAAGAATAGAGCTGGACCTGTAAGAAATGGCATATCCTATCTTTCACCGAGAAAGGAAGAAGAATAGCAGTGATGGCACACACAAGAGCATTACATTGGGAATTGAGGAAGTCAGCAAGTAGTGAGGAAACTGACCTAATTTGAGCACAATGTTGGTGGAAATGGGAAATATAACAGCAACAAGCGAAATATAAGCTGTAAGGTAAGGTATAGGAATTAAATTAGGTTAAGAAAAGTTAAGGAGGAGATGAGGATTTTAGGCGGAGACATGAGAGCAAGAATATAATTTTTTTTAAAGGAAGATTAGCTTAGGGATGCTAAGCTTGGGTGGCTCAGTTGGTTAAGCATTGGCCTTGGGCTCAGGTCATGATCCAGGGGTCCTGGGATCCAGCCCTGTGTCAAACATCTGTTTCTCCCTCTGCCCCTCCCTGCTTGTGCTTGCTTCTTCTCTCTCAAAGAAATAAATAAAATCTTTTTTTTTTTTTTAAAGGGGGAGGGGGCGTTAGGGTGCCTGGGTGGCTCAGTGGGTTAAGCCTCTGCTTTTGGCTCAGGTCATGATCCCAGGGTCCTGGGACTGAGTCCCTCATCAGGCTCTCTGGTCAGCAGGGGGCCTGCTTCCCTCTCTCTCTCTCTCTCTCTGCCTGCCTCTTTGCCTACTTTTGATCTCTCTCTGTCAAATAAATAAATAAAATCTTAAAAAAAAAAGAGAGAGAGGGGGTTAAATTATCCTAGTTAAGTGAATTGAAGGAGAAGAAATCAGAGTCAATGAAGTTATCTCAGAGACTCTTGTTCAAACACTGGCTTCCGTGTAGTTACTTGCTAGGGTCCCCACTTGACTGTACAAGACAGAGAATATTTGGGACAATTCTCTAATCCAACAACAGCACGATGTTTTTCTTTATTTAGATCAAGCTCCAGATGGGTCATTACAGAAGGAAGGGAGGGAGAGAAAGCGCAAAATGATAGGAAAAGAAGGCCCATTGTTACAAGAATGATATGTTGGAAACATGTAGCCATGGGAAGAGAACTCTAAGGATTCCAGCCAAATGCACCTTTTCTCACATATTGCAAAAATCCGTACTACATTAGAGCTGTATATGCAAGTGTAGTTTGTGAATCCCAGTAAATAAACAAAAAGTAAAACAAACCCTAAGAGCCTACGATATGACTGAATCCAATTCACTCACATTATTTTGAAGATGAAACTGACACATGGAGATCCACAGTTATAGAAATCCATAAGGAAAATACAGTCAACTAATAAAGCCATGAAACCATCACTGTAGCAATTTGAGTGTCACTGGGCTTCAGTTTCCTCAGTTGTAAAATGAGAGGAATGCATATAAAACTACTGGACAGATTAGTCTGATTGACCGTAAATAGAAATGCTATGATTTTTATTATACCGCAAGAAAATCAATGTTCATATTTTCTTTGCTTTGTTTTATTTTTGCTTTTGTTTTCTATAATATTCCCTGATCTATTTCTTTGCTCTCAATATGGAGCACTTTTCAAATAAATGTTTTAAACAGATTAACATAATATATCACTTTACTAGAAGAAAATGTTTATCATGAAGTAGCACATATATTGGGGTTACATTAATGTTGCATATGGAACTGAAGATGGAAGAGTTAAGAAAAAAATATAGATTTATTTATATATTTTTTAAAATCTTGGGATATTGCCCTGGTTTCTTAAATTACTGGTGATCCTCCTATTAAAAGTTTGATTTTCGGGGCACCTGGATGGCTCAGTTGGTTAAAGCCTCTGCCTCTGCTGAAGTTCAGGTCATGATCCCAGGTCCTGCCTTGTTGATCAGCTCACTCTGCACGGTGGGTTGGGGGATGGTGGGTTGGGAGCTGGGAGCAGGGGGGAGCTGGAATGGGGGATGGGAGGAGGGCTAGTTGTTGGGGATCTGGGCCAGGAATATCAGTGATGCTCTGACACAGCTGCGGATTATGGAGCTCAGTCCAGGCTGTGAGCCAGACAACCACCCACTGGGATAACTTGGCCCAAGAACCCCTCTCCCTGACTTTGCATCTCCTCCTCACAGGGGAAAACAACACATCGGAGCCCCCACCTTTGGTAGAGATGTTTCAGGGGTCCTTTAGATGTTCCATTCTAACGTCACTTTTTAAAAATATATTTTAAACTATTCTTAAAGCAAACTATTCTGTACCAAAAACAGCAGACACTTTCAGACACCTTCTCTGCTCACATTTGAACACGAGCACCGAGTGTTCACAACTCCGGCTTCTCCTGGGTCATTGAAGAGTGTCCCCGGGAAGCAAGTAGGAAGAGAGGCAAGCAGAGAGAAAGAGGGAAAAGCAGGCTCAGCAGGGAGCCTGTTTCCCCCTCTCTCTCTGCTTGCCTCTCTGCCTACTTGTGATCTCTCTCTCTCTGTCAAATAAATAAATAAAATCCTAAAAAACAAAAAAGTTTTATTTTCTTTCACGGTTTTATCACGCTATAAAGTTCCTAAAAACTTATTGGTTTTCTCCTTTGTAGAAAAACAAAAATGAAATTTTGCATATGGAAGCATCCTGAAAATATTTTCAGTGTTATAGGGGAAGAAACCAAGGTACCAAGTGGTCAATCAGCTAGTCCCTCATAAGGTATTTGTTCTCTGTGCCTACCACAGGATCCTGGCTAGGCTACCTTTCACACTCATACAGAATAGTGTCCCGTCCTAAATGAATAGTGTTCACAGTATGGTTTCTCAATTTATATCTCTTCTCTGGGTTGTATCAACGGAGGGGTCTGAGTTTTGATTATATTCTTTCTGTCCAGCAATTTTCTTTCAAGGCCATGACTGAAATTCAATTAGTTCAATCAATATAGAACTCATTCTATGTGGGTTTTTATAGTTGGCCTCACAATTCAAAACCTATTTAAAAAAAAAATGTTGTGTGTTTTTTGTTGTTTTTTGTTTTTTTTTTAAATGCTGACTTTGAGTTTTCAGGTGTAATTTCCTGAAACAATGCTCATAAACTAGACTGTGCCTATTTATACACTGGCATTTTATAACTATTGTAAGGGATTTTTTTTTTTTTTTACTACCTCAAAGTAATCAAGCAATTAGACATGTACTTTTAAGCAAGCTTAATCATTCTCTTCTCTCTGGGTCAAATATTGGGTACTCTTCATTGTGATATAATAGCACTTATCAAGGGGCCTGCTTACTTTATGTGAACATTCTTCTTACTGAGTTCTGAAGATAATCTTATTTGTCTTTATATTTCCAATATCTAGCATGCTATCTGGTGCTTAGTCAGCATACAATGCACATTTCTGAGTAAGTGAACCCAAATAATCAGTGAACCCAGTAAGGTCACAATATTCTCTTTGAGTCAAAAAATATAGATACATTATTACAAAATGCCTTGCCTTTTTTTTTAGTAACTAACACCATGCTGCCTACATTCCATTCAAATAAATACTTACTGGCTCACTAATCAAGTATCCAACAACACCTCTACACGATCAAGGCAGAAAAAAAGGTTCTTGTTAATCAAACTGGTTATCTAACCTTCAAAAATACAAAAATGGATTAGATAATACACAAAAAAGCATCTCTCATTTTCCAAAATAATTTTTTGGAAATAAATATGGATCTTGGTAAATGGAGGAAAAGAGGACATTTATGACAAAGTATAAAACAAATGTCTAATAATCTAAAAATAGTAAGATACTGTATATTTTAAAAATATTTTTAAAAATTAATTTTTCAGCAATTGCAATATGGTATCTACTGAAAAATTATCTTTCCATTTGAAAAATTACATAGTAAATATAAATGAATGTTACAGTCATTTGTTTTGGTTATCTTTTTTTATTTAAAGAATCTTCTTGGGGCGCCTGGGTGGCTCAGTGGGTTAAAGCCTCTGCCTTCAGCTCAGGTTATGATCCCAGCATACTGGGATCAAGCCCCTCATCAGGCTCTCTGCTCAGCAGGGAGCCTACTTCCTCCTCTCTCTCTGCCTGCCTCTCTGCCTACTTGTGATCTCGCTCTCTCTGTCAAGTAAATAAATAAAATCTTAAAAAAAAAGAATCTTCTTGAAATTAATCTTTAATATGCCTAACATACAGATCTAAAATTTACAAAATAATGGTTACATATTATAAAACTATACTTAAGGTACTTTAACCTCAATCCCAAAAGTCATCCTCTAGAAATTCAAATTAATAAATACCTAAATTCACTTTATCCAATAAAAAATTAAAAAAACACATATTTATATAGTTTTTAGTCTAAACTCCACTAGCACATGTAAGAATAAAAATCTGACAATCAAATACTTAATCTGAAAGCAAGAATTTTTTTTTAATTTTTTAAGATTTTATTTATTTATTTGACAGAGAGAGATCACAAGTAGGCAGAGAGGCAGGTAGAGAGAGAGGGGGAAGCAGGCTCCCCGCTGAGCAGAAAGTCCGATGCAGGGCCCGATCCCTGGACCCTGGGATCATGACCTGAGCCGAAGGCAGAGGCTTTAACCCACTGAGCCACCCAGGCGCCCCTGAAAGCAAGAAATTTTGAGTACCTGTAATCTTTGTGATCTAAGATCATAGATTAAAAAAATTGTGGTGTCAGACCTTTAGGTATGAAGCTGTTAAAAGAGCTGCCTATATCCTTGGTATAACAATATGTATATAACGAAGTTCAACATTTTCCTAGGAAGCAGTAATTTTTTTTTTTTTGCTAAAAGTTAATACCTCCATGTGTCCAGAGAAATACAAATATCCCCTTCTTTTTCCTTCATTTGCATACTTAGGACCTCCTGCTACCCACTAGCAATGCAACCCTCACTGCCCATTGCAAATGGAACAAAAGTCTCTGAATGCCAGCACCAATAAACCCCTTCAAACTGCTCTCCAGTCTCTGTTAGAATTTTCTGGCTTAGGGACAGATCTGATCAGCTTCCAGGGTTATGTTAATGTCTACAGAAAGCAAAACACTTAACATCCGTGAGTGACATATGTGACTTCTTAGAATTTTATAATACACCTATTATAGGACTCTATTTTTTTTATAGGATTTTAAACACAGTGTAAGAGCTACCTATAACTGCAATATCTTGGGAGGAAAAAAGTTTGAGGAAAGGGACTGCATCTTATTCATCATCTCATTTCTAGAATTAAGCACATAGTAAGTACTGAATAAATGTCAAAATAAATGTTGAATGTATGCATGTTAATCATGGCTAAATGAAGATTTAATGACATTATTTCCCATTCAAGTTCCTGCTAATTTGACTATGGTGGGGCCAACAGGCTGTATACCTTTAAATACATTCATTAATAGATACTAACAGGTTGTCATTTTAATAAGCAGATTACCCACAGAGACAAGCTTAATTTTATAAAATTATCTACTCTAACAGTCTGGTGCTTGGTGGGAATGGGACAGAAAGAGGCAGACAAAGTGAGTAAAGGGCGAGTGTTACTGAAATGAATGAAATGTGTCTCCTGCATAGTGACACAATCCCTAACCCTGAGATACACATTATGCTCAGCTTCCTACTACACTTGTGTGACTTTGCTAAGATGTATGCTTACCAGTAAATACACTTTGATGAAATGTGTGTTTCAATCCGGAAGATATCAGTTCAACTTGACTATAAATCTCATGTCTACCACTTTGTTGTTGTATTAAACCTGTCTGGTGGCAAAATGGACCACCTCTTCCCTTACCGAAGCCATAAATGACTCATATTGTTTCCTAAGAAAGAGAGTACTTTTATTAAAAAAACACCAACTAGAGCTCCCTGATGATGTATCCATTGTATCTCCAGTAACAGATGAGAAAATGTTCCTTTCACAGATGGTGTCTATTTTTCAACATTTGCAGAATCTCAGCTTAATAAAAAGGAGAGAGGAAAGAAAGAAAGAAAGAAAACAAGGAGTAAACGGAAAACCCCTGATTACTGAGAATAGAAGTGAAATAAAGAACGCTGTGAATCTCGGAAACACTGGGAGGAATCACCTCCAGGTCCGTGCATGTTACAGCTCCCTTTGCAAATACTAAAACATTAAAACCTTTGTGTCTTTCATGAAACACTAGACTATTTTTTCATGTGTTACAGTGAGAACTCATGTTTAGAATATGTGTAGTTTAAATGTCAAACAAAAGAATACACACATAAAATATAAGAAATTCATCAGTTGTATAATGAGTGACTTGCCTAGCCAATGTTCTCTTCTATCACCCGCAGAAAACTACAGATATATTTATGTTATTGCTATTCTACTGTGACATTGTAACTTTACCAGCCTGAGTTTCTTAAGGATGGGGACTACATGTCCATGTTTGTACTAATGTCTAAAAATTAAGACTTTCTATAAATGATCCTTTGGTAACTGATTAAATGAAATTTAGAAAATTTTTACTCTAATGATATTAATACAATGACTTATCGTCTTTCATTCCCTGATTTTTTAATTTATTTAAAATTTTTTAAGAGAGGGGAGGGGAACAGAGGGAGAAGGAGAGGGAAAGAGAAAATCTTTTTTTTTTTTTTAAAGGATTTATTTATTTATTTATTTATTTATTTACAGAGAGAGAGATACCACTAGGAGGGGCACAGGGAGAGCAAGACACTTCATGCCTTGCTTGGAGCCCAGAACCAGGCTAGATCCCACAACCCCAGTATCGTGACCTAAGCCGAAACCAAGAGTCAGATACTTAACCCACTCCGCCACCCAGGTGCCCCCTGGAGAGAGAGAATCTAAGCAAGCTCCATGCCAAGCACAAAGCCTCACACCACTCTGTCTTATGACCCTGAGATCATGACCTCAGCCAAAATTAGGAGTGGAACACTTAACCAACTGAGCCACCCTACTGCCCCTCATTCCTTGATTTTTATTTCTATTTATGCTAAAAAAGTTGAAGCTATATTATATGTAAAAAGAACAGTATATATATTTATATGATGTATGTCAACTATGCAGTTTAAAAAATGATGCATAAATACTGGAAGGACATGCTCCAAGCTATTAAGAATTACTTCTGACTATTGGATTTATTTTCATTCTCTCTACTTTTTTGTTAATATTCAATATTTTGTAATGAATATGTAATACTTTCATAATCAGAGAAAAATGGTTAAAACATCCTATGCTAATTCTCATTGATCTGATCAATCTAAGTTGTTTTGGGCACCTACTGTTACATGAACCACCTCTATGGATAAGACATACATCTTAGTTTCCTATAAAATCACACATTCCTCATTCAAAATATTAATTTATTTTCTTAATTATTTGACACAGAGAGGGAGAGAGAGAGAGAGAGAATAAGCAGGGAGAGCAGCAGGCAGAGAGAGAAGGAGAAGCAGACTCTCCACTGAGCAGAGAGCCTGATACTCAATCCCAGGACCCTGGGATCATGACCTAAGCTGAAGGCAGTCGCTTAACCAACTCAGCCACCCAAGTGCCCCTCCTCATTCAAAATAAATGCAGTTATTACTAATCCATGTATCTGGGCAATATGGATAGAAAATATTCCATTACTTAGCAACATATTTAAACTGAACAAAAAAATACAGAACAACAAAATGAGAATAATGTCTCAAGAACATTAATATCCAAAAGAGTATTAATAGCCAGTGAAATTTTTTCAATAAGGTCAAAATATTACATCATATTTCAATGAATGTTATAAACCAGTGATTAGTTTATAAGAAAAAAAGTACATAATCTAGAAAGGATTTTTTTAAAAAGCTATGATAACAATATATATAACATGCAGTAAACAATACAGGAGAAATAAAAGGAGACCAACAAATGTGTGAAATAACAGATCCATTTATAGCCTTAGAAAGTTGAAGTCCAGATCTTACTCAGAAAAATTTAAAGAACACAGTTCCATCATCAAATGAAGAACCGCATTCAGTTATAAATTATAACCCCTGATTCTATTAGGCAAAGATGAGTTTATAAATTGTTTTTCTTTTTATTTTTTCTTAAGAGTTAATTTATTTGAGAGAGACAGAGCATGAGCAGGGGTGAGGAGAAAGAGTGAGAAGCAGACTCACCACTGAGCAGAGAACCCGACACAGGGCTTGATCCCAAGGCCCCAGGATTATGACCTGAGCCGAAGGCACTTAACTGAGTCACCTAGATGCCCCTCTACATTGTTTTTCTTAAAAAGAATTAGGGGTGGGCACCTGGGTGGCTCAGTGGGTTAAAGCCTCTGCCTTCGGCTCAGGTCATGATCCCAGGGTCCTGGGATTGAGCCCCGCATCGGGCTCTCTGCTCAGCAGGGAGCCTGCTTCCCCCTCTCTCTCTGCCTGCCTCTCTGCCTACTTGTGATCTCTGTCTGTCAAATAAATTAATAAAATCTTTAAAAAAAAAAAGAATTAGGGATTGTTCTAATTTCTTAATTGTTCAATGATTTCCAGAGTCAATTTCATTTTTAGGAAATGAACTTCTATGTTAAATAGATTTGGGTTCAAACTCTGCTTAAAAACTTAAACTGTGCCGTAGACAATTTATGTAACTGCTCTAAATTTCTCTTTTCCATCAATAAAGTGGGAATAATACCTAACTCACAGTGATGCTAACAGGACTACATGAAATACTGTAAGTCGAGTAACTTAGAGTGCACGTAATAACTTAGTAGGTAGAGTAGGAACAAACGTTCCTTGCCACTATCAAGGAGAGATTAAACTTGTGGAAAGAAGGTGATACCTCCTGATTCGTGAGGCAAATAAGCTATACTAAAGAAGACTTTTAAAAAGTGTGCCCCCTCACCACAGAGAGCAGTATATTTTGCAGATGACTGGCTACCCAAAAAGGCCTTCTCACTCTCAGCAAACTGACACTTGCTACACAAAAGAATGCCAGATTTCAGAGTATGGTAGAAATCAGTCGATACTCCTGAGCCTATCTTCTAGCTCTTCACATAAAAGTTACAACTGCAGATTGAATCCTTTCATCTGTGTCAAAAAGCAGACCAGTATTAGTAGATTCTCAGAAATAAGAGACAGCTAGGCTGTACGTGGACTGATAAATGTGAGATAGAAACATGGGCAGTTGAGGGAGTGTTTCAGGTAATGAAGTCATAAAATTCTCTTTGTAGAAGAGAGAGAACATCGTGTGTGTGTGTGTGTGTGTGTGTGTGTGTGTGTGTGTGTGTGTAACTGACTGCAAATATATCTCCAATTCTTCATATCACCTTTGAAATGTGACTTCACCACCCTTCCCATCAACAGATGGAATATATACTCTTCCTTTGAATCTGTCTAGGCTAGCCTTGTGACTTGCTATGTGCAATACAATATGATAGAAATGATGCTGTCACTGTTTTGAAGCTAGATCTCAACACTTTGCACTCTTTCTTAGAGTCCCATTCCCCATGTGAGCAAAGCCAGGCTAGCCTGCTGGATGATCAGAGACGTGAGGCTAACTGTCAGCTACTCAAGAGCCAGACACATGATTGAAGCCACCCAGAAGGGCTGTCAGCAGAAGTTGGAAAGATCAGTGAGCCCACCAAGATTAGCCAATCCTAGTTCATAATACAAGAGTGACCTAGCAAATCCAGAGATTCTTGGGTAATAATACGTGTTTATTATTGAAGATGAACTTGGGGAAGTTTACTATGCAGTAGAAGCTAGATACATGGTGTGAGTTTTATAGCATGACCTGAGAAAAAAATGAAGGATCTAGCTAATTTCCTGGTTAACTGAAAATACTCAGCCCTCATTACTTCCTTGATATTTGTCCTGTGGAAACAAGAGGATTTAATCTTTCATTCTTAGAACTCTTCAAAAGCTAGATGAGTATTTTCTTCATCTTTGAATGCTCAGCTCCTGCCTACACGGTGATCCAGCAGTTAAGAATATGGACTTTGAGATTATATTTCATAGGTTTGAAATCTGCCTGAGTGATGTTAGGTAAGTTGCTTCATATTTACAAGTTCCAATTACATAATCTCAAATACTAATCTAATCATGTTATCCACCTAATAGGAATTAAGTTAAATAATGCACCATCATAATGACTGATATTTATGCACACTAAGCAAAATTATGTTAATTATTATTAGATGCTCAAAAAAGACTGTTAAAATCAACCCTTAAAATGTACAGGGGAGAACTCTGTGGACTTTATCATCTCTGGCCCTATAATCAGAGAGTTCAGTATACACCCCCTCAGGAAATACACTACTGTGTGATTGATCATGCTTAGAATGACTATTTGTTGGATTGAGGATGATGAAAATAGTGATAGATTTTATATGAAGATGGTCAGCTTCATGTCTCCAAACCCATTTACTTCAGTACATTAAACACCAGGAAAATACCGCACTTTAAAGGACAAATGTAAAAAGCTACTGGGTGCTGCAAGCCATCTAATGTATTTGTACACACACCAGGAGGTGGATTGAGGTGGGGGCTGGATCCTCCCCTCTCTTCAAGCAGGTTTCTGCCTCAGTTATTCTCCAAGACAATGCTATTTTGAATACATAAAACAGCACTGCTTTTGTACCAACTGATATGATAATATGTAACCAGACACTTACAAGATAAAACTTGGTACTGACTGGTATTAGGAGCATATGCTTTAAACTATCAACAATAGCCAAACTATAGAAAGAGTCCAAACGTCCATCAGCAGATGAATGGATAAAGAAGATGTGGTGTACACATGCAATGGAATATTACTGAGCCATCAAAAAGAATCAAATCTTGACATTTGCAACTATGTGGATGGAGCTAGAATATATTAGGCTAAGTGAAATAAATCAGTCAGAGAAAGACAAATACCATATGATCTCACTCATATGTGGAATCTAAGAAACAAAATAGATGAACATAGGAGAAGGGGGAAAAAAAGAGAAAGGGATGTAAACCATAAGAGACTCTTAACAAGAGAGAACAAACTGAGGGTTGATGAAGGGAGGTAGGCATGGGATGGGTTGAATGGGAGATGGGTATTAAGGAGGGCATTTGTGATAAGTACTGGGTATTATATGTAAGTGATGAATCACTAAATTCTACATCTAAAACCAATTTTACTATATGTGTTAACTAAAATTTAAGTAAAATCTTGAAATTGAAAAAAAAAAGGGCAGCATATGCTTTAAATGTGTTATCTGTCAGTAAAAAAAAGTGAGATTGCTACATGTTCTATGGAATGCTAGTATAAATTCATGTGTACTAAACTGAGCCCCATTTGGACTCCCAAGAATAGTCACATATACTTTAACTTGTTACATATTTGTAAAGACGTTTGACATTCTCTAAGAAAAATTATTATTACTATTATTATTATTATTATACCAGGAAAAAATCTGGATGAGCTAAAATGTCTCTACATTGAACTACAGTGCCCAAATGATGGAAGTCATCAATTCCATAATGCATATATTGGTTATTTTTGATTTGAAGATAATGTTAGACTTACTAAAAAGTTGTAAAATAATAGCTTCATATACCCTTCATGCAGCTTCCTCTAAAGAAACTCAAATCTCACTAGTTTTTCTATTAATATCTTATTTTGTTTCCATGATCTTAATCCAGGATGCAGTATTACATTTAACTGCTTCCCCCCCCCCAGTTTCCTTCAAGCTATGATAAACTTACTTCGTCTTTCATGATTTTGACACCTTCCAAGAATATCAAAACAATTATCTTGTAGAACACCCCTCAAATTGTATTTGTCTAATGTTTTCCCATGATTAAATCCTCTCAATCCATCATACCAAAGGTTTCAAGATACTGCTATGTCTTACAAATGGTGATGTTAATACCGTTCATTTGGTTAAGATGGTATCTGTGGGGTTTCCACACTGTCAAGACTTTTCCCCTCTGTAATTATTATCTTTTAGAGAGATACTTTGAGACAAGATGCATTTCCTGTTTCTCCTTGAACTTTTGCCCCCTATATTTATCAATCCTCAGCGTACCTGATCTGCAACAATTATTCCTGAAGTATGCATTTGTAAAAATGCATAACGTAACTATAATCAAGATCCATCTTAAAACCCATGATCCGTTACTTTTGCTCTCAGCCATTTAGCATTCAGATTAGCTGCCACAGTCTGCTTCTTATTTCTGGTATCATGATTGCACAAATGCTACTGTTGTATATTTTAAATAACAAACCACATATAGATTAATAGAGGCAGGAATATGAATGCCGGTTGCCATGCGAACACCTTGCACTGACATCGCCTGATAACATTAAGAGGGTCCCAACAACAAAAGCCACTGAAGGCATGTTGGTAGCTGTGAAGAAAATCCAGAAGATACCATACAGGGACGTTGTCAGGATCTGCCGCACCCCGGTGACTGTGAGCACACAGAGAACAATGGAGTATTGTTTTATTTTTTAAAAACTATATCTATAAAAAGAACAAAATGTGATTTAAAAAAAAATGTCAGACCCAAACTTTCTGGAAGAAATTTTGGGAAGGACAACTACTTTACTTCCTTCATATTTTTTATATTGACACAAAAATGAGATATATTTTTAAAAGTTACATAAATCAGCTGCCTGGGTGGTTCAGATGGTTAAATGTCTTCCTTCAGCTCACGGTCTTGGGATTGAGCCCCATGTCTCCCTCTCCCTCTGCTCCTGCCCCCTAACACACTATCTCTCTCTCTCTCTCTGTCTCAAATAAATGAATAAATTAAAATCTAAAACACAATTACATAAATCAGTCCAAAACTGTACCACTGATTTTGATGAATATTGCTTACATTTTTTTCAGCATCTTTAAGATAAATAAAATAATGAGATATCTTTTCATCACCGGCCTTGTTTCAATCATGTGGCAAAATACTGAACTGAGGGTGACCCAAATTTTAGGGGTAAATTAGGATCTCCTTTGGCAAAGAATGCAACTGTGCTATGAGTTTTGGGTCCTGCAAGTTTCCTGGATGAAAGGTTCTGACACAGATTAGCAGTGAAGTCAGATTTCCATGATTATCTTCTACTGAGCAAGAAGCAAAGGAGACACTTGGACACAAACCATCATACTTTCAAATATTTCCAAAGAAAAAATATATTTGGTGGATAAACATACTGCCTACAGGAAGAAGCTTAATACAGTAGTATATTCCATGATTCATTTATAGCTACTAGTATACACTTCTGAACTGAAGACAAAAGAAAATCAATGTCAGTTTTTAAAAAAGATTTTATTTATTTATTTGAGAGAGAAAAAGGGAGCATGAGCTGGGGGAGGAGCAGAGGAAGAGGGACAAGCAGAAACCAAGCTGAGCACGGACCCCTACGTGGCGATCCATCCCATGACACTGAGATCATGACCTGAGCCGAAATTAAGAGTCAGATGCTCAAACGATTAAGCTATGCAGAGGCTCCAAACCAATGTCTGTTTTTAAGGTAATCTGTCAAATGCAGAGCAATGGTTTTCAGCCTGACCTTCCTGGTATAACTGGAGGTTCACCCAAAGTTTCCAGGACACGCTTCCCTCATCTACCAAATAAGCCAACTGGAAACAGCAAAGATTTTTTGAATGTTGATAATGACTTTAAAAAATGGAATAAATCAAAGTAAAAATATGGTGCAACCCACATACTAAAGATTTTTTTCTTCTTTATGGAAGTTTTTTTGTTTTCTATTTTTGTTTTTTAGAATTAACATATTTATTTTAAGTGCTATTCATGTCTATCAGTTCTGGCAACAGTAATCGTAATGACATTTGGGATATTTCTTTATGGCACCAAGAATGAGTGCCATTCATCAGAGAGGCAAAATACTGCATTAGCAAAACTGTAGAAACATTAAAACACTGACAGCAGAACAGAGAGCAGATTGTTTTTACAAAAAGCCAATGCATTTTCATCACATAGCTACAATATAGGTATATTATATACACATCACCCTCTGAATGAACAATATCAAAATACTCTATTCCACTTGAAATAATCCCTGGAATTATTCCCTCCCACTGCAAAGGTCATCTGAGAAACATCTGTATGCATGATGTTATCAATTTAATTTAATTTAATTTCTTACTGGGAATTACTGGCCAATAAAGTCTGAAATCCACTGGCTTAGATAATCTCTAAGAATGGATGGTTCTTGCCTTAAATTCTATGGTATAAAATGTAGTGATCCGAAGGGGCATGTGCACCTGAATGTTTATAGCGACAATGTCCACAACAGCCAAACTATGGAAAGAACCTAGATGTCCATCAACAGATGAATGGATAAAGAAGATGTGGTATATATATAAACAATGGAATACTATGCAGCCATCAAAAGAAATGAAATCTTGCCATTTGCCATTTGCGACGACATGGATGGGACTAGAGGGTATTATGCTAAGCGAAATAAGTCAATCAGAGAAAGACAATTATCATATGATCTCCCTGATATGAGGAAGTGGAGATGCAACGTGGAGGGTTTGGGGGATAGGAAAGGAATAAATGAAACAAGATAGGATCAGGAAGGAGACAAACCATGAAGAGACTCTTAATCTCGCAAAACAAACTGAGGGTTGCGGGGGGCAGGGGGGAGGCGGGTAGGGAGACAGAGATGGGGTTATGGACATTGGGGAGGGTGTGTGCTATGGTGAGTGATGTGAAGTGTGTAAACCTGGTGATTCACAGACCTATACCCTGGGGCTAATAATACATTATATGTTAATAAGAAAATTTAAAAAATTAAAAAAAAATTCTATGGTATAAGCAAAATTTTGTCAAATGAACATTTGAATCACATAGTTTAGAAACAGATGCCAAAGAGTCTGGATCATTATGTCTACACTCAACGATATAGGAGCCTCTAGCCACATGTGACTATTTAAATATAAATCAATAATAATTAAGTGAAATTAAATATTCAGTTCTGTAGTACAACAGCTACTTTTTAAGTACTTTATAACCACATGTGGATTGTGGCTACTATATTAGAGAAAGCATGTGTAGAACATTTCCACATTTTGGAAAGTTGTTAGGGAACCCTGCTCTAGAACTACCCAGGCATTTACCAGTGTGTTAAACACAGCCTGATTAACCCAATCTTGGGACAAGTAGAATTAATATGATTAAAATTATAAAAATTAATATGATTAAAAATATATCATATATATGGAAAAACACTAATATTATTTCGTAATACATACTTTAATGATTTAGTCACACATCACCCATCTCACCATTTCAGGCTTTTTCCCTGCCTTGCCATTAAATTGGCAGTTTCCTGTCATTCCATTGCATTCTTTTTGGGGTTTTATTTAAAAATTACAGTCTCCTGTGGATGGACAACTTATTCCAATCCTTTATTATGCTTTCATGTGTTTCCAAAGTTCATGTGAGATCATGGTAAAAACTCCTTTGCCTCTCTGGAGTTCTGAATGTTTCATTCATTGCTATTCCTACCTGGTGCATGTGAAACAGGAAAACATGGGGAAAGTTCCCTGCCTTTGGTTGCGTTTCAGATGTGTGATTTCTCCTTCTGTATAAACCTGCTATATTACAAGACCATTATTTTGGATGACTGTCATTTGGCAAATGGATGAGTTCAAAGTATTTTTTTAATGGCTGTGAGCATCATTCTTACTATATTTGCTGTTCAGAAGAATCACTAACATATAAGTCAAAAGATATGGGTTTAATTTCTGGTCTTGGTGCTAACTTGCACTTAGACTAAGTCTCCAAATCCATTCCATGATTTCTACTTCAGTAATAAAATAAAAATAATCCTACTTGTACTACTTCCCTTGTGGAGTGGTTGGGAGAGTAAAATGCTAGTGTAAGTAAATACTTGCTCATTGAGATCTGTTAGAAAACAGAAATGCTATTACTTTAATATCCTGGTTTCCTGAGTTCATTATATATGCCATATACTCACCACTTGGCACAGTATCAGAGACATACTAATCGTTTCATGTTTGTTAAATAAATGGATGGATGGAAAATGAATGCATGTATCAACTCTAAATTGTTAAAGACTTTAAAAATATTCTTAATATACATAAACATACATATTATAAAAACATAAATATACAACATATATTTCATTGATTTAATTAAGTTCTACCTTATTTCACCAGAGTGTTTAATATAGCATGATATTTATTACATTATGTGGTATCAAGATGTATTCAACTTTAGAAATTCCTTATTTGTATACCTGGGGCTACATCAGGCTTTGTCATTAACCTATTACGTGACCTTGAACAAGGAATCTAGCCCACTGAAAGCATCTGAGTTTGCAAACCACAGCTTAAAGACTCCAACCATAAATTAATCTCTGCCACGATTTTGTTAGTTTGTTCCTTTTTTGGAAAGAGGGACTTTTCCTATTCCGTTAAAAAAATAAAAAGTCCATAACTATGACTTTCACCACTTTTCTGATCGATATTTTGCTCTAAATACAAGTGCATGTATCAGTAGTTATTTTAAGATACCCATTTGATCACTAATCATTAAAATAGAACACTATCAATCATTACTGAGGTGAAGAAATCGGAAGGAATACCATACTTCTACCAATGCCCAGTCTCTGTTTATAGTGACCCTGTGGTAAGTCCTTCACCCTTCACGTCCGCTGCCTTTAGCACCACAGATTTATTGACAGTGATATAATGAACTTGCCTCTGATCTTGTTTAAAATATCAAAAAAAGTAAATGTGAACTTTATTTTATTGTTCCTAGTTTAGAAAAGGTGAACAAAAGTCAATTTGAAATAATACATATAAAGTGTTCAGAATCACAGGCCTCAATAATGTTAACTCTGACCATTACTATTTTGATTTTTAAGTGGAGAATAGGTCAGTTCACTGCATCATTAAAGCCCCTTAGATTATTCAATAATAAAACCTCGAAAGCTATATAGAATACACATCAAACATAAAGAAAAATATAGAAAAGGCATAGTATGATATAATCCTTTAAAAATTACTAAATCATCACATATAGAACTAGAAAGGACCTCAGAGCCCCCATAATCAAAACCCCTGATTTTATGATGAAGAAATGTTGTTCAGGAGATGAAGGTCACACAGATGGAACTGGTGGTACAGATGATTCCACTCTTGACATACCAGTATCTTTTTATTTAGTTCAACAATATTCCTCCTGGCTTGAAAATTCTAGAGAATACATTATCCTATTAATGAAAATTAGTTTCCTCAGCCCAGATTTGATTGAATGCGCTTTACTGACTACATATGTCAAAGCAGAGAGGAAAGGGAAACATGTTTCAAGGGAAAGGGGTCAGCATTCACAAAAGCCTGGAGTCAAAACCAGGCAAGGTGCACTGGGAGAAGAGAAAAAAAATGCAGCATTGATGGGAAAAGGGAAACAAGAGAAAGATGACAAACGAGGCCAGATAGCAAGAAGACAAAAACATACAAGGTCTTGTAAGCTGTACTGAGCAGGGAATCCGATGCTGGGACTTGATCCCAGGACCCTGAGATCATGACCTGAGCCGAAGGCAGAGGCTTAACTAACTGAGCCACCCAGGTACCCCTAGAATATTTTACCTCTTTTAGAAGGCCAAATAGTATTTATTATATATTCTCCACATGGTTACTCTGGATTGTGAAATTGTTAAGATTCAGTGACCTCATGAAAATCACAAGTGTTAAAAAAAAGAAAGAAAAAGAAAATCACAAGAGCTAATTTAGAAATACTGGCACAGGTGAAAAACTGGTTCAAGGTATTCACGCATTTAACATTTTTCATTAAGCTCAGAGTTAAGTATATAATCTGGAAAACTGGTGCATAAAAGTTACTTTAAGAATTGAATGAGATGGAGGGGTGCCTGGGTGGCTCAGTAGGTTAAGCCTCTGCCTTCGGCTCAGGTCATAATCCCAGGGTCCCGGGATCAAGTTCCGCATGGGCTCTGCTCAGCAGGAAGCCTGCTTCCCTTCCTCTCTCTCTCTGCCTGCCTCTCTGCCTACTTGTGATCTCTGTCTGTCAAATAAATAAATAAAATCTTAAAAAAAACAAACAACAACAACAACAAAAAAGAATTGAATGAGTTGGGGCGCCTGGGTGGCTCAATCATTTAAGCATCTGACTCTTGATTTCATTCATATCATGATCTCAGGGTAGTAAGATCAAGTCCCATGCCAGCTCACGGAGGAGGTTTAAGATTCTCTCTCTCCCGGGCGCCTGGGTGGCTTAGCGGGTTAAAGCCTCTGCCTTCGGCTCAGGTCATGATCCCAGGGTTCTGGGATAGAGCCCCATATCAGGCTCCCTGCTAAGCAGGGAGCCTGCTTCCTCCTCTCTCTCTGCCTGCCTCTCTGCCTACTTATGATCTCTATCTGTCAAATAAATAAATAAAATCTTAAAAAAAAAAAAAAGATTCTCTCTCTCCTCCACTTCTTCCCATTCTCTGTTTGCATGTGCTCTCTCTCTCTCTTTCAAAAAAAAAAAAAAAAGTTGAATGAGTTCTTTTATTTTGGAGGGGGGGCTTGTTAGTTTTTATTTGTTTGCTTTTGTTTTCATTTTATTTTGTCAAAGGCTTCTGTGAGATTTCATGGAAGGTTTAAAATAATTTAGAAGTATAAAACTAGCTGAGAGTCTTAAGACTCAGAGAAACCAGAGAAGAGAAACTAATGAACTATTACAGCAACATAGATCAGGACTACCAGAGAGGCGTTCAACTCTAATATGAAGACTTCTGGATGACATTAAAAAAAAAAAAAAAAAAAAAGAGGAGTCTGGAAATTAGTCAAGTGAAGTGCTGGAATACTTGCCTGTAGGACATAGTGCATGTAAGAATGCATAATCAACAATGAAAAAGAGCAGAACAAGGGAAGTATCACCACAGTGGAGAGCAGGGCAAGGAACTTTGTCACAATTCTACTTCTAAGCATTATCATTTCTTGCATCTGACCAAAAACTCTTGGTTTTGTTTGTTTGTTTGTTTAAAAGAAAGACAGCTTACCTTATTCCCTGCTACTACTGAAAGTTTGAGAGACAGACTTCTGACAGAATGTTTTTACCTTCCAATCTATCATTTACTCATGAGAAAATCTTACTGCTGTTATCATATTCGAACTTAAAATTCAATAGTTTTATTTGGGTATATATCTAGTAGTGCAATTGCTGGGGGGTAGAATAATTCTATTTTTAACTTTCTGAGGAACCCCAATACTGTGTTCCAGAGTGGCTACACTGGTTTAAGTTCCCACCAACATTGCAAGAAGGTTCTCCTTTGCATCCTCACCAACACCTGTTGTTTCTTATGTTGTTAAATTTCAGCCATTCTGACAGACGTGAGGTGGTACCTCATTGTGGTTTTGATTTGTATTCCCCTTATGATGAGTGATGTTGAGCATCTTTTCATGTGTCTGTTGGCCATCTGGATGTCTTCTTTGAAAAGGTGTCTATTCATGTCTTCTACCTATATTTTAACTGGACTGTTTTTTGGGTGTTGAGTTGTATAAGTTCTTTATGCATATTCTCGATGTCAACCCTTTATCAGTTATGTCATTTGCAAGTATTTTCTCCCATTCCGAAGGTTGCCTTTCAGTTTTATTGATTGTTTCCTTTGCTGTGCAGAAGATTTTTATCTCAATTAAGTCCCAATAGTTCATTTTTGCTTTTGTTTCTTTGCTTCAGGAGACATATCTAGTAAGAATTTGCTTTGACATCAGCTAATGTCAAAGATGTTACTGCCTCTGTTCTTCTCTAGGATTTTAATGGTTTCCTGTCTCACATTTAGGTCCTTCATCCATTTTTAATTTATTTTTGTACAGTGTGAGAAAGTGGTCCAGTTTCATTCTTTTGCATGTTGCCATCCAGTTTTTCCAACACCATTTGTTGAAGAGACTGTATCAATAGTTTTCTTTTTTTTTTTTTTTTTTTTAAGATTTTTTTTATTTATTTATTTGTCAGAGAGAGAGAGAGGGAGAGAGAGCAAGCACAGGCAGACAGAATGGCAGGCAGAGGCAGAGGGAGAAGCAGGCTCCCCGCCGAGCAAGGAGCCTGATCTGGGACTCGATCCCAGAACGCTGGGATCATGACCTGAGCCGAAGGCAGCTGCCCAACCAACTGAGCCACCCAGGCGTCCCAGTATCAATAGTTTTATAAACAAAAAGCTTTAGTTTTAAGAGTCAACTGAATTTTTCACTGCCAAGTGTTTAGCAATTTTATTAATTTTTACATATGCTTCTGGGCTATATGGAAGTTGAAACATTACTTAGTTGTACCACAAAATGCATGACTCATTCCGATAGGGAAATATTTTTTCTATAAATATTTTATTAATGTTTAAGCCCACATCAGCCAAGAACTAAACTGCTTCATTTACTGTTTTATAGGTTTTGTATTAGTAACAGAAATAGGAATCTGTTCATTCTACATATTTTCTTGGCTATATTAAAAAGCTCCATAATCTAGGGCAAGTTTTTGCTGGTTTTCAGGATTCCGCTAAACATTTCAATGTTGTCTTTTATCTCTATAACATAGGAAGTATGGTTCTTATTTAGCATCTATATCTCATAATTCCAACACCTGGAATACCAATTATTCTGTTTCTCTAGAGTTTCTGCTGGTTCTGTTGAATTCTGTCTCCTTATGTGCCTGATTTTGTTTGCTGCTATGTCAGGCACTCCAAGTGAAAAAAAATGTAAAAATAATTTGAGGTTTATGACAATATCCTCTTTATCCAGACAGGATTTTTGTGTGGTTATTCTAAACATCTTAATTCTGGAATGAATTAGTCCATTTTCAAAGATTTATATATCTCCTGTGTCACCCTCATGTCCCAAGGCAGGGATTCAGTCCCTGTGAGTGTTGATTAACTTCTGATCTATTCTTGGGTCCAAGTCCATCCAGCCCCAAACCAACCGTGGGAGTTTATTACACCTCTCACTTTTGAGAGGCCCCGAAACTTTTCAGACAAGACTGAAACTTTTGTTCTTGTAACCGTTTGTGACTATAAAATTTCTGCTCTATCACCCATCATCTCAGTATTGTCTTCTAGAAATAGTAAATTCCTCAGGGAAAACAGGGCCCCTTGAGTCCTTGGGTCATTGCTCTGAATTTTTTACTTCTCTCAAATTATGGGCCTTTAATTCTTCACTGCATTGTAAGCTCTCTGATGCTTTCATACTTCTATTTTTTTTTTTTTTTTTCAGTATCTTGAGTTTTCTTTATTGGGAGGGTTAGACTAATTTACCTAGTGTGCATTACTGATAGCAAAAATCTTAGCACTATGTCTTAACCTTTACCAACAATTTTAAATGCAATTTATTAATTTTTCCTATTTATTCTATTTCATTTATATATTTTTATATTACATAGAAATAGGTGGAATATTGGTTTAGCAGTTAGTATAAATGTATTACAGTCAACATTAGAAATCAGAAGCATTCCTCTCACTGATTTTCCCTTTTGCCTTACTACTGCACCAATTTTTGTGGTGGCTACCACAAAAAAAAAAAAAAGAAAAAAACGTCACCTGAGTCATTCTGAAACTCCTCAGGTTAATTCTCCTCTTTACATCAATAGCTACTTTTCCTTCAACATAAGCATGTACCAGGCACTATGCCAAACACTTTATTTTTTTCCCCTATAGCCTTGAAAATAATTTGACAAGTATGCTATTCTATTTTGTTGATAAAAATCTGAATCCTACAGAAGATAAATATGTCATATAGTTAAAAGATAAATAAGAAGATAAATAAGTCATATAGTTAAAGAGTGTTAGTCGTTGAATTTAACTCTAAGTCTGTTATTGACCAAAAAACAACCAATTAACTCCTACACAAGTTATAAACAAAGTAAGAAATAAACTATAAACTCTGAGTAGAAAAAGAGGGTTTTTTTTTTAACTATTATTAATACTATTGTGATTAGTTACTGGCCTTGCTATCACTTAGGAGTCTATAATTTAGAAGAAATATATAGAAATAAAAGCTATAAATTTAGTATTATAGATTTCATGGTTAGATAACTCACAAAAAAAGTCTACATGGTTTTAGTAGTCTTGGGTCTTTCTGGGTTCTCATCAACCTTTTGGAATGAAATAATGCACCCATCTATTACAGGAGATATCCAAAGTCAGAGTTCCTAAACTGTTTATACTCACTGTACAGTTCTGAATTCCATAATTTTTGAGAGGTTCAGTTCGAAGTCTTAGACACTAAAGAACCACAGACAAATCTACAGCAGTTATAATAGAATCCCGACTACAGTGTAACTAGCTCCCCATGCCTTTGTGTTCACATGTATCCATCTATTCCTAAGGCTGTGGTCGGCAGCACTCTCCTGGTTTGAGTGGGAATATCTGATTATACTGAAGGAAATGTTCACGTATGATTAAATAAATTCAATTTCTTCTGGCTCCTGAAAGCCATCATCCTGTGTTCTTCACCTCTTCCTCACAGCACACTGAACTTTTTGCCACATGAAAACTAATGGATTTTGCCAATATAGAGAGTTAAAGAAAAAGAAAAATTTACAGACAGATCAGAATTTAGCAGCATATCTAGAAATGGTCCATGGCAACCAGGTAAGATGGGCTGCTCTAGAGGGTTAAACAGAACACACTAACCAGAAGTAGCACCTGAAAAAAAGATAGGGAGTCTGTTTGGTCTTGAGGGCAGGTAACATCTTTTTCATATACATACTTATTTACAATTTCAAGTTCTTTTATTATTTTAAAAAACAAACGCAGAAAATAGAGTTAGATTAAGTGAACTATTTCCATTTTGAAAGAAAGGGGAAATTGAAGATGTTAAGATGCTTTAACTTAGCAAATGTTCAATAGTGACTATAAATGGTGTCTACCAACTTTATGCCTTGTTCAGGAACCTTCCTGCCATTGCTCATTAGGCTTTAAATGAGTATACATTACTCAGGTATCCATCAGTGACTACTTAAATAATCATTACTTAGTGCTAATTGACTGTATCTGTCTTTTCAGGTTGATCTAAATAAGCAGGCCAACAGCTGCACAATTTGTTACAAGTTGATCCCAGTTCATTAAGCCAGGTTCTGTGAATTTGAAACATCCTAAATTGGGCATGTGTAACAAATTTCAGCACCAGCCAGAACTGGAATGCCCACCTCCACCCAGTTCACTGCTGCTGAGAATACATTTCCTAAAGATTCCTACGTGTTAGCATAGATCTAAATTGATTTCAGTTTGTCTTGGATCTGTAATAAGGGGAAATGGAGAAATACAGTCTTTGTGTGCATGCATAAGCCTGCCCAGAAGAGTGAGGTAATGTTCCTGGGAGAAAAAACAAAAACTGGTGCTTGCTGGATTGTCCCCTTGTATTAATTAGGGTATTTTCACTTCAATAATGAGTCACTGATATAAAGAGGGGGTTACAATAAATCTATAAGCAGCAAAACACTAAGCTCACTAGGAACCAAGACAGAACTCAAGGATAACACCACCTCCTTCCCTCTTACGAAGTCTCTTCTTCCCTTGTCGGACCCAATCATTCCCTGTCTTTCTATCTTACATTTGTTGATTGTTTATACCCTCTATTTCTACATTACTCCACCTTGCCGATGGCTGCCCCAGCCTTTCTAGCTCGAAGTCTGCCCCATGGAATTTCAGGTTCATTCCCAAGGCTAACCTAATTCCAAGAAAAGGTCTGGTTATATCAGCATAACTGGTCAGTTATAGACAGGCTGTAGTTGACTAAGGTCCCACCACTTGTTCAAGATGGAGACTAGCAGGTGACTGGAGCTACAACAAGAGGACAAGAACTGATGGGAAATGTAATATAGTTATTTTAGGTTCTCTGAATAACAGTATTCCAACTGATATCTAGGCTTCTTTTCTTTGGTCAAATTTTCATTTTTCCTCCCTTCTTTTCAACTCCAAAACAAAAAGGGTCAACGGTTTTATTCTACGGCTTTAATTTGAAACTGTATTTTTATGGAAATATTTCTGATATTCACATCCTGGTAAAATGCTAATTTTAAAAATTACATTATTGGTTACCTATTTCCGATCATGGCTCCAATTGTGTATTATATTCTTTCTTCAGATCCCTTCCTAAGTAATTATAACATTTTCTTGGCTATCTATTATATTGTCATGCAACTGCATCTAGAGATTGCTGAATTTTAGTAGTGGCTGAAAAACTTTCAGAATTGATAAAATTACCATGAGCTTCTGCAGCATAAAGGTAAGATATAAATTTAGAATTATTATTATACTTACATTCATTAAATTATGACCTGAAATTATCCTGTAGATGTGAGTATTATAACACCAACAGCTAACTGAGAGAAATTTCATAGGTTTATAACAGCCACCCTTTTGTAAACCTGGGTACATTCCAGAAAATCCATTCACAGCTTAATAGTACATTCTTTTCATATAAAAATACTGGTTATGTACTCCCAATGTGCGTATCAAAACTAAGGGTCTCTTTGAAGTGTGGTGGTTGGGAAATCCTCTATATGCCTCTTTGTAAAACAAAACAAAACAAAACAAAACAAAACAAAAAAGACATATAAATAAGTCTCATATAATTTCCAAAATGCATGACATATAAATTATTAGGAAGCTTGTTTCAAAAAAAAGTAAAAATCAACATAAGTTGGGCTGGCTTACTACAATGCCATAAAATCAGCAGCATGCATATTTAAATTATTTAGAATTTCCAAAACTGCTCAGTAAAATCACAATTCCTAAAAAATACTGCCCAAGAAGCAGAGTTTAGTTTTCAAATGTTTAAAATAATACAAAAATATGGGTAACCATAGATTTAGATTGTAATACAAGTATATTAACAATTCTATATTTTTTAGCATTAAGCCACAGTTTAAAGGAGGAGTTTGAATTGGTGGTAAAAAGAAATACACAGCAAGGGAAGTTCACAGTTCCAGGCAAGTACTGTCATTAGGTTATATCTAAAATACAGCTCCTTTTAACCTATGTGTCTCTTGCTTTGTTCTCAGACAATGTTGGGCACAAAATGTCTTTTCATTAAGCTGTGCTGGTTCTTATGACATGCATTAGATAAATAACAAAAACTACAAGTCTGAGTTCTCACCTATTCCTCCTTGTCCATACTTTACCTGAACCTACCTCATTAATTCTCAAAGAGATGTTTTGTTTGTCTGTTTTTAGCACTTCTATAGTTCTAAAAGTCTTTTCCACTTTTTTTTTTTTTTTTAATGTGAAGCCCGATAGTTTCCTACCTTGAGAATACTTCTAGTAAAGAATACCTACGAGGCCTTATTGCAACGCATTAAGTGGGTTTTGGACTTAGCCTGGGTTTTGGGTTTTTGTCCACCCCTCAATGACTGTATGAGCTTGAATTACCAGACCTCTTTGTGTTTTAATGTCTTCATCTTAAAACAGGAATAACAATATTATTTACAAACTGGATTCCTGTCATGATTAAACGTGATGGAGCTCTTGGAAGGTGCTCAGCATAACATCTGATAATCACAAGCACATGTATGGGACTGTGGACTTCGAAAACCTTAAAGGTAATGCTATTCTATAGAATACCAAGTATTTCCATGAATTACATGAAATTGTTGATGTTTAACCGTCTCTGACTTGTAAAAATGGCAATTTCCTATGTTCAACCTAATACAAATCTGTGGCTGACATTTTGATATCGCCACACGTAAATAAGCATGGAATCTACTTACAATACACCGATTATGGAAACAGTAAACAGTAAACAGTAAACAGTAAATCTGTTGATAAAGGGACTGGAGCTCACAAGGCCTCAAACTTACACTATTTCCTCCTTTCTGTACTGCCCTTTTATTCATCCATCTAGCAACTGAGACCAATGCTAGCCGGAAATGATATTAAAACACTTCAACACCAGCATAAATAGCTTCTGGTAACGAGTTCATTGCTGCTCTGGAAATATAAAGTGTAATATGTCATTTTTACATGTATAATAAAGGCCCTGTCACATTATGATAAGCATCTCCCAGGGCAAGAGAGCAATGAACTGTCTATTGGCAAAATTTCATTACTTTTAACTTTCCATAGCAAGAGATTTATTTTCAGAACTCTAACTTTGAAGAACTCCTCTATATTTAAAAAAATCATTTAATATTTTGAAATTCAAAATGCGCTATGTCTTTTATTGCTGTTGAAGTCACATATGCCAATTCCGTTTTGACAATTCTCTTTGCCTGAGCCACAATCACTGAAAAGAGTTGGCCTTTCTCATTTGAACAAAATCCTTCTGATTGTAGCAGAGACAGGACCTGGTGTGAAACTGAAGTCTTTTCTGACCTGGCCGTTGGTACTACCAGTCTGGACCTTGTGGCTGTCTCCACTCATCATTTATATTAGCTGGCAACTTATCAAGTATTAATTGTAAAAAATGACAGGCACAGAATGACTAGTATTAAGAGAGACCCACTGCCAGAAAAACTGAAAAAAAAGACAAAGCTTTCTTGCTGAGACATTCAGACCAATATTGCAATGGATATTATCAGTTCATCCCCTTCGTGAATGCCATTATTACACAGGTCTTAGTTCCTGTGCATATATGTTGCTTTCTCTGTCAATCTTCTTTGTTGTAAATATATTTTCTCTCCTCTATCTTGAGTATTCCAGATGTTCTCTACTACCATGTGTTACTCTTTGAGGAAAGGTAAAATAAAGAACAGGATGAGATCTGCTATTTCTGACAATTTTAATAACATCCCTAAATGTGAACAAAAGTATTTAATCATAATCCTGATACTATTGTTTTCATCTCCTTTGGCCTTATAGGCCCTACTGAGGAAAGTTCAGTTTTATTTTCTAAGTAAGAAATATTTTAATGGCATATACAAGTTGTTTCTGGTGGTTTGTTTCTTTTGTATCTGGAGTTATTATTCAAAATTAAAATTATGAAGCATGTTTTTGTGCTTAAATCTGGCTGAAAACACGACAGCAAAGGCATCTAAGAACAATGAAGAACTAAATGTTTCACAAGCCATTAAAAAGGCATGAAAATGGCGTTAAAGTAATGATTGGAGATTTTATGATATTATTAGACTATAAACTCATTTTAGGAAAATATTCTGAAATACAGAGCATGACTTTCATACACAATATTACTTTCTTTACTTTAGAATCAAGAAGAAAAAGTTATTATGGAGTACTAATAGTATGAGAAAGTGTTATGGTCAAACCTTTTTTGTGTATTCAATTTTGTCCAGAGATTGTCATCATATTTCCAGAAAAAAATTACTTAATTTCTACATAATAAAATTAATATTCTGTAGCAAATACCTTCTACCAAAAGTTTTATAAGTGCTCATAAGAGTATATATTTTATAGCAGTCTACATTGGCTATAACAAAGACACTATATTCTAAGGTAATTAAAAGATATAAATTAGAAAAGTGTTGATATTCCATATTGGTAATCTTAAAATAGTTTATAAAAATTAACTACTAAAGATGTATATATGCATCTTCATGCTATACTTACTAAATAGAGTATATCAATGAAATCTCTGGGAATAATATTTAGATATACCTACAGACTATAATTCTGAAAACACACAGCTCAAATATAATGGGTTCCAAATTAATCAACATGTGTCATTTTGATGTTTAAGACCTTATGCACGTCTAAAAAATATGATCAACCCCAACTATATAACAAAACTAAGCATGCATAACTTTTCACTACATATTAAAAAATGCTGTTCTTAAAAGGGTCCAAACTTTCATGTTTGAATTGTATCAAACAGTATAAAAACAAATGGAACTGAATTAGAGTAGTTAACTGCTCTGAGTCCCTTCTAAGTGACAAAGGCATTGGCACTTTTTAAAAATGTTGTCTTTTGCCTACAAATTTCATTGGATTTTGTATGATTTTGGATTCTTTTGATCTTTTATAAATTTATTTCAAAGCACCAAAAGATGTTTCCAAGGAATTGTTTTCCTGATTTTATTTAGTACCTGCAACAAAATTATAAATGCTTTAAAACAGCAGTTTGCCATAGCCTCAAGAGAAAATTGGGCTTAATTCTCATTTCATGCTTTTCACAAACCCCTTTTCTGTGTTGATAGTTATGAAACATAGGATGTGGCATCACAGGGTCAAAAAGAGAAGAAAAAACAAATTTTGCTCTTGAAGATTTTTTACTCTAAATGTAATGGAGGCACTGACAAATTAGACAATGTCTATCCATGAAAACATATACAAGCATGTAGTATGGCATGGTATGTTATGCCAAAATACATAGAAATGGTACGCCAAAAATACATAGAAAAATAAATAAAATAAAACAAATCAAGGTGAATCTGGCATAGAAAAGAAAGTGTTTTTGTGTGGCTTATACCTTCTATAGGATGTAGAAGGGAACTCTATGTTGTTGGTAATGGCAGGATTTCCTTCTTGGCTCAAGACTGAACAATATTCCAAAATATTCCAAAATATTCCACACACACACATACACACACACACACACACACACACACATAAATAGTATATTTTCTGTATGCACTCATCCACCAATGGCCGACCCCTTGGTTGTTTCCCCATCTTGGCTATGGTGAGTAACGACTCAATGAGGGATGTGTGGGAGGGAACTAACATTTTGAGATCCTGATTTCAATTCTTTTGGATAAATAGCCAGGAGCAAGACTGGTGGATCATATGGTAATTATACTTTTAATTTCTGGAGGAACCTATGAACTGTTTTTCATACTGGATATGCCATTTTGTTAAGGAGGTAGATCTCATGTTAAGTGTTCTTAGTGCAATTTTAAAAAAATAAAAGACTTACTTGGAGATGTGAGAAGGTCCCTAAAAAGGGAATACTTTAAAAAAGGAAGAGGGGCGCTTGGGGGGCTCAGTGGGTTAAGCCTCTGCCTTGGCTCAGGTCCTGATCTTGGGGTTCTGGGATCGCCCCACATTAGGCTCTCTGCTCAGCAAGAAGTCTGCTTCCCTCTCTCTCTCTGCCTGCCTCTCTCCCTACTTGTGATCTCTCTGTCAAAGAAAGAAAGGAAGAAGGAAATCTTTAAAAAATAAAGAAAAAAAGAAGAAAAGAAGGTATAAAATAATCTTATGTAATTTAAGCTTTGTGTTGGTAAGTTAAGTAGATATTACTCAAACACATAAAATTTCTCCTTACCTTGTCAGAATCAACATTTAATAGCTGTATTATGCTATTTCAAATACCCAGGTGTATAGTCACACTGCTCTATCTTCCCTGACTTCTTGGCCCTGCCATCTCCACCTTGTAGTGCATGTCCACCCTCTTTCAAAGTTGACATCTTCTTTTTGAAGAAGTATTTTTCCTCTCTTTTATTCCTCCAACCAAAATTAACCTCTCTCCATCTTTTAAATTCTAACAGTATATGATCCACACTTTAATTATATTGCTTATATTACAACGAAGTGCATCATTTAATTCATTCTTTGGTTTTTTTGAAATCCTTATAAACACATTTTTTTTTTGAGAGAGAGAGAGATTAGCACACAATGAATTTATGACAAAACATGAGATTGACAGCTTGTTGAATTTGGTTAAAGTTTGAAAGACCTGGTAATTAACTTTTTGATCCACACAACTGAATACTGCCTAATCCCCCAAAATGTTACATAATGACCATATTTTTAAAACTCTAAAGTGATTCTTTTTTTACTAGTAGCTTTGGAAAGTAAAATGTATAAAAGAGTTTAACTGAAGTATCTTTAGGCAATCTCTATGAATAAGGAATTGAATCCATGATGTTTTCCAGCAATTTGTGGTGTTTACTGGCATACATACTTCAATTTAAGAGTTCTTTAAGGTTCAATATTTGATATGTATATAGAAAGTGTGTGGACAAACCATAAGAGACTCTTAATCTCAGGAAACAAACTGAGGGTTGCTGGGGGGAGGAGGGTATGGAGAGGGTGACTGGGTGATGGACATTGGGGACGGTGTGTGCTACAGTGAGTGCTGTGAATCGTGTAAGATTGATGATCCACAGACCTGTACCCCTGAAACAAATAACACATAATATGTTAAAAATTTAAAAAGAAAAAAAAAAGTGTGTGTGTGCGTCTGGTTTGGTTGTTTCTCTTTTATGGCTACGACCCTAAATGCCTTTGTTGTACAGGGTTTTCTGAAGTAGTTAGAATGAAATTATTCAATTACTGATATTATTAGAATATATTTTTTTTAAAAAAGTAGGTTTTTTTAAATATGTAGTCAAAATGTTTTTGAAAGATAGATTAACTGTTGTTTACAGTGGAATACTGTGTAATTTGCTGTGTATAGGGACAACTGACCGTGATTGGAAACGCTAGAAGGTGACTAGTAAAAGAAAATTAATAAAATGCTTTCAAAAGATTTATTTAAAACTAAATTATTCCTATCTGGAAAAAACATAAAAAGCAAAACACCTACATTTTCATGGAAATGAACAGTTTCCTGACAGAATGTCTGAAAAGAATGGCCCACTTTATCACTACAGAGTCCTTCCTCCAGTTTCATCTTAATAACAGTAACTCTGGAACACAAATAAATGGCCTAGAATTAATAGCCAGATAGAATTTTGGCAAAAATTAATGCCTAACAAAACAACACATACTCCCATATTATTGGAAATATGACCATAGAAGAGCCTAAAACTTTTAAGGGATATGGATTATTATGCTTTTTTTTTCTTTTACTTCTAAGCTTTCTTTAGGGAGTTTTCATTTACAATTAACACTAAAAATTACAATGCACTGTGCCTTCCATCCCTCCTCCCACCTGCTGAGGCAATATCTAACTTTGATATAATTAAACTCCCAGCCCAAAGGTGACTGACATGAGCCCTTCTTTTAGAATTAAAACTTAAAAATTACCCCAATTATCAGATTAAATATCAAGCAGTTTCTCTAAGTACAGTAGGCAGCCAGCCAAAAGCATATCAATTCAAGAATTCAAGTCAGTCAGGGAAGGTCAGACCCAAGCTCAAATCTGGAAAAACGCTTAGTGGCTTTCTCCATAGCCAAGTGTGTTGCTAGACAGAAAATGCCCAAGAAAAGTTCTGCCAGATGTGCCAGATGAGTGCCCAGATGCCATCTCTGATACAACACAATTTAGAGCTTTGCGGTTGGATGCTTCATCTGGTAGCAGTAATCTACGAGCATAGCACAGGACTAGAAATTCTGGACATTGGTGAGAAAAGAGGGCTAGAGCTAGGTGGGTTGAAAAACGGCGAACAGAGAACAAACAAGCTAAAATTATGTCTTTTAAAAATTGGCCATTTTGATTACGCCATTTAGAAACAAGTGAAGGCTATCAGATTTAGGTTCCCAGCCATGGAAGAATAACTGATAATAAACTGTCCCTACCGCCATCAATAAACATAAATGGACAAACAGCTATGAAAGAACACTTTTCAGGCAGAGGCAACTAGACCCAAACTGTTCATAGGATCTAGCTGAGCTAAAAAGGCAGAGATTGAGTTTGGTGCTACCGAGTGACAGGAATTTGTGAGGCAAAATCCGAAGAGAAAGGAGCTATCCAGAGAAGGCACTCAAGAAATCCATATAGTGCTCCCCTGAGTCTTCTTCCTTCTTCAGATTTATTGACGTATAATTGACACATAGAAACTATATATACTTAGGCTGTATAACTTGACGCTTTGATACATTTATGTATTGTGAGATGATCACCACAACAAGCTAATTAACATATCTATCATCTTGGATGATACCATCCAAGAAAATAGATACCATTTTCTTTCTTTTTTTTCCATGTGTGTGCTGAGAATATTTAAGATCAACTCTCTGAGCAAATTAAAAGCATACAACACGGTATTGTTAACTGATAGTCACCATGCTGTATGTTAACTCTCCAGGACACATTCATCCTGTAACTGGAAGTTTGCCCCTTGTGATAAGTATCTCCCCATTTCCTCCTCTGTCCAGTCCCTGCAACCACATTCTACTCTGCTTTTTTTTTTTTTAAGAGATTTTATTTATTTATTTGAGTGAGAGAGACAGATAGTGACAGAAATAGTAAGAAAGAGCATAAGCAGGGAGGAAAGGGAGAAGTAAGCTCCCTACGGAGCAGGGAACGTGATGTAGGACTTAATCCCAGGACCCTAAGATCATGACCTGAGCCAAAGGCAGACGCTTTAACCAACTGAGCCACCCAGGCACCCCTGCTTTTAACTATTTTAGATCCCACATGTAAGTGAGATCATGTGGTACTGGTCTTCTGTATCTGGCTTTTCTACTTAGTCTAAAGTCTTTCAGGTTCGTTCATATTGTCTCAAGTGGCAGAAATCCTTCTTTTTTTAATGGCTGAATACTATTCCTCTGTGTGTGTGTGTGTGTGTGTGTGTGTGTGTGTGAGACTTTCTTTATGCATTCATCCACTGACAAAAGTTTAGGTTTTCTTATCTTGGCTATTGCGAATAGTGCTGCAGATATCACTTTGAGATCCAGGTTTTCTTTCCTTGGATATATACCCCAAAGTAAAATTGCTAGATCATATGATAGCTATATTTTTAATTTTGGGGGAAATTGTATCATATTTTCCATCATAGTGGTACCAATTTACATTCTCACCAACAGTGTAAAAGTGTTCCCTTTTCTCCACAGTTTTGCCAACACTTATCTGTTGTCTTTTTGAAAATAGACATCCTATTGGGCATGAGGTGCTATCTCATGGTGGTTTTGATCACATTTCCCTGATGATGAGTGATGCTGAGCACCTTTAGTGTAGTTATCAGTCATCTGTATGTCTCCTTTGGAGAAATGTCTATTCCGGTTCTTTACGTATTTTTTAAACGGGTTATTTGTTTTGGAAGTTTCCTTTTTCTTTTCCTTTTCTCTCTCTCTCTCTCCTTTTTTTTTTTTTTTTTTTTTTTTTTTTTTTTTTTTTTTTTTTTTTTTTTTTTTTTTTTTTTTTTTTTTTTTTTTTTTTTTTTTTTTTTTTTTTTTTTGCTACTGATTTGTCAGAGTTCCTTGTGCATTTTGGATATCAAGCTCTTATTACATATATGGTTTGCAAATAATTTTTCCCATCATATGGGCTATCTTTTCACTTGTTTCCACTGCTGTGCAGAAGTTTTTTACTTTGATGAAATTCCACCTAATTTTTATTTATTTTTATTTTTTTTAAAGATTTTATTTATTTCACAGAGAGAGAGAGATCACAAGTAGGCAGGCAGAGAGAGAGGAGGAAGCAGGCTCCCCGCTGAGCAGAGAGCCGGAAGCAGGGCTCGATCCCAGGACTCTGAGATCATGACCTGAGCCGAAGGCAGAGGCTTAACTCACTGAGCCACTTTTTATTGCCTGTGCTTTTGGTATCATATTCAAAAAATCATTGCCAAGACCAATGTCCACAAGTTTTTCCCGTATGTTTTCTTCTGACTGTTTAGAGTTTCAGGTCTTATATTTAAGTCTTCAATACATTTTGAATTCATTGTTTATATAGTGTCAGATAAAGTCCAATTTCATTCTTCTGCTTATGGATATTCAATTTTGCCAATACCATTTATTGAAGAGACTATCCTTTCCTCACTGTAGGTTCTAAGCACACTTGACTATAAGTTTTGGATTTATTTGTGTTCTCTATTCTGTTCCACTGGCCATATGCTTGTTTTTACGCTAGTATCATACTGTTTTGACTACTGAAGCTTTGTCGTATATTTTGAAGTCTGGAAGAGCAATGTCTCCAGCTTATTCTTTCTTATGATTCCTTTTGCTATTCAGGGTCTTTTGTGATTCCATATGAATTTAAGGATTATGTTTTCTACTTCTGTAAGGAAATATAATTTGGGTTATATCCTGATACAGATATATCTCCCATGGCAGCATCCATAATAAGCACATTCTTTTGAGTAGGAGAACTAACACGAGTGGGAGAGGAAACTTACAGAGAAGCAGAAGGTGATACCCACATGTCTCTCACTATAATACAGATATAATACAGTAGATGTTACATATCTACATTTGTATAGTATAATATACACCGTATTGTTAACATGTGAGCCTATATCCAGAATCCACAGTATTCTACTGCATTTGTTAGGTTAACCTAACAGTTTCATGGGGGAAAATCTTTGCATATAAATAATACACTAATTTAGGTTTTCAAGAAGATTTATCCATGGAGGAAAACAAGCAAAAAAGCACTGACTACTTCTTGAGTCCTTACTTTGTGTGACATCAATTACTGCTTAGAAACAGGTTAAACCCTAAAAATTTGTTCCTAAACTCATATATCACAAGCTCAAAGGAACCCTTTAAAACTACCAATGAGTACACAATTATTGCTGCTTTCTAAGGCTGTGAAGAGTGGATTTTAACTTTCTTTCTCCTACCATAAGTAAGCTTGAAATAAGACATTATTCTGAACACATCTTAGGCTGTTGATTCAGATAAGCAAGACTAAAATGACTTCCCACAACTTAAAGCCATATGAATATGGCCAGCAAAGATGAAGTACATTTCTCTGACCTGCCCCTTTCTACTTGTCAATAAACCGCATTAACTTAAAGTTTATAGATGAGAAGATTCTGTATAGAATCTGATTAACTTATCAACTTTAATCTAGTAAATTTATAACCCGGTGGGTGAGAGTTATGAACAAAAAAATTCAGAGTAAATACAGCATAATCTACACTCAAGAACTGGATATTGTAATAAAAATACTCTAGGAATTGAGAAAAATGAGAGATCGTGTGATTTAGGTTAACCTGACAAACTTCTCCAAGGAAGTTAAGGATGCTGAAAGATGGATATGGTTTTGAAGAAGAAAGAGAAAAGAACAATAATCGCATGCCTGTGGAGGAGCATACATAAAAATATAGAGAAAGTCATGATCATTACAGGTAAGGAGAATGTAGGGGAAAAGGACTAATTGGAGTTACTGGCTCCTACTGAGATCCAGGGGGATTTATAGTGGGGAGGTGAAACAGCCAGCTCATGAAGCTGCATGGTAAAAGGAGTCCAGATTTAATAGACACAGTAAACAACAGAAGAAAACAAGTGATTTATGAAGGTTAGTCTGACAGTGATAAGGAATCATGAACTCCGCAGCAATATCCAGAAATGAATTCCAAACACACAAAATGCACCAAACCCAGAATCCTTTTTAATGGTTCTAAGACAGATCATACACTTAAACAGAAAATATGATATAAGCTAAATGTGGATGTATTCACTTTCTTTTATAACATAGAGCACTTCCAGGTATAAGAACACATAATAATTAGGGATATTTCTTGCAGAAATAATTTTTATTAAAATCTGTGTCACATATGATATATATTAGAATGTCTCCTAAGAGATTCCAGATGGGGAAGGTTAAGTAAGGAATGTTAACAAATAAGATAAAAGCTTACAGATTTCACTTTACTTTAAAACAAAGGTATTCAAAGAGGTACAAAAACAGGCATCATGTCATATTGGTTTACATTATCATTTTGAAATCAACCTGTAAAGAAATATTGAGAAAGACTGCATAAAGGACAGTTTGACATTGGCCTGGAGTCACACTGGCTGAGTTCATGTCATGGAACTACCATAACCTTATTCACATTAACCTCTCTACCCATCATTTCATTTTTTTTAAAATATAAAGAGCTGAGGGCATTAAATCAGATAAGACAAAACTCAATAAGCATTAGTTGCCATCATCATTATCATCATGGAGAATATATTTATTTTTAATTTGGTCCTTACTAGTGGTAATTTACTGGAAAATATAATTTAAGAGTACCATATGAAGAAATGACAGCTCATGACTTAAACTTTCCCTTTTATCTGACTCCTTTGAATTAACATTCTCTGATTCCTTTGAATTAACATTAACATTTTTTTTCTGATTCTTTTAAATTAACATTTGAAATCAAATATCTCACGGTTGTTTTATATTAAAAGTAAAACATGTAAACTATTTTTATTCTAATTACATTATTTCAGAATATGCCCGTAAGATACATATTGTAGCTATGACCCTCTGCTAGAGCTAAACTTCTATGATGGTTACTATTAAAGAGATGATTGAAATAAATTACTTTGCAGGGGAAAATACTATATATGCTGCCTTTATATTGGTTAAAAGAATGGAGAATGTTATTTTTAAAAAGAACCTTAAAATGCTTAAGGAAAGCTTTCCCCTCTTTGCATGCATATATCCTAATGGATTAAGAAATTTTGAGCAAGGCATTGTTTTCAGAATACATTTACTTTAATCACCAGTAGAATTTTCATTTCAATGATCAGTTGAATAACAAATATACAACAAGAGCATAAATAGAACTGTCAGAATTTAATTGCTCATTGTGCAATGTTTTTAGATAGACTTAAGAAAAAAAGGCACAAAATCAGTTGAGACTCCACACCAAAGCACTGGGAGAGATTTTTTTTAAAGTGTTGTAGGAAGAATAAGTCTTCTTCAAAAATGTTTTAGGACAAGAGTCTCAGAACTCTGAGATTCAAAGGAGAAAAAAGATAATGCAATTATAGCACAGGAAAGTAGCAACAAAATAATAAATTTTCATTTATTTCTTTCATCTTAGAGCATCTCAAAAAAATGCTATGTGTTAGACAGGGCAGGAAAGATTTTCTTATTTTAGATTGAAAAACTATTTATTTCTTTAGTAGCAAACCCAGCTGGTAGGAGTTCCTTGCAGAGAAGTGTACCTTGTGCCATTTAATCTACTTATGAAGTATCAGAAAACTTCTGATAGTTTTAAAGAAATTAAGTGCAGTAAGGTACTTCATATAGTCAACTGATGTTTAAAGGTTTTATAAAACATGCTTAGACTGTGGGTTATTTTCTCTCTTAACATGATCTAATGATTTATTACATCTGGCTTCTCTGAAGAGAGAGAAGAAGGAAGAAAGAAGAATGGAAGGAAAGGGGATGATGAGGGAGGGCAAGAAATTTCTATTTATTTGACATAATACACATATGAATTAAGTTGGAAATTCCTGAATCCAGATGTGATAGAAAAATGGAAGCCCTATCTAACAAGCTGTCCAACAGTGGAAACAAGTTTATAGCTTACAGAGCACTTCTGCATACATGATCCCACTTAATCCTCCCAAAATTTAGAAGATAAATATTATTTTCACTTGAAAGGAAAGGGCTTTGTCCAAGGCCATGTATTTCACAGATGGCAGAGCAAGGTGAAAACTTAAGAATATTGACTCTATTTTCAGACTGCTTTCCACTTCATCATCAGAGCAACTCCATGATACTTTTTTTTTTAACTTAAAAAAAATTTTTTTTTTGAAATGGCAAGGAGTTTCTTCCTATCATAGATAACATCTGGTCACTATCACACTATCAAAGTCCCAAATTCTCTCTGTGTGTGTGTGTGTGTGTGCTGTTGTATTATTATGTCAGACATCATATAACCTTAAATTCATGCTTTCTAGGAGCCAGGGACATATACTGTTGAAAAGCTAAAGGATAGTAGCACAGAATTTGGAGAGAAATAAAAATGAAGTTAAGAGATTTTTTCTCCACTGAAAATTATGTGATGATATTCTATGCCCAAATATGTTAACAGTTCACATGTGGTACTTCCATGCATTAAATGCCCACCTCTGGTTGCACCAGAGATTGGGGATTTGGACACATAAGTGTTATGATTTACCAAATACTTCTTATGTCACAGGCATTTTGATCTATACAGCATATACACTGTATCATTTAACCCTATCAACAATCAGCCGTGATTAGAATTAACACCTCTATATTAAATGTAAGGAAAATTAAAGTTAGTAGACTTGCCCTAAGTCACACAGCAAATTAATGCGGTGCCAGAAATGAAACTGAAGTCAGCCTGGCTCCAAAGCCAGTGTTCATCCTCAGAATTCCTCTTCCATAAAAATTAAGATAATTAAAGATTTCCTTCTGTATGTATTTTCCTCAGCTATGTATGTTCTTGATTGATTATTTTTGCAGTGGTAGTCATTGCTGTGAGAAATACTGAGGAAAAGAATACAAGATTTAGGGGAGGAGTCAAGATGGCGGAGAAGTAGCAGGCTGAGACTACTTCAGGTAGCAGGAGATCAGCTAGATAGCTTATCTAAAGATTGCAAACACCTCCAAATCCAACGGGAGATCGAAGAGAAGAAGAACAGCAACTATAGAAACAGAAAATCAACCACTTTCTGAAAGGTAGGACTGGCGGAGAAGTGAATCCAAAGCGACGGGAAGATAGACCGCGGGGGGAGGGGCCGGCTCCCGGCAAGCGATGGAGCAACGGAACACAAAATCGGGACTTTTAAAAGTCTGTTCCGCTGAGGGACATCGCTCCAGAGGCTTAACTGGGGTGAAGCCCACGCAGGGTCAGCGTGGCCTCAGGTCCCGCAGGGTCACAGAAGGATCGGGGGTGTCTGAGTGTCGCAGAGCTTACAGGTATTAGAACAGGGAAGCCGGCTACAGAGACAGAGCCGAAGAGTAAGCTCTAAGCTCAGGGTTACCTTGAACCGGTCGCAGGCTTGGTCAGCTCGGAGCGCGGCCGGAGGCAGGGTGACGGGAGTAAATCGGCGCTGTTCTCTGAGGGCGCATTGAGGAGTGGGGCCCTGGGCTCTCGGCTCCTCCGGGCCGGAGACCGGGAGGCCGCCATCTTCATTCCCGCCCTCCAGAACTCTACGGAAAGCGCTCAGGGAACAAAAGCTCCTGAAAGCAAACCCGAGCGGATTACTCAGCCAGGCCCCTGGTAAGGGCGGTGCAACTCCGCCCGGGGCAAAGACACTTGAGAATCACTACAACAGGCCCCTCCCCGAGAAGATCAACAAGAAGCCCAGCCAGGACCAAGTTCACCTACCAAGGAGTACAGTTTCAATACCAAGGAGACCAGCGGAATTCCAAAGGAGGAGAAAGCAAAGCACGGAACTCATGGCTTTCTCCCGTGATTCTTTAGCCTTGCAGTTGATTTACTTTTTTTTCTTTTTCAATTCATTTTTCTTCTTCTGCTAAATTTTTTCAACTTTTACCCTTTTCTTTTTTTAACGTTTTCTAACTAGTTTATCTAATAAATATATATGTATTTTTCCTTTTTATATTTTTTCTTTATTGGTTTTTTTTTAATTGTTTCTTTCTTTATTTTTTTTTTTTTTCTTCTTTCTGAACCTCTTTTTATCCCCTTTCTCCCCCCTCACGATTTGGGATCTCTTCTGATTTGGCTAAAGCATATTTTCCTGGGGTTGTTGCCACCCTTTCAGTATTTTACTTGCTCCTTCATCTACTCTTATCTGGACAAAATGACAAGGCGGAAAAATTCACCACAAAAAAAAGAACAAGAGGCAGTACCAAAGGCTAGGGACCTAATCAATACAGACATTGGTAATATGTCAGATCTAGAGTTCAGAATGACGATTCTCAAGGTTCTAGCCGGGCTCGAAAAAGGCATGGAAGATATTAGAGAAACCCTCTCGGGAGATATAAAAGCCCTTTCTGGAGAAATAAAAGAACTAAAATCTAACCAAGTTGAAATCAAAAAAGCTATTAATGAGGTGCAATCAAAAATGGAGGCTCTCACTGCTAGGATAAATGAGGCAGAAGAAAGAATTAGTGATATAGAAGACCAAATGACAGAGAATAAAGAAGCTGAGCAAAAGAGGGACAAACAGCTACTGGACCATGAGGGGAGAATTCGAGAGATAAGTGACACCATAAGACGAAACAACATTAGAATAATTGGGATTCCAGAAGAAGAGGAAACAGAGAGGGGAGCAGAAGGTATATTGGAGAGAATTCTTGGAGAGAATTTCCCCAATATGGCAAAGGGAACAAGCATCAAAATCCAGGAGGTTCAGAGAACCCCCCGCAAAATCAATAAGAATAGGTCCACACCCTAATAGTCAAATTTACAAGTCTTAGTGACAAAGAGAAGATCCTGAAAGCAGCCCGGGAAAAGAAGTCTGTAACATACAATGGTAAAAATATTAGATTGGCAGCAGACTTATCCACAGAGACCTGGCAGGCCAGAAAGAGCTGGCATGATATATTCAGAGTACTAAACGAGAAAAACATGCAGCCAAGAATACTATATCCAGCTAGGCTATCATTGAAAATAGAAGGAGAGATTAAAAGCTTCCAGGACAAACAAAAACTGAAAGAATTTGCAAATACCAAACCAGCTCTACAGGAAATATTGAAAGGGGTCCTCTAAGCAAAGAGAGACCCTAAAAGTAGTAGATCAGAAAGGAACAGAGACAATATACAATAACAGTCACCTTACAGGCAATACAATGGCACTAAATTCATATCTCTCAATAGTTACCCTGAATGTGAATGGGCTAAATGCCCCAATCAAAAGACACAGGGTATCAGAATGGATAAAAAAACAAAACCCATCTATATGTTGCCTACAAGAAACTCATCTTAAACCTGAAGACACCTCCAGATTTAAAGTGAGGGGGTGGAAAAGAATTTACCATGCTAATGGACATCAGAAAAAAGCAGGAGTGGCAATCCTTATATCAGATCAATTAGATTTTAAGCCAAAGACTATAATAAGAGATGAGGAAGGACACTATATCATACTCAAAGGAACTGTCCAACAAGAAGATCTAACAATTTTAAATATCTATGCCCCTAACGTGGGAGCAGCCAATTATATAAATCAATTAATAACAAAATCAAAGAAACACATCGACAATAATACAATAATAGTAGGGGACTTTAACACTCCCCTCACTGAAATGGACAGATCATCCAAGCAAAAGATCAACAAGGAAATAAAGGCCTTAAATGACACACTGGACCAGATGGACATCACAGATATATTCAGAACATTTCATCCCAAAGCAACAGAATACACATTCTTCTCTAGTGCACATGGAACATTCTCCAAAATAGATCATATTCTCGGTCCTAAATCAGGTCTCAACCGTTATCAAAGGATTGGAATCATTCCCTGCATATTTACAGACCACAATGCTCTGAAGCTAGAACTCAATCACAAGAGGAAATTTGGAAAGAACCCAATTACATGGAGACTAAACAGCATCCTTCTAAAGAATGAATGGGTCAACCAGGAAATTAAAGAAGAGTTGAAAAAATTCATGGAAACAAATGGTAATGAAAACACAACGATTCAAAATCTGTGGGACACAACAAAGGCAGTCCTGAGAGGAAAATATATAGCAGTACAAGCCTTTCTCAAAAAACAAGAAAGGTCTCAGGTACACAACCTAACCCTACACCTAAAAGAGCTAGAGAAAGAACAAGAAAGAAACCCTAAACCCAGCAGGAGAAGAGAAATCATAAAGATCAGAGCAGAAATCAATGAAATAGAAACCAAAAAAACAACAGAACAAATCAACAAAGCTAGGAGCTGGTTCTTTGAAAGAATTAATAAGATCGATAAACCCCTGGCCAGACTTATCAAAAAGAAAAGAGAAAGGACCCAAATAAATAAAATCATGAATGAAAGAGGAGAGATCACAACGAACAGCAAAGAAATACAGACAATTATAAGAACATACTACGAGCAACTCTACGCCAACAAATTTGACAATCTGGAAGAAATGGATGCATTCCTAGAGACATATAAACTACCACAACTGAACCAGGAAGAAAGAGAAAGCCTGAACAGACCCATAACCAGTAAGGAGATTGAAACAGTCATCCAAAACCTCCAAACAAACAAAAGCCCAGGGCCAGATGGCTTCCCGGGGGAATTCTACCAAACATTTAAAGAAGAACTAATTCCTATTCTCCTGAAACTGTTCCAAAAAATAGAAATGGAAGGAAAACTTCCAAACTCATTTTATGAGGCCAGCATCACCTTGATCCCAAAACCAGACAAGGATCCCATCAAAAAAGAGAACTACGGACCAATATCCTTGATGAACACAGATGCAAAAATTCTCGCCAAAATACTAGCCAATAGGATTCAACAGTCCATTAAAAGGATTATTCACCACGACCAAGTGGGATTTATTCCAGGGCTGCAAGGTTGGTTCAACATCCGCAAATCAATCAATGTGATACAACACATTAATAAAAGAAAGAACAAGAACCATATGATACTCTCCATAGATGCTGAAAAAGCATTTGACAAAGTACAGCATCCCTTCCTGATCAAAACTCTTCAAAGTGTAGGGATAGAGGGCACATACCTCAATATTATCAAAGCCATCTATGACAAACCCACCGCAAATATCATTCTCAATGGAGAAAAACTGAAAGCTTTTCCGCTAAGGTCGGGAACACGGCAGGGATGTCCGTTATCACCACTGCTATTCAACATAGTACTAGAAGTCCTAGCCTCAGCAATCAGACAACAAAAGGAAATTAAAGGCATCCAAATTGGCAAAGAAGAAGTCAAACTATCACTCTTCGCAGATGATATGATACTATATGTGGAAAACCCAAAAGACTCCACTCCAAAACTGCTAGAACTTGTACAGGAATTCAGTAAAGTATCAGGATATAAAATCAATGCACAGAAATCAGTTGCATTTCTCTACACCAACAACAAGACAGAAGAAAGAGAAATTAAGGAGTCCATCCCATTTACAATTGCACCCAAAACTATAAGATACCTAGGAATAAATCTAACCAAAGAGACTAAGAATCTATACACAGAAAACTATAAAGTACTCATGAAAGAAATTGAGGAAGACACAAAGAAATGGAAAAATGTTCCATGCTCCTGGATTGGAAGAATAAATATTGTAAAAATGTCTATGCTACCTAAAGCAATCTACACATTTAATGCAATTCCTATCAAAGTACCATCCATTTTTTTCAAAGAAATGGAACCAATAATCCTAAAATTTATATGGAACCAGAAAAGACCTCGAATAGCCAAAGCAATATTGAAAAAGAAAGCCAAAGTTGGTGGCGTCACAATTCCGGACTTCAAGCTCTATTACAAAGCTGTCATCATCAAGACAGCATGGTACTGGCACAAAAACAGACACATAGATCAATGGAACAGAATAGAGAGCCCAGAAATAGACCCTCAACTCTATGGTCAACTAATCTTCGACAAAGCAGGAAAGAATATCCCATGGAAAAAAGACAGCCTCTTCAACAAATGGTGTTGGGAAAATTGGACAGCCACATGCAGAAAAATGAAATTGGATCATTTCCTTACACCACACACGAAAATAGACTCAAAATGGATGAAGGATCTCAATGGGAGAAAGGAATCCATCAAAATCCTTGAGGAGAACACAGGCAGCAACCTCTTCGACCTCAGCCGCAGCAACATCTTCCTAGGAACATCGCCAAAGGCAAGGGAAGCAAGGGCAAAAATGAACTATTGGGATTTTATCAAGATCAAAAGCTTTTGCACAGCAAAGGAAACAGTTAACAAAACCAAAAGACAACTGACAGAATGGGAGAAGATATTTGCAAATGACATATCGGATAAAGGGCTAGTGTCCAAAATCTATAAAGAACTTAGCAAACTCAACACCCAAAGAACAAATAATCCAATCAAGAAATGGGCAGAGGACATGAACAGACATTTCTGCAAAGAAGACATCCAGATGGCGAACAGACACATGAAAAAGTGCTCCACATCACTTGGCATCAGGGAAATACAAATCAAAACCACAATGAGATACCACCTCACACCAGTCAGAATGGCTAAAATTAACAAGTCAGGAAATGACAGATGCTGGCGAGGATGCGGAGAAAGGGGAACCCTCCTACACTGTTGGTGGGAATGCAAGCTGGTGCAACCACTCTGGAAAACAGCATGGAGGTTCCTCAAAATGTTGAAAATAGAACTACCCTATGACCCAGCAATTGCACTGCTGGGTATTTACCCTAAAGATACAAACGTAGTGATCCGAAGGGGCACGTGTACCCGAATGTTTATAGCAGCAATGTCTACAATAGCCAAACTATGGAAAGAACCTAGATGTCCATCAACAGACGAATGGATAAAGAAGATGTGGTATATATGCACAATGGAATACTATGCAGCCATCAAAAGAGATCTTGCCATTTGCGACGACGTGGATGGAACTAGAGGGTATCATGCTTAGCGAAATAAGTCAATCGGAGAAAGACAACTATCATATGATCTCCCTGATATGAGGGAGAGGAGATGCAACATGGGGGGTTAAGGGGGTAGGAGAAGAGTAAATAAACAAGATGGGATTGGGAGGGAGACAAACCATAAGTGACTCTTAATCTCACAAAACAAACTGAGGGTTAATGGGGGGAGGTGGGTTGGGGGGGTGGGATTATGGACATTGGGGAGGGTATGTGCTATGGTGAGTGCTGTGAAGTGTGTAAACCTGGCGATTCACAGACCTGTACCCCTGGGGATAAAAAGATATTATATGTTTATAAAAAATAAAATTAAAAAAAAAAATAGAATACAAGATTTAGTTAAGTTAAAGGCAGTGTAGAGACAACCTAAGCTAAGGTGATGAGAAAACAGACCAGAGATTTCCCCTCCAGGATGCATAGCAGGAGAACTGAGTCATGTTTTAGAAGGACTGACAGCAGGTGCTTTTGTGAGAAGATATTGTGGCATAACTAAGTCTTAATAATCCTGGGTACTGAGAAGGGACTGTGAAATACGCACACTCAGCTATGCCAACTAGGTTATATAAAGGTTATTCAAAGTGTTTTGCATAGCAAGCATCCAAGGTACTCAGTGTATTTGGGATCATAGCGGCACCCTAGAGACAAGAGTTAATATCCCTGAGTCATAAAACCAGAAAGACACTGAATATTTGAATGGAGGGGAAAATTACAGTGTTACAATGCTTCTCAGTATGCAGCAAAGCAAAATGAATTTATGAGAATCTAGCTAGAACTGAAACAAGGGCCGTGGGGTGGGGAATTAGGGCAGGCAAGAAAGCCAAAATTTCTCATTAGTAAAGGATGTAGAAGCTGAAGTTAATAGTAGAGTAACAATTATTTCTAACTTAACACATAAAATATAGTATGGTTAAAGTCTTAATTTGTAACTATTAATGCTTTGAATTTGAAGACAAGAAAAATGATTTATGATGGTTTTCTCAATCAGACCCCTCCCAACTATTCCTCACACACTCTTAAGTTAACCAATGGCAAAAATTCACATAGCAATTACTAGAACCAACTCCAGTCAGGTTGGGAAGTGCAACTTAATTGTCTAACACTGCACTGGGAGGTGGTTCACTGCACTTTGGGCAGGAATTCACACTTTTCTAAAGAGTCAAGGGAACACCATGAAATATGAATAATTACTTTTTAGTCATAGAGTTATCATATTATGTAGTTTTAAATCCTGAGAAAGACAGGAGCAAGGAAGGAAATATAACCTATTGTGAGAACACACTAGAAAGTATTCAGATAAGACTAAAGTATTCAGATAAGTATTCAGATAAGACTAAGTGATCAACTAAAATTTTACAAGGAATACTCAATGAGGAAAAGATGGTCTCTTCAAAAAATGGTGGTGGGAAAACTGGATATTGATATGCTCAAAGAATGAAACTGGACCTCAATCTTACATTATTTCACAAAAATTATCTTAAAATGGATTAAAGACTTAAATGTAAGATTTGAAACTATAAACTTCTGCAAAAAAACATAGAGGAAATCTCCTTAACACTGGTCTTGTCAATGAATTCTTTAAGTGTAACACCAAAAGCATAAGGAACAAAAGCAAAAATAAACCATTGGGACTACATCAAACCAAATAGCTCCTGCACAGCAAAAGAAACAATCAACAAAATGAAAAAGCAAACTACAGAATAGAAGACAATATTTGCAAACCATCTATCTGATAAGGGTTAGTATCTAGAATATAAGGAACTTCTACAAGTCAGGAGCAAACAAACAAATAATCCTATTAAAAATGGGCAGAGGAACTCAAGAGACATTTTCTCAAAGAAGACATAAAAATGGCCAACAGGCATATGAAAAGGTGTTCAATATCACTAATCACCAGGGAATCACAAATCAAAACCAAAAGGAGAGGACACCTGGGTGGCTCAGTCAGTTAAGCGTCTGCCTTCGGCTCAGGTCATGATCTCAGCTCAACGTCCTGGGATCCAGCCCTGCATCTGGCTCCCTGCTAAGGAGCCAGCTTCACCCTCTCCCTCTGTCCTACTCCCTGCTCAGGCTTATGCTCTCTCTCTGAAGTAAATAAATAAAATCTTTAAAAACAAACAAAAAATGTGACATCATCACAACCTCTTAGGATGTCTATTATCAGAAAGACAAGAGTCTAGTGCTGGTGAGGATGTGGAGTAAAGGGAAACTTGTGCACTATTAGTGAGAGTGCAAATTTGTACAGCCACTATGGAAAATAATATGGAGAGTTCTCAAAATATTAAAAACTACCATATGATCCAGCAATGCCACTTCTGGGTGTGTATCTGAAGGAAATGAAATCACAAAGATATATATATATATCCAAGAGATACTTGCTCATTGTGGCATCATTCACAATAGTGGAGGCACGAAAACAACCTTACTGTGTATCAGTGAATGAATGGGTAAAGAAAACATGCTACACATGCAGACACAGAGTCTTTTGCTCCCTCTCTCTAGAATATTATTTAGCCATAAAAAAAGGAAATTAGCCATTTGTACCAACAAGGATGAACCTCGAGGGCATTATGTTAAGTGAAATAAGACAAAGAAAGGCAGATATCATATGATCTCACTTATATTTAGAATCTAAAAACAAAAACAAAAACAAAAAAAAAACCCAAATTCATAGAAAAAGAGAGTAGAGAGAGTAGAATGGTGGTTGCCAGCGGGTAGTTAGGGGGAAAGTATTCAGAAGGTGCAAACTTCCAGTTATAATAGGGATAAGTTCTGAGGATGTAATATACAGCATGGTGACTATAGTTAATAAAAATGTTTTGTATACTTAAAAGTTGCTAAAAGAATACATTTTAAAAGTTCTCACTACACACACATATAAACACCCACACATACATCCAAGGGTAACTGTGAGATGATGTATGTGTTAACTAAACCTTGTTGTGGTAACCATTTCACATCATATACATGTATCAAATCATCACACTATACATGCTACACTTACACAATATTATGTCAATTATATCTCAATTAAGCTAAAAAATATTAAAGACTAAATGTAAAATAGTAATGACAGACTATAAGAGAAGAATATAAAAATTCTATTCTTGATACTGAATAGAAAAGAAAGAAACCAAAGAAGTCATAAGCTATTGGATCTGTTCTTAGAAGTATTTTACTAAACTGTGAAAATCCTGGAATTTCTTGATTTGCCTGATTGAAATTTTAACTTGTATTAGAAAAAGAATGAGTGAGGAAGATAGCCAGTCTCATAATTTGGATCAACAAGCAAGACCCAATTTGTGACATAAATGTTACAAGACTCTTAAGAACAAGTAAACATGTATACAATCTTAAATATCTGAATTAGAAAAAGAAAGTTAAAAAAAATGTTAAGTGCCCTACATGTCAGAAAACCTTACATATATTAAAAAAAAATACACAAGTGATTCCACAATCAAAGAACTCAAGGAAGATAGTATAAACATAAAAGTAAATCAGGGTGCACAGTAAGGGCTAATGACCACATTTTTAAAGAAAGACAAAGGGGCACATAATCAAGGAAAAGAAGAAAGACAAAAATATTTAGTGATAACCCCAAGAAATGTAAGCCCAGAATGAACTGAGCTTTCTGAAAATTGCTATGGAGAAATAACAGGAGGCTTTAAAAGTTATTTCTGATGTTAAGAATATTGCTTGCTTAGGGCAAGATGGCATAATATTAACATAGGAGAGGGAAAAGTCTGAATTTTAAAAATTCTATTTTTTCCTTGTATTCTCCACCAAACTTAAAAAGGTATAAGAAAACAAACAAAGCTTTTAAGGATTCTATTCATCCTAATCAAACTGATGGAAAAATAATAACAAAGTAATTAACCACTGCAAATGAATTCAAGTCTCCATGAATCTTGTCAGACTCAAGAATAAAACAAAAACAAACTAATTAATTAAATTAGTAACATTCAACAAATCTTGGCAAATATGAGAGGTGCAGAGATGTATTAGTAGACAAGATACTTTCAAATTGATAATGTTGAAATAGATGCCCACTGGATTTATAAAATAATTAACAATGTAGGTAGTAGGTAAAACCACAAATACTAAAAACCAATATAGAGTTACTAAAATCAAATACCACAAACTTCCTTACTTTATACTCTTTAGATAGGTAGCACAGGCTTATAATGTTGATACATGTGTGTCTTGATTACAACAAAGCATTTGAGATATTTTCTTTCTGTATTTATTAATGATGAATACCACATTTTAATGAAATTTTAGTAACTGCACACAAATGGAAGCAAATGTATGCAAAAAAAAAACCCCTCATTATACTAGTTAATGTTTCCATTTCATCCTAATGGATAGCCCTTACCTGATCAGTGGAATGTTATGAAAGATAACTTAGTTACTGGATTTCAAAATCAGCATTCACATGTATCTTGACAACTTATAATGAGCAGAAATCGACAAAAAGTAAATACTTCATGGATAGATGTGTAAGTTGTATATTTGCTTTCAAGAATGGAAGGGCAATGAACAAAATCTGGACATTATAACTTACATAAAAAACAAAGACATCAAAGGTTTTTTTTTTTTCTTTTAACCATAAATTAAATGTAAAAAGTGATAGCAGCAGTATTCTGAAACATTTCTAGAACCAAAAGAGTGCCACTGTTGACTGTTCTTGACTATTTTCTCACTACCTGTAAAGTATTAACATTCGGTGTGACCAGAAACTCTAGAAAGGATTTGCTTATGCTTAGAAATCAGAGGTCACAGTGGTAAGGGGCAAATATACTACATGACATGAAGAAGCTGCTTTGTTAGTGAAGAAATAAGTTTAAATGGGCATATAGTATTTATGTCCAAAACAGTTTTCTTCTATCCCTCCAGGAGATATAACATGGAAAGACAAATGTTATAAGCATAATTTATCTTAAGATAAAGAATAATATTCAAATAAGAACTATTTCATGATGGACTAAATTTTCTCTAATATTGTATCTCCTTTCACTAAGACATAATTACTCAAAAAAGATGTCAAGTAGAAAACAAATGATTCTAATTCAATTTTGTAAGACATTTTATTACAGAAAATTTCAGAATATTTATTGTGAATATACTATTTCCCCCTTCAAGGGCAGAAGATTGCAGTTCCCCACTGCACAAAACTCTTTTCTCAAGGCACCTTTCTCAGGACTATTAACTTGTGAATATAGTTTAGGAAAATAGCAAGGGGTTTTTTGTTAAGAAATACTTTGAGGAGGAGTTTGAACTACATTCTGAGGTTATTTCTAATTGCAATATTTTTATTGTTCTCTTTTTTCCATGGGTCAAATAATTTATTATGATATAATATTATTTTATTTTAATTTTTTTACATTTTATTATTTTTATTTAAATTCCACTTAGTTAACATACAGTGTAATATTAGTTTCAGATATACAATATATTGATTCCACATTTCCATAGAACACCCAGTGTTCATCACAACAAGTACACTCCTTAATCCTCCTACCCACCTCTCCTCTAGTAATCATCAGGTTGTTCTCTATCGTTAAGAGCCTGTTTCTTGGTTTGCCTCTCTTTCTCTCTCTCTTTTTTCACTTTTTTCATTTGTTTTGTTTCTTAAATTTCACATTATACCTTCTGTCCCTCTCTCTTCTTCTTCTTCTGGGACCCCAATAATTCTCATATTGTTTCACTTTATGATTTCTCAATGCCTCCCCTCATGGTCCATTAGTCGTTTCTCTCACTTTCCCTCAACTTCCTTCCTTTCTGACATCTTGTCTTCTATGTCACTGACTCTCTCTTCTGCCTCATTTATTCTAGCCATTAGAGCATCTATTTTAGACTGCATCTCAGTCAAAGCATTTTTAATTTTGGCCTGATTAGATTTTATTTCTGTACTAAGAGATTCTCTACTATCTTTTATACTTTTTTCAAGCCCAGCTAGTAACTTTCTAATTGTTATTCTGAATTCCAGCTCTAACATTTTACTTATATCCATATCAATTAGATCTGTGGCAGAGAGTATTACCTCTGGTTCTTTGTATTGTTGTGAATTCCTCCTTTGGCCCAGAGAAGAATGGATGAACAAGAGAACAAAATAAAAAATTTCAACCATGACCCAAGCAAAACACATACCAGACAAATCTGAAGAGGTCAGAAACCAAAAAAAGAAAAGAAAAGAAAAAAAAAAGAAGAAGAAAAGGGAAAAAAGAGAAAATATAATCTCCCAGGTGGATAAAACAGGGTGGCCCTGGGTGTACTTTGGTCCTTTTCTTAGAAGACACTAAATCCCAAGATTGTAAAGAAGGCAAAACTTATATATATCTAAAAATAAAACTAAATACAGTGAAAGGAAGCAAAAAATGAAGAATATATCTATGTATATGTAAAATATGTATATGTAAAAATGAAAGTTAAAAAATACTTAAAGTGTTGATAAAGTAAGAAACTAGTTGCAAAAGAGAAAAATAAAAGGAAAATTCTAAACTGAAAGATAAAAGAATGATGAGAAAAAAAATCTCAAATTCCATATACTATTTTGCAGTATTTTTTGGTTCATATTTTTTGGTTTCAGTATTTTGTTCAGTATTCAATATTTTGTTCAGTATTCAGTATTTTGGTTTCAGTATTTTTGGTTCAGTTTTGCAGTCTGTATGCTCAGTAAAGTTGGTATTCACCTGCTGTTCCAAGTGGTCTTCTGGGGGCAGGGCCTGCTGCACTGATTCTCCTATGTCTTTGCCTGGGAGGTGGAGTTGCACCAGCCCTTGCCAAGTGGCTGAGCTCAGTGTAAGCTGCTTCTGGTTGCTCTATATGGCTTTTGTTCCCTGAAAGCTTTCTGCACTGCTTTAGAGGATGAAAATAAAAAATGGCTGCTCCCCTATCTCCAGTCCTGTAGCTGAAAGATCTTGGCCCCCTCTCTTCAGTAAACCCTCAGGGAAAAGCAGTTTTCACTTTTGTGTGCACCAAACTCTGCAGATTCATATGGTGCTCACCCCTTCCCCCAATCCTCCTATGGGAGGGTGGTGGGTCGCCAAGGGCCTGACACTTGTGGGGTCACTGCACAGAGAGCAGTCACCCCGTATGCCAGGGTTCACAGTTTGTGGTAACCGGAGCTGAGAGCCCCTTCCTGGGCTCGCTGACCATAGCGAGTTTCCCCACTAAAATGCTTGGGAACCCTGCCAGCTCAGGCATTTCCTTTCTTTCTGTGACCCCAGGGATCCTAAGACCACACTGTCATACCTAAGGTTCTGCCCTGCTTCATCACCTGAGCACTTTTCAGGCAGAGACGGGTCTCACTGGAGCAGACTTCTACATGTTCTAATTTTGCGATCCAGGCCTATATAAGTTTCTGGTAGCTAGCTTATGGAGGCTCCCTCCATTTGCTGTTCATCTTCAGATTCATCTGCTGATTCATTTCCCTGCATCTCCTACCTTGCAAAAAGTGGCTCCTTTTCTTTTTGTAGAATTCCAGCAATTATTTTCTTACATTCAGGTTGAATTCATAGGTGTTCAGAATGATTTGACAGTTATCTAGCTAAATTCAAGGAACCAGATGAAACAAAGTCCCCTACTCTCCCACTATCTTGCCTCTCTCCAAGGCAGTTTTATTTTTAACTTTTTGAGAAACCTCCATACTGTTTTCCAGAGTAGATACACCAGTTTGCATTCCAATCAACAATTCAAGAGGGTTCCTCTTTCTCTACATCCTTGCCAACACCTGTTGCTTCCTGTGTTGTTAATTTTAGACGTTCTGACCGGTGTGAGGTAGCATCTGACTGTAATTTTGATTTGCATTTTCCTGATGATGAGTGATGTTGTGTATCTTTTCATTTATCTATTGGCCAGCTGTATGTCTTCTTTGGAAAATGTCTATTCATGTCTTCTGCCCATTTTTAATTGGATTATTCATTTTGGGGTGTTAAGTTTTATAAGTTCTCTCTATATTCTATTATTAATAGGTAGCCAAGACTATAAACCAGGAGGCATCCAGATACTCAGATTTGTAACATGATTTATAGCACAAGTAGCATCAGAGTTTAAGAACTCTAAAACTGCCAGGAGAGTTAGTGCCCAATACATGACACAAAACACAAAACATAAAAATTGGCCATAGTTTACATTCATTGATTGCTCACTTTGTAGCACATAGTTCAGTATTTACATATATACTACACATACTCTCTCTATATGTATTATTTCACTTAACATTTCTAGTAACTCCGATTAGCCTCCTTGGATAGATGAAGAAACTGAAGCTTAAACAAATTAGATAACCTTCAGAAGGTCAAAGCTAACAAGTGCTGGTGACAGACTGAAAACATAGCTCTAACCACTGTGCACTGCTCATTAGATCTTCAGGCTCTCCGTTTCCTCATCAAGGAAGAAAATTAAGATGGAACTGAGTGAAACACCAGTTTAGAAAAGCCATGGTGCCTCAACAACTTCAATTTGGAAACAAGCAATGTGATGGCCTCAGCCCTTCTTCCTTCGCCCACTCTCACAGGTGACAGGGGTCATGAGAATAGCAAGTGAAGGAAGGAACCATGGAGCTAATCAGTGGGGCTAAACACCTTACGAAGATAGCTGCCATCAGAATGTATATTGAGACCTCAGAGAAAGATCACAGTAGAAATTGCTAGAAAACATCCACTGGGACTCAGCTATGAAGGAAATAAGTTTCCTAGAGACAATCCATGTGAATGAAGTCTTTGAAGCAGGCAACAGAATCTTGTCAAGAATGTGAGATCTTTCCAATCATTTGACCATTAATTTCACCCTATAAGACACTACTTTTTTGTTTCCAAAAGAGAGTGCCAATAAATTGGCAATTTCCTAAATTTTCAAACCTGTAACAACTTGCATCAAAATAAAATAAGGCCATTTTTTCCATATGAATATTTATACTTAGAAGAGCAAAAAATAGAAAATATACACAGTATATAAACATTTACAATTATATAGTACAAAACCAATTTTAAATATATAATAATTACATTTAACATTCTCTTTCTTTTTTTTTAAAGATTTTATTTATTTATTTGACACAGAGAGAGGTCACAAGTAGGCAGAGAGGCAGGCAGAGAGAGACAGGCTCCCTGCTGAGCAGAGAGCCAGACATGGGGCTCAATCCCAGGACCCTGGGATCAGGACCTGAGCCAAAGGCAAAGGATTAACACACTGATCAACCCAGGCGCCCCTAACATTCTCTTTAAAAACAAAAATGGTTTGGGATATATCTATACTCAGAAAAAAATGAATACACAAATTATTGTTAATTACTTATTAACTGCTTTTTGTATATAAAGAAGGTAGAATACCATGGGAATTGTAAAATAATTTTTAAACAAAATATTTTAGTTGTTGATAAAAATAAATAGGTTACTACTTACATAAGCAAAATACTGAGATGGAAGTTTCATGCTATGCAACATCAGTCCTATTTACAGTTTTATATAACAGTTCTTTTCAAATGATATATATTTGAAAGATAGTCAGTGCTTTTTATAACACTAGAAATATTAAAGGTGCAAATGTCCTGAGTAGCAGAATAATTGTCTCCTATTTACTACTTGCAACTATACACCTAAAACATCAGTTGATTTATGCTCTCTAATGATTTTGATTTATGTAAGATTAAAGAGGCTTGGAAATTATGATTTTGATGAAAATTATTGCTTGCTTAAAATGGTAAGTCAAAAGTTAATTTGTATCGGGCTCTCTGCTCAGCGGGGAGCCTGCTTCCCTCTCTCTCTCTCTGCCTGCCTCTCCGTCTGCTTGTGATCTCTCTCTGTCAAATAAATAAATAAAAATCTTAAAAAAAAAAAGTTAATTTGTAATTGCCTCTTAGAAAAGATCATTTATTGTTCTGGTGAGTATTATCAATGGCTTCTAAAATCCTCTACTGTTAAAGTGATTAAGATCATGGACTCTGGAATCATATTCTTCAGTTTAAAACTTTGTATATCCACTCAGTAGCTGAGCTGATGTCACTCTAAAGTTGGGTAAACTTGGGAAAGTCACTTCAGTTTCCTGGTAGGTACAATGAAGATAATAATAGAAATAACACATTAGGTTAGATGAAGACCACACAAGTTAGTAATTATGAAGCACCAAAAGCACAAATTTTAATATATCTCCATAAGGATAAATTTGTCTTCTGAAATCTTGATGCACATAAAAAAATGGAATCTTACATTAATCCACCAATTTTTTTTACATATATATAAACAGAGACTGACAGCACATGGACATACAGAATCTTTTGGAGATGACGGAAATGTTCAAAAACTAGATTATGATTATGGCTGCACAATTCAATAAAATTACTGAAAGCATTGGATTACACACTTAACACAGAACAGTTCTATGGTATATAAATTTTACCTCAATGAAACTATTCAAAATGTGTGTGTGTATATATACATATATATATACATATATAATAAATTATATACATATTATAGATATAAAATTAAGAAAAGGGTATGGGTACATATATGTATATATATATTTATGTATATGGTGGAAAAGTGAAAAGTTTTATTTGCTAAGATAAGGTAAAGATTAGAAAAAAATCAATATTAAACTTATAATTAAATATATCAGAGTAGGTATTTGTTAGTACCTTAGTAGTAAGTAGTAGTTATTGTTGAGTATCTATTATATGCTAAGTATCTGGGGATATAAAGGTAAACAAGATACCTTCCACTGCCTTTGAGGAGGAGCTCTTGGTAAAAGGCAGGGGAAGGCAAACTAAGGTCACAGGACAAAATCAACCTGCCATTTTTTGCCTCAAGAACTAAGATATTTTATAATTTTAAATGGTTGAAAAAATAAAGAATAATATTTTGTAACACATGCAAATTGCATAAAACCCATATTTAAGTGTCAAATGAAGTTTCATCGGAACACAATCACACTCACCATTTATATATTTTCTAAGGCTATTTTCAAGTTACAATGGTAGAGGCCGGTAGCCGAAACAGACACTGTAAACCCAACATAGCCTAAAATATTTACTATCTCATCCTTTCAAGAAAACAGCTGCCAACCCTTGTTCTAAAATGGAAGCTAGAGAGAGAAATAATTTGTGGTTAATCTTATTGGCTTTAATTTTTGTTATTGAGAACCTTTCTAAAATCCATTAGTCTGAGTTTCTTCCTAGTCCACCAAAGACAACCGTTTGACAAGTTGAATACTGTCGCCCCGGTCACCTTACTTGAGGTTTCTGTATTTTAAATTTCAATAGTCTATGCTCAGTACTGAAAGGACTTATACCTATGAAAACAACTATTCAGAAAATATACAAAGACTATAATGACTATATTTTATATTTTGGATTATCAGAATAATTTTCCTTTAAAAAAAATGCTTGATTTATTTTTGTTAAAAAAAAAAAAAACAGAAGACAGCCATTCAAGTTATTATTCAACAACTACTCCATGAAAGATATAGAATATTTCATTTTTAAAAAGATTTATTTATTCATTTTGAGAAAGAGAGCACACAGGCAGTGTGGAGGGAAAGAAGGAGAAGAGAATATCAAGCAGACTCACGGCTGAACAAGGAGCTCAGGGTGGGGCTCTGTACTACCACCCTCAGATCATGACCAGATAAGAAATCAAGAGTAAGCCACTTAACTGACTTGTGTCACCCAGGTGCCCCAAGATACAACATTTTAATGTGCAGGTAACCTTACATTCTACCAAAGATGCATTCATAAATCTGGAAAAAAAAAAAACCCTGGCAGTCTTAAAAAAGATTCCTATTTGACAAATACACACATATTAATCAATATGTAGATTGAATCCAGTCAATCAACAATAGGGCAACAGATTAAATATTATCATAATCTTATACTGATACGCTTATCTACTGATATAAAGTGGAAGCTCATGCTTAAAATATGTGTACCTTTAAATAAAAATTATATATAAAATGCAACAAATTCAAACTCACTAACTCATAAAAATTATCTTAGTGACATTAAATTTCCATATATCCTTCCTTTGGCTCCTTTTTTTAATTCATTTATTCATTTAGTATTAAAATTTCATTTTATTGTAATATAGAATGCATCTATCAGCAATATCCCAGCAAACTTTTTGAAAACCCTGATAAGGAGTAGGGAAAGCATTTCCATAGATATACAAGGATGAAGGTAACATGTGTCAGATTTCATCATTAAACATTTACTTTAACATGTTCTTGATTTTTTATAACTTTCAAACTACATTGTGATACTCATAAAAATTCATGATTTGAAATGCTTCTTAAAATTAGCCCAAGATACCTGAAATTGTATCTTCATTTTTAGAAATGTCTTCCTAATTTTAAGCAGTATTCATAATTGTAATTTAAGATGGCTTAATTCTGAAAAGGCAATTGAAGAATTCAATCATTATATCCCATTGTAATTGTATTAATACTAAACAAATAAATCAAAGCTATGCAGAAAAATTCTGAACTGGATTACTCAAAATGATTTCATCAAACTGTAACTGTTCTCCTAGACAGAATAATAAATGATATCTCAGATTTAACTACTTCAATACTCAATTTTATAAATATTCTTTTTTTTCTTTCATGAAGAAGGTATGATTTGTTGAAATACATCTAAAGATACCTATGGGAGGAGGCCATTTTGGAATAATGTAACTTAGAAATTTCCCAAGATCCCCTGCTTAAATTCTATTCTTTACTTGGAATTCTTCCTCTTCAAAGGCTTAAATCCAGAAAAAGATCCATCTCGTTCATAGCTTCATTCTTATTGTTTTATTTCCATTGCAATGAAATATCAGCCACATTGGCATTGCCTCTTAATTAAGAAGAATTAGCAAAGGAGTAAATAAAGACTCCCAGTGTTTTAAGTGGGAGAAGGGCACTGCAGCTGTAGTCACAGGAGAGACAAGGCCCGTAAAGGACAATGAATAAGAGGAGGATGGCTAGAAGCAAGAAAGGGAGCAAGAATGGCACTCCAATATCAGTCAAGAAGACAGCCTCTCCTGTGAAAGTCTGATTTAAGCAATGGTAATACCAACTGTCCTCCTTGCAACACAAATTTGAAACAATATTCCTTAAAAGAGTGGCATGCTAGGCAGGTCCTGCACTAAATACATGTTTGTCACACACACACACACACACACACACGAATTATTATTACCCCCATTATGCAAATGCTAAAACTGAGGCCAAGAAATACTCAGAAACTTGCCCTCTGTCACACCATGTAAGGAGCAGAGCTGGGATTCTAATGCTAGCAACCTAGCATAATAATATTTAAGGTTTGATTTGGGTTTGAATTTTGACTCAGCCACTTTTGTATGACTTGGCCAAGTTTCTTAACCTTTCTGTGACTGTTTCCTTATGAGTAAAATGAGAATAATAGGTAACACTTGCAAAGTGTTCAGAATAATGCCTGGCACTTAGTAAGTGCTATATAAATCCTGGATTTAAAACTTTTTTTTTTTTTTTTTTAATTTATGAGAGCATCAAGTCCCCTTATTTTCCGTTTTAATTGAAAGAACACCGTATTTTCCAGAAGGGATTACAAAAATACTGATTTACTACATCTGATTCAATTGTGTATGTAATCTGGGAAAGCTTTTTTTTTTTTTTTTTTAAAAGAGGAAAGAAAGCAATTATGAGACTCTATATATAGCCTATGTTCTTAACTACTACTGTAGACTATGCTGTCACTCTCCTCTTTGGATTACTGATCTATACTGTCAATGGCTGGTGTTATCACATATTCAAGCTGGTTTGTTGAAAAAAATTAATAAAGTTGATAAACCCCTAGCCAGACTTATCAAAAAGAAAAGAAAAAAGGACCCAAATGATAAAATCATGAGTGAAAGAGGATAGATCACAAACAACACCACAGAGATACAATTATAAGAGAATATTATGAAATCTCATATGTCAACATGGGCAACCTGGAAGAAATGGACAAATTCTTAGAAACTTACAAACTATCAAAACTGAAAGAGGAAGACATAGAAAACTGAACAGACCCATAACAGCAAAGAAATTAAATCAGTAATCAAAAATCTCCCAACAAGGGGCACCTGGGTGGTTCAGTTAGTTAAGCATCTGCCTTCAGCTCAAGTCACGATCCCAGAGTCCTGGGATCGAGTCCCACATAGGGCTCCTTGTTCAGTGGGGAGCCTGCTTTTCCCTCTGTTTGCTTCTCCCTCTGCCTGCTGGTTTCCCTTCTTATGCTCTCTCTCTCTCTCTCTCTCTGACAAATAAACAAATAAGATCTTAAAAGAAATCTTCCAAGAGACAAAAGTCTTGGACCTGATGGCTTCTCAGGGTATTTCTACCAGACATCTAAAGAAGAGTTAATAACTATTCTCAGACTGTTCCAAAAACAGAAAGGGAAGGAAAACTCCCAGACTCATTCTACAAAGTCAGCATTACCTTGGTTCTGAAACTAGAGAAAGACCTGACTAAAAGGAAAAATTAGAGGCCAATATCCCTGATAAACAATCTCAATAAAATACTAGCAAATTAAATTCAACAGTACGTTAAAAGAAGTATTCACTACAATCAAGTGGGATTTATTCCTAAACTGCACAGGTGGTTCAATATTCACAAATCAATCAATGGGATATATCACATTAATAAAAGAAAGGATTAGAACCATATGATCCTCTGAGTAGATGCAGAAAAAGCACCTGACAAAATACAGCAGCCATTCTTGATAAAAACCCTCAACAAAGTAGGGATAGATGGAACACAACACAACATCACAAAGGTAATATATGAAAGATCCATAGCTAACATCATCCTCAATGGGGAAAAACTGAGAGCCTTTCCTGTACATCAGAAACAAGAAAAGGATGTCTACTCTCACAGTTACTTAATATAGTACTAGAAGTCTTAGTCTTAGAAATCAGAAAACAAAAAGAAATAAAAGGAATCCAAATCAGCAGGGAAGAACTCAAGAAGATGTGATACACACACACACACACACACACACACACACACACAATGGATAACTACGCAGCCCTCAAAAAAATGAAATCTTGGTATTTGCAACGACATGGATGGAGCTAGAGTGTCTCTGTGCTCCAGAGACCTTGACTGTAGCAACTTCTGACTAGACACATTGCCAGAAGCAAGGGAAACAAAACTAAAAGGGGACTTACAGAATGGGAGAAGATATTTGTAAATTACATATCTGACAAAGGGCTAGTATCCAAAATCTGTAAAGAACTCATCAAACTCAACACCCCAAAAAAAAATAATCCAGTAAGGAAATGGGCAGAAGACATGAATAGACACCTTTTCTCCAAAGAGACATCCAGATGGCTGACAGGCACATGAAAAGATGCTCAACATCACTCATTATAAGGGATATATAAATCAAAACCACAATGAGAAACCACCTTACACCTGTCAGAATGGTTAAAATTAACAACACATGATGTTGGTAATTTCTGAGGATGCAGAGAAGGGGGAAACTTCTTGTACTCTTGGTGGGAATACATACTGGTGCAGCCACTCTGGAACACAGTATCGAGGCTCTTCAGAAAGTTAAAAATAGAACTACCCTATGGTCCAGCATACTAGATATTTACCCAAAACTACTAGGTATTTACCCAAAGGATACAAAAATACAGATTTGAAGGGGTACGTGTACCCCAATGCTTATAGGAGCATTATCAACAATAGTTAAACTGTGGAGAGAGCCTCAATGTCCATCAACTGATGAATGGATAAATAAGATGTGATATATATTCATACAATGGATTATTACTCGGCCCTCAAAAAAATGAAATGTTGTCATTTACGATGACATGGATGGAGCTAGAGTGTTTTATGTTGAGTAAAATAAGTCAGTCTGATAAAGACAGATACTAAGATTTCTTTCATATGTGGAATTTAAGAAAGGAAGCAGATGAATATGGTGGAGGGGAAGAAGAGAGGGAAACAAACCATAAGAGACCCTTAAAGATACAGAACAAACTGAGAGTTGATGGAGAGAGGTGGATGGGGGATGGGCTAGATGGGTGATGGGTATTTAAGAGGGCAATTGTGATGAGCACTGGGTGTTGTATGTAAGTGACAAATCACTGAATTCTACTCCAGAAACCAATATTGCACTATATGTTAACTAATTAAATTTAAATTTAAAAAATTAAATTTGGTTTAAAAAGTATTTATTGCCATGTACTACTTTGAAACATGAAAGTATAACAAACAGATCAAAGAAAAGTGTTTCAAATAGTTTTGTTTTTTAAGTAGTTATCAAATATGCATATATATATATATATATATATATATACACACACACATGCATATATCACACACATACACTATTTGGGTTATGCAATTATTATAAATGGGAAAAAGAGGTGGTATTAGAATTTCACTGATAATAAATTGATTTGCATGGTTAGATTAATCTATGCTTAAAGAAAAATATAGAGATCACCAAGAAACACATATACCCTTCTTTGAATCTATGCCCTTAAATTTTTTGTGTGTGTTCTATCTTGCAAGGTACTAGTTGATCAGAATATGCCCTGAATTTATAACTAATCATCTCAATACAATATGGAAAAATGAGACCTGGTACAACCTAAAATATGGTATAAAGATCAAGGAATTTATTTGTGGAATGAATATTATCTATAGCTAATTCATTAGACATTTAACAAATATTTAATGCTTGTTAAATTTAAAAATGATAAATACATTTTGAATTGAACTTAACTGTAAAACAAATCAAAGTTGAAAGACATTACGATTTTAGTTATACCTTAGCAAAAATAAAACCTGAAGTATAAAAATGGAAATAGAATATAAATTAATGGGAGAAAGATTGTGAAAAAATTAGGGGCGCCTGGGTCGCTCAGTGGTTAAAGCCTCTGCCTTCGGCTCAGGTCATGGTCTTGGGGTCCTGGGATCGAGCCCCGCGTCGGGCTCTCTGCTCAGCGGGGAGCCTGCCTCCTCCTCTCTCTCTCTGCCTGCCTCTCTGCCTACTTGTGATCTGTCTGTCAAAAAAAAAAAAAAATCTTAAAAAAAAAATTATCATGGTCCTTCATGAGTAGGGTTTACAAAAGGAAAGGAAAACTCAGGTGTTGACGTGCCATCAAAAATAAAATGTGTGGGGAAACACACCAGCCTATTTCGGGACACTTATTTTCTAAAAACCAGTGCTAACCTTAGCTTTATAAAGCCTGGGCAGAGAAGTATGCAACAAGACAAGTAGCTGTTATCGCATCTCAAACAATGAGAACTAAGAGTTAAGGCAAACACGATGCTGGGAAGACATCTGAAATCTGAAAATCCAAGTCATCATTTTTCATAGGATAGAATTCTCTTTCATAGGAGAGAACTAAGCTTGCAAGGAACAGAGGGATCACATGTGAGAAATCCTTTAGAATTCTCTGCTTATTTAGGAAGTAGGGGGAAAAAAGATAAAGACTGGAAAAGGACTAGCAGTTAGCAAGAAAATGGAGGCGAAAAACTTGAAGTAGGAAGAATAGAGTAAGTAATCTACAGGCAGAGTGATTTTCGGTTAGTTGGAGCTGACGGGATTGAGGTTCAAGTCAGCATATGAAAATCTGAACTGATTTCTCACTATAATCACTTATTTAGAAAATGAAGATTAGCAGCTAGAATAGTGTAACCACATTTGTAATAAAAAATCTTATATTTCATGTTTACAAATTAGAAAATGAAATGTCTTAACCAAGTGTGAAAGGTTCTTAAGAAATGTCTCTGCCCATTGACTTGGATAAACTTTGACCACGCAGCTGTCATTGTCACTGATACTAGTGAGCTTCAAAACTGCTCACTGATCACATTTTCCACAACATCCTAAGCATTGGTTCTCAAAATTTGGTTCACTGCTATACCTTTGTATATAGGTATGCATATGTGCCAATTAAGTTGCTTGTCAAATCAAAATTGGAATTAACCTTTCATTAAATTTATTGCAATCTCCTATTTTGAAAGTCATCAAGTCACAGAGATCAAAGAAGACATATGGCTTCTGTGATCCAAACTGACAAAGAGCAACTTGTCACATTATCTGGAAGAATGCTCCACTGACTGCCTACGTCAGAATTCCCTGTGGTATCTATAAAAATCTTCAAATTCCTAAGCCCCAGGCTGGGCTTTTTGAATTATTGTTATAGGACTTAGGAAGATGCACTAAGTACTTTATGGTCATTATTTCCTTGAAGCATTATATCACAACTATGAAATAGCACTACATTACAATCCTCATTTTACAGATGACCTTGTTAAATAAATACAAAGTTACAGAGCCAGGGCTCAATCCAGATTCCATAGTAGGACTCCACAGTCCAACTACTAAACGATTCAATATTCCCTCTTTCCTAACTAATTTGGGCATAGACACAGGACCATTTGCTTTGATAACATAAAAATGCTATCATAGATATGTTATGTGCATAAGTTGGAAGACAAGCATAATAGGAATTCTTTCCTGCATTTTATCATTCCTTGCTAGTCTTGGAATATTAAAAATGAAGCCAAGGACGAATGGTGAATAAAGGGGACATCTTTAGCTTGTTCTCTCATGAATCAATCACCTAATATGCATAAATTAAAAAATAAGCAATAAGAACTCTTCGTTAAAGGGGAAAATACATGCTAAAAGGAATATCTTCTCTATATAGTAATTTTTTAGTGGTTCCTATTAAATACAGAAAATTGCAGAAATTACAATATTTATAGCTAAAATACCCTTAATTCCAGATATTACAAGTATCATGAAACTCCAATAGATTCTCTTTCTATACTAGTTTTCCTAAAGTTTGTAAAAATTATGTGTTTTATTCTAAAGGAGAAGCCTATGGAAAATGTTTCCAAAATAATGATCAAACATTAATTTGCTTAGATTGAAGTCCTTGGCTTTATTTACTTTTAAAGAGCATTGCACGCAGGTCATGTCCAGAACATACATACACTGGCAAATAAGCAAAATATGTGTTCCTTCAGAAAGCAAATATCTGGATATTTCCAATGGTTTAATTTATCCAAATATAAGGGCATGTGGGCCCACCATCAAAGATTACTATATCCTAGTAATATGAAAAGGATAATTCAAAATAACAGAAGATAAAGAGAAAAGAACAAGCATGTGCTGAACAAATAATTCAACTACGTTTTGTTATGAGTAATAACTATGTAGTATGCTTACATATTTCAAAATAAGAAAAATAAGAACAGCCAGGATTTATTAAGTTCCTTCTATTTACCAAACATTACAGTAAACAACTTACAAATATTAGTCCATTTTCTTCTCACAATAATTTTCTGAAATATGTATAAACTGTCACAATTTATAGAAGGATAACTAAGGAACTCTGACAGGTTAAGTAACTTGACACAAGTCATGTGATTTTATAGATTTAATACTTTGTACTGCAAAATAAAAAAGTCTTCAAATTGTTCTAGCCAGGGATGGTGCCAGATCCGTATGAAGGGTTTATACCAGATTTGACATAAGCACCCAGGTACAAATGATACACAGGCTGAAAGCCACCCGTGAAGCCACTGCATCACCTTCCTAGACTCCAATCAGAGGATTAGCAAGATCCCGCCTTTATCATCCCATGCAGTCATCTGCATTCAGACACCTGAAGGATACAGGCTGTAGGAGATTTCTTGGTTATGTTAACTCACTGCAAGAAGCCCCAGAGCAAATATCACGATAAGCCCTTTACCTGATATCCTGGTCCTTTATTTTAATCTCTAGGAACTTGATCAACTTTACTCTGGAACAATCTTTACTCTGGGAATGTGTTCCTTACACTCTGGTAGAATTCAAGTAGAAAAGAAAATTCAGTAATTTGATTTGAATGCAATAGAAAGAACTTGAGAGAAAGTCCAACTATGTAGGTTCTATTGTTGTAATTTGCTTTGGTGTTTTCACTGTTAATTAGTAATTCACTCACCAAATTATTTTTAACTTACGTCACAGGCACTCTTTTTCATTCAAAGTGTACTGTGATAACATTTCAATTGAATGTGAGAATTGGTTCTCAAATTAACCTATTTTGTCATTATCATACCTGCAGGATTCAAAATTAATATTTGGCAGCTTGGATCACTGATTTTCACAAAAATTCATCTCATATTATAGTCTCTCAGTTGTAGAAAGTCACTATCTTATTAAATAGCTCAACGGGAAGCAATTAACTGCCCTACGACACGTAGGAAAGGCATAAATTAAACCACTAGAAATATTCAGATATTTGTTTTCTGGAGGAACACAGAACTAATGATAAAAAATATTAGCAGCTAACAACTAATTGCTTACTATGTATCTGAGCCCAAGCTAACACATAAACTTATTTATTCCTCACAAAAATTATCTAAAATTGGTATCACCCTCCTCTGGCATGTTTTAAGGAAGAAATCAAAGACCAAAATGGCACAATATCTAAATTTGAATGAATGAATGAATGAATGAATGAATCAAACAGAACTTCTAACAGTTTTGGCCTGAATAGAGGACAATCTTAAGGAAAAGCTAGAAGATATGATTTCATTCTTGGAAGCTCTATGAAGATAAATATTACTGTGACACTAATAATTATAGCTAACATTAATCTAACACTTACTATTTTCTAAGTATTTTATATACATGATCTCCCACTTAGGCTTATGAGATAAATATGGTTTAAGTACTATTACATAAATATTTATTCTCAATTTATCAACAAAGAAATTAAGACTCAGAGGTTGAGTAACTTGCCCAACCAATTACCAGGCATCTGTTAAATGACTGAGCCAAGATTCAGTTCTAAGTCCATGACTCGAGCACTTAGCCTTAGCACTACATATTCCTGTAAGAAATTCAAACTCCTGCAGTGATAATTTCTATCCCTCCATAGCCAAGTGCATATGTTCCTGAATCAATAGTGGAGTTTGTTCTTTCAGAGCTTAGAGAGAAGGAGCACAATGAGAGGGGTAGAAAGGATGTTAGATCCATTTCATCTCACCTCCTTGCTGTCCAGTTGTGCCAAAAGAACAACAAAACATTAAAGCAGTAAAAACAGGACAATTTAGGACACATCAAGTTCTGTACTTCTATAATCAGAGAATGTATCTGTTGATGATATTCCTGTTACTGAGCAGCTTTGAGGAACTCCTGTAGGGAACATAGGAATTAACTGAAAATGATGGTTTAATTGAGTAAAATATGTATTTTTCTTTAATTATTTATCTTCAGAAATTCTATAAGATATAGCCCTTAATTTTATAACAGAATTGAACTTTTTAAGAACATATTATTCTTTACCAAAGCCCTTTTTTTCCCTTCAAAATCTTGACTAAAGGAGCAAAAAAGCACTGCAAATCTAAGTATTCATCCTAGTTCTGGCATTATGAGTTGGACCATGGTAAGGCTTCATCTCTCCAGTGCTCAATTTCCCCCTCAATAAGATGTGAGGATAAAGCAGTTAACATTCTCTATAAGAATATTTCTGAAACATTTATGATTATTCAACTATCTTCTGGAAAACTGAAAGCACACAGTTAAATAATTGAAAGTATAAAGGGAATAAAGATATTTAGCTTGTGGACACTATTTTTTCCTTGCCATATTTATTAATACATTTCCAAACAGAAGTACCTAATCAAAGACACATATAAGGTATATGCGTTCATCATGTGAGCTACCAGTTGGATCTAGCATCAGAAGCTGTACAAACCACTGTTACATTCAGCATTTACTTTGGAGAAGTAGTTTAAGGATTAAGAGAAGTAAGCAATCCCTATCATATCACATAGATTTGAATCCCAGTTCCACTGCTCCCATGGTGATGTGGGTAAGTTAACTTCTCCACAGTTCAGCTTCTCACCTGTGAAATGAGAGTGACGATGCTTACCTTGAAAGGCTGTTTAAAGGATCAAGTGGGATAAATTACGCATAGTTCTTAAAATCAATCACTGGGACACATTAAGCCTTTAACAAATGGTAGTTAATGATATTAATTTACCTACATTTTCTTGGGAACCCCAACATATAGTTAGAGAAACAGAAACTAAATAACTTTCCCATGAATGCACAATTAAGAAGCAATGAAACTGGAATGCAAATTCAGCTCTATCAGATTTTAAAGTCTGTATGCCCTTCCCCAAATCACACCGTTGCCCCAGCCTGAAGTTCTGGTACTCATATCTCGTCTTTCCAGTTGTCTTATCTCTTCAGCTTTTAATATTCCATTTTTCCTCATAATGCCCAGTACAGGGTAAGGTGCTACAGGAAGAAGAAAATTAGCCCTTATTCCTCTAAAGAAAAGAAGGCAATAATATCTGGGTTTATATTCCAGCTCTGGCACTTACTAGCTATGGGATTTGGGGCATGTTTTTTAACTACTCAGTAAAACAATTTCCTCATTTGTAAATGGGTATAACAATTATACCTGCCTCCTAACAACTAAATGTATAGATTAAATACATTATATGCTTTTACATATTAAGCATTCAACGAATTAAAACTCTTTAAAATACATCATTAATACTCCCACTTATTTTTACACTTGGTGCTTCCTTTTCTTCTTCATAAAATGAGTGTCCTATCTCAAAGGATTGTTGTGAGCATTAAATGAGAAACTGTGTCCTCAGAAGAGTGTTATCTCATAATAAGATCAAATAATGTATCACTTTTATTAATTAGATAATAAGTACAATATAGCTTCCAAGATCACAAAGAATCAACCACACCTAGAAGTTTTTTTGGTCCTCCACCTTCCTGTCTCATACTATTTAGGCCTGTTTCTCTGAAGTTCTTATCTATAAGGTAATACACAACCTACCGCTCATGACAAAACCAGGACCACTCACTTCTCTAACAGATAACATGCAACTGGTGACCACAGCCATACTCTAAAAGATGCAATGATTAGTGTACTGTGAAGGCATGACTGCCAGAGGCATTCATGAACCAAAGCGCCGTCCGTCCTTTACACCCTAGATGCCACCTTATAGTGGCCACTTACTCAAATGATAGATAGGTCTTTTTTTTTTCTTTTTTTTTTTTTTAAGATTTTATTTATTTATTTGACAGAGAGAGATCACAAGTAGACGGAGAGGTAGGCAGAGAGAGAGAGAGAGAGAGAGAGAGAGAGGGAAGCAGGCTCCCCGCTGAGTAGAGAGCCTGATGCGGGACTCGATCCCAGGACCCTGAGATCATGACCCAAGCCAAAGGCAGTGGCTCAACCCACTGAGCCACCCAGGCACCCAGGTCTTGATTTCTTACTATAGCAAATGTTCAATGATTTTGACCCAATATATTATATCATCTAACTAAAAAGGTGGTAGGAAATATAACCCACCAGCCAGGTAAAAATAAGAACAACAAAATACCTATGAAGATTACTGTTTTTCTTTAGCAAATATATTACATTATAAACATAAACCCAAATGTGATTCTAAGATACTCCATAAATTCATAGTCTTTCAATTTAAAATGGATGTAGATTTGTTTATTTGAAGACTGATATCAGAATCTACAATGCTGACAACACAGGAAAAAGACCCATGGAATGCTGAAAAAAATTTTTATAGAGCTAAAATCCAACTAAATATTTCTATCAAGTCTATTAACATATGTCTTTCAATTAAATTCAGCAGACTTAAATTCTGAAATGAGTACTTCTCATCTGATGGCAAATAATTTTGCTAAAATGCATGCTGTTCTGTATATGCTAATTATCACAGCCCAAGGAAATTGGTTCAGGGTTTCGACTCTCAGTATCTTCATTATTGGAGGTGAACTGATATGCCCCCGAAAATTTCACTGCCTTCATTTTTGAGTAGACTAAAAACACAAACTTTTCACAAAGCAATTAAAATCAGTGGGGTTTGGACTATAGTCATAAAATAGCATTAAATTCATTATGTTTACACTATGGTCTACTTTATTTATATTTATTATATTAATATATCTTTTAGGACAGAGCACAGTAGTTTTGGTTGAACAATAATACACTCTTTTGTCAAGTAAATGATCACAGGCTTTCAAATATTTCACAGTAATTCCAACAGCTATAAAATAGTAATAGTATTATTAACACTCTTCCAAACTGTTTGCAGATCTGCATATAAATAATGATGAAAACTAAAAAGGCAGAGGCTGAAAACAATGCTTACAAAGATCAATTTTAACATTATAGAATATTTTAAAAACTTATTTCAACCAAATAAACTTCAAAGTCTACATACTCTCATTCTCCCTGTGCTTTATTTATTTTTCTACTTTTCTAGGCCTTAGGCATAATGCCTGGAACATAATTAGAATTCAGTAAATATTTGTTTGACAAGTTTGTGAATGAATGGCAGGGGTTTTTTGTTGTTTTATTTTTATCTGCTTGGCCTTATATTGTGTTGCATATGCAATGCAGCTCCATGAATGCCAAACACTATCTGAGGATTCTTACAGTGCATGCAATTGTACATTTAAGCTCTATGAGAAGACAGGATTTTCTGTCTGGTTGACTGCTATATTCTCGTGCCTAGATCAGTTTCTGGCATATACTAGGTGCTCAATATATTTGTTGAATGAAAACTGAATGATACATATAATTCGAATGCTCTTTACATACTAAAGCAAGTAACAAAAACCCACTATTGTTCATTTTTATTCTCCAAGAATATATGAAGTTATAACTTAATTACATATTTAGATTTAAAGTTTGAAAATATGGGGGAATATGTCATAGATATATAAAGTATATAGATCTTAAAATCTGTGTGCATTTCCCCCCAAATATATACATATATAACATACACACAAACATATATATATAACACATTCCCATTCATCTATAGATATAGATATAGATATATATAAAACACATTCCCATTCTCATATGTATATATATATATTTATTTATTTAAGGGCCTTTAATGTGTCAGGCACTGTGATTAACGCAGAGAGGGTTTCTGCTCCCATGGCTGTGCTAATGTACCCCCAGCATAGCATTCATCACAATGTACATCCTCTATGCCTTGTCACATGAAATTCCACCTTTCAGATCCATTATTTCACTGTCCACCTCCATGTGAATTTGTAGGACACCCTATAGACATCTGCTAAAATTGGTGAATTGTTTGATGTGGGGAAAACTCCCTAACATTCTGTGTCAAAGTCAGAGAGGGAGAGAAACCATGAGAGACTATGGACTCCCAGAAACAAACTGAGCGTTTCAGAGGGGAGAGGGTTGGGGGGACGGGGCAGCCGGGTGATGGGTATTAAGGAGGGCACATGTTGTGATGAACACTGGATGTTATAGGCAACTAAAGAATCATCGGACACTACATCAAAAACTAATGATGTACTATATGGTGGCTAACTGAACATAATTTTTAAAAAAGTATGGATAGTACAAGAGAAAGAGCTTTTCCTTTCAAAATAAACATACCACGTTCTGATAACTGATAACTTACTATGAAGAAGTAACAAAATATTTCCCACTAATTTTTATAGTAATTCTAAGTTCAAGATAGTACTTTAGGTATACATATAATTAAAAAACACTTTACCTGTTTCATTTTACCCTTTTTTGATGTGTCTACCAGACATTTTAAAATTACACGTGTAGCCCATGTTAGAGTTCTATTTGATGGTGCTGTTCTAGACCATTACCTTTTACATTATTTTAGGAATATCTCTTTTTCAGATTCCTACTACATAATTTATTACATAAGATTCATATTTTTCACTAGTCAACTAAAAAAAATTATCCTTTGTCATTCAAGAGTCTGTGTTTACATACTCTAAATACCAGACCTATCAACATATGCCAGATGAGTTTCAGAAATGTTTACAGCTTCATTATCACTCTGTCCTTCATAAGAAGTGCTTCTCTTTGTTTCATACTCATTAATTTCCCTATTCTAAGATGTGATTCCCTAAACTCCACAGTCATCCAAAACCCATTCTACTCATAACTGTGTGCAAAGCAAGGGGCTAAAAGGAAAAAGAGGGTATTGAATTTTCATTGTCTCAGGGGAATAATTGAAGATAATTCCAATAAGAATAGATTTTTGATTAAACTATGGCAATAGCCGACAGCATTTCTCAAAAGGCAAAAAGAATCATGTTTATATTATAAGTCAAAGTTTAAGCATGTACTGCCTGAAAGCTGAAAATTGATTAATTTGAAGGTTTCATGAATACTAAAATAAAGAGAGAGAGAGAATGAGAGAGAAAAAAAAACCACCTACAGCACAATGGGTTAGTCTTAACTCATTGCACCTGATGGAATAACATGGCATCCAACATGTCCTCCCTGAACAAATATTTTGCAAGCAAGAACTATTTCATGGAGGCAGACAATAAAACTGTGCAGTTAAGACTTCTGCAATAAATTTGTGAGGGTGGTGTACTCTCTAAGAACTGGCAGATAATACTTGTTATACCATAAACATTGGGTTTGAAATGCTTTATGCAAATCAAAGGATTCTATTTACTCCTCCCCATCTAGAAGTAGTTTCCAGATGCAAAGAGTTTTAAGTAATATTGATCCCTTAGAACAAGAATATTCAATTATTTCACAGAAGAATGGTCACTTTTCAATTTTCTAGTGCCTTAACACCACTGAGAGCTTGTACAGAAGAGAAACATATTGAAGCATCATAGAGCAGATGTTTGGCAGTGGCTGGCAATGATTCGTCTTCAAACGTGGAATGATTCTCGGTTTCCTGTTTCATCAGTCACAACTAATCTTGGCAAATTCAAAAGCCAAAGATGTTGACACCATGGTGAGGTTGGATTTTTATTTGTGTGATGAGTATTTTAAGATAAGGAAGACAGGGTGAAGACGATTAAAATTTTAAAAAAGGAAGGAGTTGGAAGATAAGAGTTCACTCTGCCATACAATGACACAGGGCTAACCTCATCCCTGAACCTGAATTAACTCCAAAGGGAGAAACAGATGGTATTCACATTCTTTTAAACCATTTCCTAAATGGAAGCTTATGAACCTTCAGGAGATTATGACGCTGTTCCAAAGTTCTTTCCATGAAAACTCTAAATAAAATCTATTTTCATTAAGAGTTTTAATCAAAAGTAACATTTTATTTTTCTCTTTAGACATAACACTCCAAGTGTATCTCAGGTACTCTTGTAGAAAATGTGTAGAAAATCTATGGAAATGGGATGAGTACATTCATGTCCTCTTTTTTCCTTCACCTGAACATTCTTAGATGAGATGAGGGTTTTGATGATTATACTAATTTTAATTGTTTATATTAGTCATATATTTAAAATTTGTTCTTAAAGATTTTATTTATTTGTTTGACAGAGAGAGAGAGAGAATGCACAAGCAGGGGGGAGTGGCAGAGGGAGAGGGAGAAGCAGGCTCCCTGGCGAATTCAGAGCCCAGCTGGATCCCATCCAGGATCCTGAGCTGAAGGCAGACACTTAACTGACTGGGCCACCCAAGGGACCCCATATATTTTAAAATTTAACTTCCAAAATTTATTTCAAAAGTGCTACTACTCACAGGCAGGAAATATAAGAAAGACCGTCATACCATTTTGATAAATTATTGAGAAGCAAAATATAATAATTCGACAAATTCCCAAGATAGCACCCTTCTAAGACTTCTCTAGAATATCAAACACCAATGTCTATATGTTTAATAAGAATAATATGTTTCTTTTATTTATCATGACAAAATTATACATGTTCTACATGTATTATTATTCAGAGATTTTATAATAAACAGTATTATGAAGCCATCTCCCTTATCTCATCGTTTATAAGGAAGCCAGGACACATTTAAATAGTATGCTATTTCATTGGAAAATGAAAAAATAATTAAAAGTACTTTCGATTTATTTTTGATGTTATAAAATATACTAAAATTCTACCTATATTTTAATGTATCTTAGCTCCTAAACCAAAAATCCATATGCTATGTTTGAATTTTTCCTTGACAAATTATACCCTTTCTCATTTAAGTCATTTAAAGTAAATTAAATAATAGTGTAAGTAGAAAATTTTCACATTTTCTATATAAGTGTTAACTAAAATTGTATTAAAATAACAAATTTTATGACATAATATTTAGTATTATGCCAACCCAAATATTTTTAAATGATTTTTAAAGTATCCTAAAATGGTTGATAAGAATCACCTTGTAGTACATGTTAAAAAAACTACACAAACACATGTCCTTTCCCTGGAAATTATTCAGTGGGATGGGACTCAGGAATTTATAAATAAGAACACTACGACAGCTAATCTGACTGAGGAGGAATACAGCCTGTAAATATATATCAGGGCAATGCTTTCACCTGCAGCATGAGAATTATCATCACTAATATACCATAACGATTATGGTGAATTCACATAAACTTACCCAAATTACCAAGAAGGAACTATTATCTGAATTAAACACAGGGATTTGTTTTGTTTGTTTTTGAATTCTAGACCTAATACAATGCTAGAACACTAATAGAAGAGTTTTCATCATTTGATGAATCAATGGCAAATAAAATCTAGGTTCTATCTCTCTACTAAGATGCAGGGTGTGAAATTCCATAGTACGTATTTTTCAAACATAGATTCATTCATTCATCCAACAAACAGTGATTGAGCACCTAACTGTACACAAAGGGTATAGCAAAGATCGAGACAACCACTGTCCCTGGATTCTCTTCAGGGAGACTGATGTCAAAATGTCCTTATACTATGAACTACTTCACAAAATTATGAGAAGTGGTAGGAAGCAGAATTACAGGATACTAAAAGGCATATGACAGGGTAATGATCTGCTCTTGGGAAGGCCAAACTAGTGAAACCTGAGCTGAGCTCTAGAGGATGAGGAGGACATCAAAACTCAAGGAGGATGTGGGGAGGCTGAAGAGTGGCCAACCTCTTGGCAGACGCAAGAGCACATGGGATTCCTGAAGCACGCACGCACATGCACACACACATGATCACGGTAAATTTAAAAGGCCACTGTGGACACGGTGTGGGAAAACAAGGAAAAAGTGGCTCTACTAAGCTAGTAAGACAGTCAAAACTAAAGCATGCAGGGACTTATCCATTATACTGTTGAAAAGGCACCTGATGTTAGATACCTTTGATAATGTTTTATGAGGATAATGTCCACATCATGATCATAAGCATACTAAAAACAATGGAGGAGTTCTCTATGTTGAAGAGAATATAGGGAGACAAGAACAGTTAAAGAGATCAGTTAAGAAGTAACTGCAGTGGGGTGCCTGTGTGGCTCAGTGGGTTAAAGCCTCTGCCTTCAGCTCAGGTCATGATCTTGGGGTCCTGAGATCGAGCCCCATGTTGGGCTCTCTGCTTGGTGGGGAGTCTGCTTCCCTTCCTCTGTCTCTGTCTGCCTCTCTGCCTATGTGTGATCTCTGTCTGTCAAGTAAATATATAAAAATCTTTTTAAAAAAAAAGAAGTAACTGCAGTAGTCTAGGCAGAAGACAAGAGTGTGTTGTAATAAGGTCGTGGTGATGGGGATGGAAAGTGAAAGTGACAGGGCTCAAGTTCATAAATGGGATTATTTCCCCTGAGCTTTCACCATTCTTATTAGTAGATGATGGTCATAGTATTTCTTCCTTGTAATACTCTTTTTTATGGATAAAGGATGTCATAACTTTGGCAAGGTCATTTAATTTCTTAGGGATAAGAAAAACACACATTAAATGGATTGAGAGTGTTGACACTTGGAAAGAAGCAAGAGTCTTGATATCACCTTTAGTGCAATTAATCAAAAGCACTGTAAGTCTGACAGCAAGAAAGCAACAAAGAAACTACACATGTATTTCTAAAAATATATGAAGACTAGTTGGAAAATTGAAAATTCAGCATAGGATACATTTATTAAAAGGGATTCATAATTGGAATCACAGACATATAAATTTAATTCCCAAATTCAGAGAACTATTCAACAAAATTGTCAGGGGATTAGCCTGAATCTGCCTTGTGAGAATGGAAGAAAGTATAGTTTGAGATGACATGGTACGTGTAAAGACCAGTAGCTTCCTACATGTATTATGGACAAATCCCTTCCTTTTAAAATGACTTTTTGGTTGTTTTTTAGAATCATCTTTATAAGTGATTTTCTAGATATTAATCTATCACATAGGGTGAAGTATGCTTATATTTGTTAATAATATCTGCAGCTTCAAAAGAAATAAAATCTGTAAAATTCTAGTTCTTTCTAGTTACAGAACAATGGGGATTGGCATATAAAGGAGAAGATAGTAAATTTTTTTTTAACTTGTTCAAGATTTTTATTCCTTCACAAAGAACACACTCATGAGAATAATGAGGTCTGGGTTTCATTTAAATTCTAAGCTCTTCAAATAAAGAAATTGTGTTGTCTTCCTCTTTACGTGAACCCAAGCTAGCACATATCCTGGTCCAAGTTCCATTTTTTATTTTAAACTGAAGGAAGTTTATGTGTGTGTGTGTGTGTGTGTGTGTGTTTATGTATGTGTGTGTATTAACTCCATGAGACTGTGTCTGAGGGGAACAGTGATTGTGACACCACTTTTTCAGTATTTGGTATTATGTGCTATTCTTACATAGTGAAATAAATAACACTATTTTGTTGATATCACAATATTGTTTTGGTATATTAAAATACACCAAGTAAGAAACAGTATATCTAGAGACACAAACTGACATTTACATGCTACATTAAAATTCTGACTCTAACAAAGGATGTTTAGAAAGTATCCTCTCCACTTCTATAATCTCTAGAGGGAAAAAATGCCCAATCAAAAAGCAACACTTCTACATTAACTTTTTACTTGATTTAATAACTTGCCATACAAGCTGAGTATGAACATGATAATAAGCTAAATTAAAATACGACAGAATCTCCAAACATACTGAAGTAAATAAAATAATATTAATGTGATCAGAAATGCATTTTTTAATAGAAAAGGACATTGCTATAACCTCAGTATCATAATGGCTATGATAGTTCTACCCATAGCACTCACCTTCTTCTCCCCAAAATGATTCTAAGTATCACCTCAAACAAGTGTTGGGATTATTTTTTAAACAATCACAGAAGAAGAAAATACTCAGAGTTAGCTTATAACTATCTTTTTAACACTTTCCGAACTTGCGTAGAGTTATAAAGTGCTTTTACAGCAGCTGGGAAACTTTATACAAATATGACTTGGATTCTACAGTGGCATCAATCATGAACTTTATATTAAAATTGAATTTTTGAAGAAATGATTAAATAATATTTATTATGAGTTTTCCAGAGTCAAAATTTCTTCATTTTAACAGTTTTAACTTACTAATGAGTGGTAATTTATTTCACCTGCTACTAATCTATAATAAAATAATAATAATGTTCCACCTTTACCTTTTATAATTTTACATTTTCTTTGATATTTGGTAATAGCTTTATAATCTTTCTGTTTTAAATGCATGTCCATTTAGTTTTTTTGTTTTATATATTTAAAACATTTTTACTGAAATTACATCTTTAATATATGGAATAAATATCAAATGATTAATATGTTTTACCCAGTATTAAAATTATTAGTGGGGAAGTTAATAATTGAGATGTAGGTCCTTGTCCTCAAAGACCTTAAAGTCTGACATTCCTAGTCAATATCCAGAACTATAAGGGTATACCACATGCACATTTCATGTCAATTTTTAAGTCATCAAACAGACAGAATAGACACAACGCATACTAACACTAAATTGAAATAGAGGCAGAGGAAGGAAAATGATACAACAAGAATTGGATTCAAATTCCAGCTGTGCATTCTAAAAGCTGGATCTCATAGAGAAGTCATGTAACCTCTATGATCTTCAGTTCTCTAATTTTAAATTTGGACAAGAACATTTATTCTCCCAGTTATCAAGATTTAACTAGCTGGTACAGGTAAGGGGCTTAACATCATGACTGGCACACAATTAGTGCTCAATGAAAGTGAGTATTGCTTGAGGCGCCAGGGTGACTCAGTCAGTTGAGCATGAGACTCTTCGTTTCAGCTCAGGTCATGATCTCAGAGTCCTGAGATAGAGCTCCCGTCCCTACCTCCAACTGCCATCCCTGGCTTGGAGCCCCACCCCACCCCCCAGGCCCTAGTGGCCAGCCCCAGGTCAGCTCCTGGCTAGAGGTGGGGGGGTGTTCACTTGAGATTCTCTCTCCCTTTCCCTCTGCCACTCCCCCCACAGGAGCATGCACAGGATCTCTTTCTCTCTCAAATAAATAAATCAATCTTAGAGAGAGTACTGTTTTGCAACTGTAAACACCAAACAACAGATACAAAGGAAGAGCTAGGATTAAAATATGGCATCTGAAACACAGTTGGGTGAATAAAACCAAAGACCTGAAATGGAAACAGTGAATAATGCTTTCTTTCTTGGGGAAAACAAACACTAAAGAGAGAAAATCTCCCAACGTCAATATTTTTTATCAGACTATTAAATTTATTTATTCTGCAATTATGTTCTTTATCTTAAAATTTACTCAGCCTATTTTTTTCTGTTATAATACTGTGGATTAATACTCTACATCTTCACAATTCTGCCCTGTAAGTCTATAATCACTTACAGACATGTTTTTAAATGCTAATAATCTTATGACGGTCAAACGTCTATGCAAAAATACTGAAAGCATGTTTCCTTAAGAGTTAATTTCAAATTTATGTAAGTAATCCTAAGGCATTTATACAATATTGGTGTCAGAGGGGATGTCTCATTTTATATTTTACATTTACATTTTACTTATTTTACAATATACTGGGGCCCCAAGAAGGGCCATGAGTTCTTTAGGTACAGAAGTAGAAACAGAGCTGCCGACAGGGATCAGATCTGAATCCTAAATCCAAATGCGCTATTAATTTGTATTTTTTGGTCAACTAAAAAAATGCAGGCTGAACAGGAACTTAATTATTCAAATTATCATTTTATTTGTTCCACAAATGTTTGAGCAATAAGCAGATACAGTAAGAGGCATCGGAGCAGCTTCAGCATTACAAAATCAAAATAAGACAAATGGCAGATAACATGTTAGGAAAAAAACCTTTATCTCCATTAGTAATCAATGAGACACAATTTAAATTAATGTGATGCCATTTTAGGCTAATGAGTTAACTAAGCAGAGCAAGCTCAATGGCAGCAGAGAACTGCTTAGGGTTTTTTCTTAGGAACTTTCTCTGGGTTTTTTCACATCACAAAGAGATGGGAGTTTTTTCTATATGATCTCAACGTTTGCAGTAAAAAATTATGGCTCTTCCAACATACTCTCTAAAAATTCAGTCATCAAAAAATAAAGTAGGAAGGCACAGCCAATTTTATAGGGAATCACTTAAGTTGGCCCCTGAGTTTCCTGTCCCCTAATCTCCTCCCCTTGGGTATGCATGGAGCCAGCACACAGGATAGGACATCACTCCCGTTATTTTTTTTTTATTTTTTATTTCTTTTCAGCATAATAGTATTCAATGTTTTTGCACCGCACCCAGTGCTCCATGCAACTCCCATGATTAAGTTAATAATCAACTAATTTTTGAGCCAATCAAAAGGGAGATTATCCCTTTGCGGGTAGACCTAACCTAATGAGTTGATCCTTTAATAGAAGGAGTAGTATTAGAGAAACATTCTCTCGCTATCCTGGTAATAAGCAAACAGCCCTGTTGTGAACCATCTATGGAGATGCCATGTTGCTGGGACACACAGACACACAGACACACACACACACACACACAGCCTCTGACACTGACAGCAACTTCTGCCACACTCTCACCCTAGAGAGCCAGCCCCAGAATGAAGACCTTAGTCCCGGGGCTATAAGGAAACAAATTCTGCCAATAACTTGAAAGAGCTTGGAAGGGGATCTTTCCCTAGTCAAAACACCATACGAGAGTGCGAATAAATGGACACCTTGATTTCAGTCTTTGTAAGAGACCCTGAGCAGAGGATTCAGTTAAAACATGCCAGATCCTTAGAAAATGTGAGATATTAAATGTGGTTCCTTTAAGCACGTAACTGTGATCATTTGTTATGTAGCAACAGAAAACTAACAGAGGCAGAGAATAAGTCTTTGTAATTGGTCTATTTTCCAAGATACAAAACACAAGGACAGGTATTTAGGTACTTAATGTACCTTGATTGGATGATCTTAATTAGGAACAGTCTCAGTAAACTGCCCAAAAAAAGCCTGCTATCACTCATGTTGGGGTAGAGTCTTGCAGTCTTTAACCTTGTGAGTTATATGTGGGCCAGACTACCTACCCCCATTTCAGATAAGAAACAGAACCTGTAAGGGTCATGTTATCAACTCATTTTCTTTCTACTACACTATTGTCTACTTTACATTCTTTCAGGTATTCCCTAAACACTTGAGGTCAATGGACGTACCGTGGAATTTCTTATAAACATAGGGTACCTTATAAAACAAGAATGAGGTGGTTACCCTGTTTATCTTCTTGCACACTTGATCTCTACTGGGGGCACATTGTCAAACACCTCTCACATAGAACAAATGTGTTTTTTTAGGGGCCCTGAATGAAGGCAAATATGGACACAGTCTATAGTTCTTATATTCTAAATAAAGTATTATTCATAATAGTACCAAATGTAGTGGAGCTCCTGTGATATCATATATTCTTTATATATTTTAACTCTAATCCTCACACTACGCAGGCTTATTAAAAATGAGGAAAATTAGTTTTAGAAAGATTAAATGATTAAATGACAAATTTGATGAAGGTCACACAGCTATTAAAGGATGGATGGATGCAGACATGAATTCAGGTCTGTCTGCTCTAAAGCTGGTACCATTTCCATGATTTCATGTTACTGTGCTAAGGGGAATTTCAGTCCAGAAAAGTGTCAGAGAATACCAATAAACACCAGGGAGGCTCATACCAGATAATCCTTTGTTCTTATGGATATGCTTCAAAATATACCCCCCGAATCTATCCATTCCACACGCATTATTTAACAGTATAAAATGTTCTTATGTGTAGTACCATATTGATCACTTAATTACTTAATGCATTCGTGCAATATCATTGAAGTAAAGTTATACCCTGTTCTGACCAAGGAAAATTATGATTATTAAAATTCATGAAGTTCTCAAATCCTATTTACAAATGCACATGGATTGTAACATACTTAATAGCACTCTTGTCATAAATTGGTTTCTTCTATAGTATATAAACATGTGCTCTGAATTCAACATGCTTTCTCCATTCTGTATCATGAATTGTATAAATTTAAGAAAGCCCTTTAAATTAAGCAATTTGCTTCAGAGTTTTAGTCAACTCTTGAAATAAGTCATCCTGGGATGCATCTCTTCAAAAAGATACTCTGTTTCCTCTAGAATATAAAAGGTTATCATAGTTTCTGAGGCACTCAATAGCCTAAAATAATTGGCTTTTTAAATTTTTGTAATACTATTCAAGCTTTAGAATATTACACAGCTTGACTATAGAGCTTTTATGTATATTTAGGAAAATGTTCATTTTCAAACTGGGTAAACATTTGAAGAGGACAGTTATCCAAGGATGACTGCACCTTTCTTTTGTTTCTTTGGCAATCTTCATTTGCCAACAGTCATTCTCCAGCATCCAGCTTTGCAGTACATCACAACATAATACTAAATCACTGCAATGTTTCTCTTGATGTTGCATCAAATCCAATGAGAGTCTTCAAATAAATAACCTTAGCTCTCTTTTTCACCTTCTACCTTATGTCCTGCTCTTCTAACCACCTGAAAATTAAAAAAATAAAATAAAATAAAATAAAATACAGAGGGAGTATTCTATGATCGAAAAGATAAATTCAATCCTCTTAAAAAGGAAAACACACAAAGACAGCTGCAAGCAAAATCCTAAGTGTCTGTGGATAACACACAGCACCTGAGAACTATAAAGGCTCGGGGAAGGTGCTGCAAAACTAAATGTTTGCTTGCTTCCGCATCATTAAACAAAGAATTCTTACTCCTATTCCAATAGTCATGGCTGCAGCAGCCACACAGCAGCCAGCCATTCATTTATCAGCTGCATTATTTCATTGCTTAATTGGGAGAAACACACCTGCAAAGATGATCTTGCTATAACGTAAACAAGAGATGCTCCTCAGATTGGAAGAAAATGTTGAATCAAGCAATTAGTAATTGGAAGATTAGGCAACTAGAATGTAGAAACTTTTCGTTCGTTTGGTTATAAAAATAAGTATGTTCCAAGTGATTAAAATAAAGCTGGGTGGGTTTTAAAAAAAATCTAGATGGGGATTCAAAAAGCACTAGTCACTTGGCCTAAAAAAAAATATAGCAACTGCTTCCAAAGGTTGTATAATTTATAAGGATTCAATAAATCCTCAATAATGTAAGCTAACGGCAAGGAGCAAAGATGCTAACAATTAAAAGCATCCTTCTATTTGGCCACAAATGCACTGCATTATAGATGAGCGGCTATGCTAATTATATATTACTTAGGCAAATATTAAAATTAGACTGCATTCCCTAGGCAAATATCAACTGACAAGAGGAGGGGGCTTTCAGATGTATGCAGAGAGGCAAAGGGATATCATCTTGGAATTAATGAACACATAGATAATGAAGAGTTAATTACATGAGTTTGGCTACGGGAAGATGCTTGAACCCCTGTTACTTTATTGAAGTGGACGCCAACACTGTGTCTTGGGGATTAGCCAGGAAATGAAGCAGGTGACATGAATAAATGCAAACCGGCAAAATATGATTGCAAAGTCTGTTTATGAGACAGAATTTTTGTGAGCCTAATTATTTGCAAAGCTGTACTATGCACTTAGTCTAACTCCTTCTTTTCTATCCTTGACTTAGATGAAATTTACTCAAATAATAGGTAGAAGCATTTTACTAAAATATTTAGCATTTTTCTATTTCAATTTCATTTTGGGTATAAAATTGAATGGAAATCTACATATTTATATATCAACCATTAGTGTAGACTGGGTTTACATATAAGCTTTTTCCACTTCTGTTGCTTGTGAGTGGTTTTTTAAAGTCTGTTGAATAAAAAGCTATTGCATAAAGTGCTTAACTAAATCAATTTATTTCCACCTGCATAATTTCCGAAGCTCAATTATATATCTCATCTGTTCAGGTGTCTGCAGTAGTCTTTGCTTCCTTAAAAGGTAGACTGTTTCAATGACTGGCCATTATACTAAAAATCCTTTGTATTATACCTAAAGCTTTCTGTGTATTCCAGTCTCCCCATTTTTTTTATGAGAAGAAAAAACAATTTGAAAGATAAATGCAATGCATATTTATGAAATCACTGATACTTTCCTAAACCCTCACCCAAACCAAATGACATTTGATTCTTGCAACTTGGGGAAGAATATCAATTCCACATATATGAGGAGTCACATAAGTACAGAAGATTCCAGGCATCTACAATATTTGAGATGTTTAAAAGACACTGACCACTGGAAAACCCACAAACATATGAAAAATTACCCTGAATTTCATACTGTACAAGATATTAAAGGTGGATATGGGTGAAAAGCAACTCACTGAGCTTGGGGAGTGAACCCTGACAACCACACATTCTTATCTCACAACCACTTTGCTTTTCTCTACCTTTTGAAATACATAGAATTAATCCAGAAATTTTTACATTTCTTAATAAAGGACATTTATTAAATGTCCTTTATTTAAAGTACATTTTAGTACATTTTATTTAGTACATTTTATTATAATTTAGTACATTTTATTAAAGTACACTTAATATAAGTACTGTATTAAAAATACAAATAAAGAAATTTGTACATTTCTCATACATATTCTTAATAAAGCTGGTCATTAGTAAAGGAGCTTGGACATCCCAGGCACCAATAACAATCTACTAAAGTTAGAAGAAAGCTGCTAATAGACCCTCTAGGTCTTGGCACTACACTGCAGCCTCTTCTATATATAGGTCTGTAATAAAGTCCACTCCTTATTTTAGATGTGAATGTACTTCCTATCAATGAGAAATGAAAAATTTAGAGGAATTTAGGACTATTAGACATCTACCCAGGAAAAGAAATGCAGCAGTGACTTGAACAATGAAAGAAAGAAAGAGAGAAAGAGAAAGAAATATTAATTCTCACTGGAAAAATTAGGCATGGTTTAAAGTGCTTGTTATCTGCAAAGTATGTGCATTTCAAATTGTTTGAGGAAAATAGGTACTTTAGAAATACTTAAATGTGTTATTAGCCTCTCATGTAATTGGCGCTCCTAAGAAATCCTTATATATAGGTGACTATAACTGTTCAAAATAATGTCTTGATAATTCTGGACATGCCAGGTACTATCCCTGTGGTAACTAATTCTTTCTTAGATGCCTATTTTACTACAGTTTTAATAGTAGACTACAGTTACAATAGTAGAAACATGACCACAATTAGGGGCCCCTAAAAGTTAATTTTGAAATACCAATTTCATAAGCAATCATATAAATGCCAGGTAAATATTTGCACACTGATTCTTTTATACAATACACAGATGAATAAGGATTCCTATTCAAGTGAACTTCACAGGTATTGGAAAGCTATCTTAAGAAGATTTCATAAGAATGATATTTCCAGGGCTTGCCTGAGCTGGCTCAGTCGGTTAAGCTGCAGATTCTTGATTTTGGCTCAGGTATGATCTCAGGGTTGTGGGATCCAGCCCCTCATAGGCTCCGCACTCAGTAGGAAGTCTCCTTGAGGATTCTCTTTCCCTCTGTCCCTCCCTTGGCTCCTGTGCATGTGTTCTAACTAAATTTAAAGAAGGATCCTTTCAGATAAAAGCACTGTTTATGAATTTTTAAGATACAATTATCTTCCAAAATACAATGTGCTTAAGCTAATTTAAACTGGTTGTGTTTTGTCCCCCCAGAATTACCAGCCATATGGATTTCTATCACTGCATCACATTTCGATTTCATATCCTCCCCAATGCCTTCTCTAAATTGAGCAGAATTGCTTCTACAGTGAGACAGCTTGCTGCTCAAACAGGGCAGCTGATGGGTATGACCGTTCCTTTTCTCTCAGTTCTTAGGGTTTCAGTAGTCTCTCAACAAACCCCTCTCCATTCAACACTTCTAACTTCCAGCTCATCAAAACCCAGGCAGAAGCTAAACTTACATAAAAATATCCATTTAGAAAGAAAATTTTAGACTTTTTGCTAAATAAAAGGTTTTGTAATTAGAACATACTAGAAAGGTTTCTTCTTTTGCAGAGCAATAAGCATGGCTTGTTTTACAGCTATTCTCGTCACAGCTTAGACTTTATATTCTTGAATAGTCTACCTATGGCAGAATGACTAGCTGTCCAAGCATCTAAGTAATGGAAAAGATTAACTTCTACGGGTTGAGGGCAGTTACTAGGAACATAATACCTAACTTTAATATTCCATGTGTATCTACTATTACTGTTTGTATCTGTACATATGCATTTATACAAACATGTTTTCTGATCTTTTAAAATAAAGTCAATTTCTTTTTTTTTTTGACATTTTTTAAAATTTTAAGTAATCTCTATACTTAAATTGTGGGGCTCAAACCTCACAGCCCTGAGATCCAGAGTTGCATGCTTTACCAACTGAGCCAGCCAGGTATCCAAAGGCTATTTCTTTACTATAAGTTTAATATGATTATTTTTTATCTTTCAGATGCTTTTAGATCTTTTAGATTCAGATGCATGTGGATATGTATATATATGTGTGTGTGTGTACACATATATAACACAAATATTTTTAAAACTCACATCTGAATTTTTTCTATTAAAATATAGAAAACCAAACTTAAAATCTATCTCTTCTTGCAAAGTGGGATTTGTCTAATTGCCTCCTTAATTTTAAGAGAAAATATGCTCAATTATTTCTCCTTGTCACTCAGAACAATTGAAGAACCTCGAAACATTCTATTCCAGTGTTTCTCAAATTAGGATCCTGGGACCACAGCATTAGCATCACTTGTGAACTCGTTAGATATGAAAATTGCCAAGCCCCACCTAGGATTTACAAAATCAGAAACTTTAAAGTTGGTCCTAGCGATCTCTGTTTTAGGAGGCTCCCAGGTGATTCCAATGCATGCTGAAGAGTGTTTCACCCAATCAATGAAGAATGGAAAAATAATTGAAGAAGAATCCACGTGGCTCATTATTGGCTCTAGCTCTCATGATTTCTGGCCACATCCTGTCAAAAGTAGGAACCCCAATCAATCTCTTCTAAAAGTCATGCCACCTGTCATGCAGTAATATAGTGAACAGTTATGAAAACTTCTGGTACATTCATAATTTGTAAGAAATCACAAAATATCCAAGTGCCAACTAGAAAAACATTGGAAAATGCTACTCCTTTCCCAATTAATAACCCCACTGTCACAGCTTCTATCCTCATGAGAATACCATTAAATATTTTTTCTACTCTTCTCCATGACAAATACCATGTTGTAAATAGGGCTTATAGTAAAGGGTTTCTACCATTAGAAGCTGATGAAGAAAACACACACACACACACACACACACAGTACTTATACAGTACCAGGAATAGTTTTATGACTTTCCTATTTATTGACCCTTTTTAATATTCACAGAAACCCTTTGAAGTAGATACTAATATCATCACATTCCCAGTAAGTGACTTGCCCAATATCTAGTAAATTGAGAAGCTAGAATTTGAAGCCACGCAGTAAGAGCTCTCAAACATAAACTGCCAATGACAAAGCATAGTAACTCCCAAAGGAGAAAGTATAACTTGTAAATATACCACCTTACAATAATAAGACTTATTTGGTCTTCTAATTAACAAAATTTTAAGTCAATACTCAACCTGAGTGACCATGCCAACAAACTGACCCTGGATTTAAACTGATAACCCATTTATGAGGCTACTTGTTAATAAATACCAAATATGAAGGAACAGGAAAATGAGAAACTCATAAGCAAAGTACAAAACAAAACAAAACAAAAAAACAAAAAAAAACCCCAGCTAACTTGCACTAAGAGGATTGTTAGTTTTTAGATTAGACAATAAAATACACATACACACACACAAAATAAATAACAAAACTGTTTCCATGTAACAATCTTTCCACATTGTTTGGGGCAGGTAAGGTGTTCAAAGAATACATATGTTCTTTGAAATATATATTATAACTGTGTTTGTGACATATATTTATATCTCTACTATATAATTTTTAATATAACCAAAATACCTATTTTGACTTTATCACAACAGGTGTGACCTTCAGTTAACCACTCAAACTTCTAAATTTTATTTTGGGGTTAGAAATGAAATACAATGTCTCCCAATAGAAAAGTTGTAAAAACAGTAAAGATAAATTCCCTATGAGCCAAAAATTTAACTTTATGGAATAATTTATTTTTTTAAAATTTTATTTATTTATTCGACAGACAGAGATCACAAGTAGGTAGAGAGACCCACAGAGAGAGAGGAAGGGAAGCAGGCTCCCCACTGAGCAGAGAACCCGATGTGGGGCTCGATCCCAGGATCCTGAGATCATGACCGGAGTGAAGGCAGAGGCTTTAACCCACTGAGCCCCCAGGCGGCCCTAGAATAATTTGTTTAAAGAAATGTAAGCTTTTATATAAAAAAGTTAGTGTTAACATTTTTAAAGAACAATACTATTAAATTATACTATATTATGATACTATTCCAATATTATTATTACTTAAAATCTAAAACTGAAATTATTTTCAAGAATATTGGTTTTTCTAATGATACTCAGTTGACAAATACAAATTCCTGGTGTGCAAAGGCCAGGAATATAAGCAATAAAACCCATTATCTTAGTGTCATTTGTGTGTTTCTCACTTTCAGAAAACAGCCACTTTTCCCATGTAACTATAGGCATAAATAAAACTGAGAAAGATCCAAAAAGATTACAGCAGTCTATGAAAAAAAAAACAATTCTGGCCAATTGAGTTTTAAATATGAATCATTCATTGTAGGATACTAAGAATGGAAACTAGATAAGCTAAATTAACTTGTGGCTAAAACTGTCCTTCTCTAACCACTTGGATTTTGGCCAAATAGAAGTAGTGGGAAAAAAAATCAGAAATATTTGAGTAAAAATCAGAGGATAAGCTGGGCTATGAGTACGGGCTTTTTAGACATAATATCTAATTCAATCATTACTAGGAAAGTGATTTAATCACTTTCTTTCTTAATGAGATGTAAAATAAACATAAAACACATATTTATAATTTCATTTCTATAACTAATAAAAATTGTTTTGAAGAAAGATCTTTGGCACATTCACAACCTATTAGAAATCACAAAGTATTCGAGGAAGGCTGACTGGCAAAGGAAATGAATATAGACAAAATGCTAAGATTTATCACCAATACTGTCATAATTATGCAATCTTTGTTTTTATTCAACAGGTTTTTAAGTCAGTGCATATATCTATAACTTTTAAATATAAATTCCTCCATAGAAATGACCTAAAATCTATCTCATTTTTGCTTCCTTCCTACTGTTCTCTTTTGTTTTAAAACTTAAGCTTCAGTAATAACTGCAAAGAATGTCTTTATTTCTTTCCACTAATGTTGAAGGCTCAGAAGAGACTTGTGATTACTCTAAAATGCTTATCAAATATTTTGGGTGGCATCTAATTTTACTACAATCATTCTCTGGAAGATGTACAATCCCTTTTTCCTTCCTCACTATTAGGTGAACCACAGTGTTAGAACTTTATGGTAATATTTAAGAGAAAGAAGCAAAAACTTCAATGACAGTCTTGACAAAGGACTATGATACTGCAGAAAACCAAATTACCTTTTTCAGAACAATGTATAATATTTCACTCACAGCACATCTTTAAATGGCTGTCACCTTTGCTTAAATTGGTTTAGTTTCATCATTAAGAAGCTCCACCCACTTAAAATAGCAAGAATAATCAATTCTCCTGAATATTTTACACAAATCCATGTCAAAAGACAGAATAATGAACTAAGTGGTCTTTTAGTGTCCTTTTCATTTTTTGGACACAGTATGACATATTAGGAAGAATACATACTTAGGAGACATTCAGCAATCTGCATTAGGCTTACTTTTTCCCTCCTAAAAAGTGAGAACAGTAGCTCCTTTGGAAGAGTACTATGAGAATTATGTTCCACCATCTATGTAAAATACTTAGTATGGCATCTGGCACATAGTAGGAATTTTTCTTAGGTCAGCTTCCCTAGAAAGAGTCTGAAAATGTAATTCTTGTATGATTGAGTGTTGAAGGTATATTCTCAGGTAAAATTTATTGGGACTGAAGGAAGCAGGACATGGCAGGGAAAAAAAGCTAGTCAGAGATATGGGCTTGATTCAGTTGTTGCTGGTGGATAGCTCTAGGGGAGAATAAGAAACAAGAAAGAAGTTGTGATTTTTAGTGTGTGCCTATGCTGTGGTATAAATATTCTCACCCCAGCCAATTTTAAATTATCCACATGATGTCACTGAACAAGTGTTCAAAGGAAATGTTAACAGTCAGCTTCAGTGCAAACTGACCCCAGCACACCACTGGGTTAGCCTCTCCTTCAGAGACTTCTGGATCGTGCACAGCACATAGAATTACCACACTTGGAGGCAAAGGGGCTGGCCTTTAGTAAACCAGAATTAGTCTGTCATCACTGTGGGATGTCCTGGGGGAAAGGATAAAACCTCCACAGCTTCCCTTCAGGCAAGGGCAGTTCTCAGGACAGTGTTCAGCTATGAACTGTTATCACCCCATAGTCTACAGCAGGGGAGTAAGTGCTTCCGCCTGGAAAAGGTGATTCTGATAGGGCAGCAATGTCAGCTAATACAGTGCTCAGTAAATGATGCTGTTAGTAGAATACTCATGCCTCTAAGTGACTGCTGCAGTCCTGATGTATTTTATTAATATTAGCAGTCTGTTCTATTAGGAGTTTGTTCACCTTAAATAAACCAAATGACATTTGAGCTTTCATCCAAAATAGGCAGAACTAATATTTAGTAGCATAGAATCTTTTCCATAAGTAGATAATGTGCTACAATGAACTATTTCCTCCTCTCTCCCACTATATTCCTAAAAATCAGAAGCCCAGGCTCTTGCATAAAACAAGCAGCAGTTTCTCTATTTCACCCCAAAAGTCTACCATAAAAAGAGATGACCCCTAAGATCTCCATGGAGATGACCATAAAGCAAATGTTAGTAAAACTACCTCTGTATGGCAATACAGATATGGAGGGAAGATGGAGGAGTTTCTTGATTTCCACCAGTATCTGGATTTGAAGAAGACTTAAATACTTTGTAGGCTGTTTGGCATTCATTCTTCACTGACTAATTACACATTGTACCTCTCTTGTCTTTTCATTTGATGTTGCTAAATCCCAAGTAAATGATGGCAACAAACTATGAGAATTTAAATGGGCAGTTAAGATTTCAAGATCTGATGATGCTCATTAAAATGACGTCTGTAAAAAACCAGCAAACTAGGTAACAAATACATATTTCCTGAACCAAGAATATGGCTATAAAGTCAAGAAAAAATATGACAGAATATTAAATATAATATAAAATATTGGGACTTAAGTTGAAATAACCCTGGAAGGATAGATATATATAGTTTTATGTCTGTCTGTCCATGTATCTACCAACCAATCAGCCTATCATCTATCTACATCTAAAATCTTTAAAATGTTGGAATGGCAAGAATGGAAGGACTGTATCTGGCTTCTATAGGCTATAGGAACAAAAGTTTAAACCAATAAAATGGCATAATTTTAAATATTACAATACATTATCCTTAACTGATAGTCTTCAAATGTTCTTAAAAGCTCTTACAAAACTCTCAAATGGATAGCCTGGGAACTCTGATGAAGATTTAACTATTACAATGAGATGTAAATATGAAATTACAATGTTTTAAAGCAATGTTTTGGCATCATCTTTTATTCACATGTCAAATTCTGCCTGAACTTACCTGTTTTGATTGGTTAGAATTTTACATATTTTATTCACATATTGGTATTTGGGTTCACAAATATTGTGCTGAGAACCCACTGGGGGAAAAAGTATGTACTGAGTGGAAACTGAAGATAAGTAGATACTGATAACAGATATGCTACAGCATATGTAAAAATAGGCCTATTAATGTAAGAAATACTATAATTATAGTTTTTTGATTGAAGAATATTGAAAATAGTGATCAGCTTGGAGTTAAGTTGTAACTCTAAAATTCCTTTTCAACCACAAAATGACCCTAGTTAATCTTAGTTTAGTTGCATATAATTATTTATACTTTATTTTCAATGATAAGAATTACATATTTATATGTATATTTTTCATCTTTTATTAACATAAAATGTATTATTTGTTTCAGGGGTACAGGTCTGTGATTTAGTTGCATATTTTAAGAACTATTCTTTTTAAATAGGTAAGCTTGGCTCTTAGAAATGCATAAAGTAGACAGAGGGCAAGAGGGAGAGTGAACACACATTGTGTAAGTGGGACTGACTGAACCAGGTCGAAGCAGTCTACTTTGTCTAGTGCTGTTACAGATTTCTCTTAGGTGGGAAAAGCTGTGATGCTCATGAAATTTGAATGACATTTGAGAAATACCAATGCCTATGGCTTTGCCCACAGAACCATCAAGTTTATGTGGGACCCTGAAGATAGCAATGATCAACTCTCAAACATAAATGCAGGAATGTAAAATAAAAGTGGCACTGAATATCTAGATGGTAGCTTAGAAACACAACCTACACATAACTCTTAGTAATTGTATTAATTTGAACAACAACAAAAATAACATGTTATTGAAACTGTGGGTATGTAAAACGTAAAATTAGTCCCAATAAAAACCAGTTTATGCTATCAAATAATACACATTTAAATTATGCCACCAATGTTTATTTATTGCATTGTCTTATTGTTTCATTCTAATAAGTGGTGAGACTGATGTAGGACTACTAACAGTGTTTCAACTCTCTGGTTTTTTTGTTTTGGGTTGGTTTTTGTTTATTGGGTTTTTTGGCATAAATTCTATGTTCTTCCCATAAGATCTTATATTCCTCAAACAAGCAATACTCCAACTAAAGGCATTTTAGGTAACAATCCTTTCATATATTATACCCCAGATAAAATTCTATACTGTGACAATGAAAATACACTGTAAGATGCTGATGCAAACCTGCACCTCTAGGAATACAATAGTGCAAAACAGCCTGACCATTAGTCCCACGAACTGGATTTGAATCAGGCTTCAAAGCTTATTATGTGTATAATATTGAACAAATTAACTTCTCTGAGCTTCATTTTCTTTATTCATTAAATTAAGACAGTTAGTAGTACCTGCATGATAGAATTATTGTATGGTCTATGTAAGATAATATATCTAAAGCTGTTACCACCGTATCTACACCAATGTAAATGCTCAGTTAATGTTTTTATCCTAATTATGCCTAGATCTGGGCTACAAAATTCATATCTAAAGCCATGTTGAGATGTCACAATCTTAACTTGAAAAATGAGACCAGGTTATATGTATCAATGGTTAATATATATCATTGCCAACATAGATTTGGTAATAACTTAAAAAAAGGTAATTTATTTCCACATTATTTGTTGCCAGAAATTCAGAGGTTTACAATAAAATTTTTGAAAATATAGAGAAGCATGAAGCATCTGGGAATTTGCTATTTTGATCTATAGCCAAGCAGAAGCTCAGATTTTAGAGGGATACAGTCAAAGTCCAGTAAGTCAAAAGTATACTTTGCTATGTGGGGGGCCACACAAAGCATTATGATCAGTAAGTTCTAGGTATGGTGACAAAATGATATAATAAAATCTTATCAGGGGTACCTGCGGGGCTCAGTCAGTTGAACTCTTAATTTCAGCTCAGGTCAGAATCTCAGGGTGGTGAGTTTGAGCCCTGGGTGGAGCTCTGCACTCAGTGCCGAGTGGGCTTGAGATTCTTACTCTCCCTCTCCCATTGCCCCTCTCCGCCACTCATATACTCAAAGAAATAAATAAATAAAAACTTTTTAAAAAAATAAAAGAAATCTTATCAAATGACTTCCAGAAGAATTATGTAAACCCCCCAAAGAGCTTTTTTCTAGCAATGAAAATAGGAAAATAACCTAAACAACAACAACAAAATCCCAAATTCTTCTCATTCATTGCATTATCCAAACAGGAAAACATATTCCAAGGCAACGTTTAAATTGGGGACAAATCTGAAAATGGAAAATTTCTTGTCATTTCTTCCATTTTCAAATTGATCTTCAATTTAAATAAATTAACAGGTAAAAACAGAAAACCCAAAAACTCAATAAATTTGAGTTTAAGAAAAGATGAGAGAAAAAGAAAGTAGTAATAATAAAGAAGTGTTATAATAAAATTTACCAGAAACGAAGGGCAGGAATCTCTAGAAAGAAGAGGTACATGTGATCATCAATAAAATTCAAATGATCTACAGTGTGATCACAGTTCAGAATAGCCCCAGAGTTATCCTTTTATTCCCTCTCTCCTTGCTAACTATTAAGAAGTGAAATGACATTCAATCCCTGAGTTTTGGGTGTGATTACATTTGCTTTTCTGGAGACATCTGAAATTTGATAGGTACAATTTTGGTTTAATCAAAAAATGTATTTAATTTATTGGGAAGCTACTGATGAGAAAGTTTATGCACACTATTTGGAAATATGGAGTAAATATCAGAAGTAACAGAGATTAAAGTTGGAAACTCAATGGTATGGGGTTGGTCAAAGCTTCTATATTCCTATTAAAAGAATATAAAATATTTCCCTTATAAGATGAAACTGATAAAATAGAAAGCCATGGAAAGAAGAATGTAAGGAAAAGAACAACCTTCATCAATTGCAGTAAATTCTTTCCTTCCCATGGTAGGAGAAATTAAATGCAAATATTCAATAATTTAAACAGCTCAAGAAAAAAATCTGATTGGTTCAATACATTTTGGGACACTTCGAAAAGTCAATAGCTCTAATGAAATGGAGTATACAATATTTTTTTACTCTAGGAGATAAAATGCACATCACACTATGTTTGCTTGTGTAGTCCTTAGTCAAGAAAAACAGGCACTGTTTGTCAAACAAATAAATAAAATCTTAAAAAAAAAGGGGGGGCGCCTGGGTGGCTCAGTGGGTTAAAGCCTCTGCCTTCGGCTCAGGTCATGATCCCAGGGTCCTAGGATCGAGCCCTGCATCTGGCTATCTGCTCAGCAGGGAGCCTGCTTCCTCCTCTCTCTCTGCCTGCTTCTCTGCCTACTTGTGAACTCTGTCTGTCAAATAAATAAATAAAATCTTAACAAAAAAAAAAAAAAAAGAAAGAAAAACAGGCACTGACTTCAGTAGGAGTCTAGGCTCTAATACGTAATTAGACCCAGTGGCACTTCATAAAGGAACCCACTGTCTCACAAGGCAGAAAGTGAAGTGCAGAAGATGCTATCACATTCCAATAAAATGTATAATATTTCATCAAATATGCCTTTCTAAGCACTTAGGGAGATGCAATCAGATGAAAAAATAAAGATTACATGTTTTATATTTGGTGTGCTTGAAGACCAAACAGCCACAGATCATTTTAAAATACACATTTTTCTTATTCACCTGGAGAAAATTTCAAAGGTGGCTTTGCCTGCCTGGAACAGAGTACTTGGATAACAATGACAGGAAAACACAAGACAGTAAGTGCTGTCATTCTTCTTTGTCCCATATCCCACAACCAAACAAAAGCAAGAAGCCCAGGGTGAGCACAGTACGTGTGTTCAACCTGTGGTCAGCCAATCAACAAATACATAGTTAGTGCTAATTTGTGCCAGATCCTGGGAAACTGTACTGATCAATTCAGGCTTTGTTACTGGCCTAGTCTTAGTTCAGTCTATTTCAAACTTTAAGATGCATTCAAATTACCTTGGGATCTTGTTAAAATTTAGATTTTCATTCAGCATATCTGGGGGTTGGGGGGCTTGGGAGTTTGCATTTATAGTAAATCCCAAGTGAGGCCCATGCTTCCTTTCCGTGGACTGCACTTTGATTAACAAGGGTCTACATTGTACAAAATAGCCATTTGGTCCCACAGAGATGGCAAAGTAGCCTAAATCCATCATTTCTCACTAGGGTATACAGTTTTTAACTTAGTTTTTAACTAATTAGTATAGTCAAACAAATGTGTACTTCAAAGCATTTTAGGTGAAAGAACTGAACAAAAAGAATGCTGAACAAAAAGAAGTATCACTGGGACACCTGGGTGGCTCATTCGGTTGGGCCTCTGTCTTCTGCTCAAGGTCCCAGGGTCCTGGAATTGAGCGCCGCATTGGGCTCCTTGCTCGGCAAGGAGCCTGCTTCTCCCTCTGCCTGACTCTCTCTCTCCCTGCTTGTGCCCTCTCTCTCTGATTAATTAATTAAAAAAGTATTTCCTGACACTTTCTTGCAATGCAAATTTCATGCAGTTGGATAAGCGCTGCATGAAAATCCAACAGTTCACAAGGGAACATTTCTAGATAAAACTATACTCCACACATTGACACTAGTTCAGGAGTGGTCCACTGGATTTAGTGAAAAATCAAAATTAGGGAAGTTAGGAATACTACTTTGAATGTAAATTCCAGCTCAAAATAACCAAAAAAATTATGTCCTATCCTAAAGCTTTAATAAATTTCAAAGAAACAGTTTTTTTTTTTAAGATTTTATTTATTTGTCAGATAGAGAGAGTACACACAAGCAGGCAGAGAGGCAGGCAGAGAGAGAGGAGGAAGCAGGCTCCCTGGTGAGCAGAGAGCCCGATGTGGGACTCGATCCCAGGACCCCAGGATCATCACCTGAGCCAAAGGCAGCGGTTTAACCAACTGAGCCACCCAGGCGTCCCTCAAAGAAACAATTTTTATCCCTAATTTTATTTGCTTAACAAGAAAATTCTTCCTAGATAGCGAAGAGAGAAACAAGACTCTCACATTTACAAAATTCATTATCAAGATTTTTTAAACTATAGATTTTTAAAAATCCCTGTCTCTAAGTTAAGATACCTGAAGAATATTAAAAAATACACTTTAATATCTTCTGATACATTTTATTTTGATTTTACTAAGATTATATGTTATCAATAGTTTTTGCAAAATATAACAAACATTAAACTTACATAAAACTTCACTATTTCAATTCATAGAAAATATTAACATGTTGCTTAATACAATAATTATATTGTCCTATTATCCTGTGTTCTGCTTCAAATACAAAGCATGAATTAGATTTATGCTGTATTGTTCTTAAAGAAGCAAAAATATCCATGGTTTAAATAAAATACCTTAAAGACTTAGTTTCTATTTAACAAAAAATCTTTATTAGCTGATAAAATCACAGTTTAATAACTAATTAAAGATTAATACAGTGTAGAATAACTAATTATCTGATAAACTTTGATAAATCCATAAGCTAAGGTGTTAATACAAATATTGTATGTTATGTTTGAATATGTTGTTACTATTCAACCTTATTGGTTTTGATAATTGTGAGTGAAATGATGCTTAGCTATAGTGAGAACAACCCATAAATATAACACTTATTGACATTTTTAACATTCTGTGAAACTGCTTACATTTACTGGGGGGAATCACTAAAGCACTAAAGCAATTAAAGTGTGGATGACGATAAAGTGAATGCAGATTAATATAAAATTAATGAAGTATCTGTAGGGCATATAATGCCTACATCTTCATGAACATATGGTTTGTTTTAGAACTAGTAAATTGACTGCCAAAGTTTATTTTGAGACTTTCAACCTTAATTCTGGTAACAAGGGTGATTTTTATTCATATTTACTTATGACTAATCAAGTAGAAAAATCAATTTCATTAGACTCTGGATGAAATAAAAACTAATGATTTATCTGATTCAATTATTTCTCATCTAAATGGTAAAAACCAGTGTAACACGACTATTACAAAACTATTTAAATGAAATGATTTGATGTGCACTATTATTTTTCCAGCTATTTTACATTGATTGGGAAAAAACCTTTCTCCCCCTTATAACCTCTTCCAGTCTGTCAATCATTCCCCAATTACAGTGCTCAGGATTATGTAGGAATAAACAGTTTTTAAAAATATGATGAAGGGAAATAATAGTTTATTTCCACAGGTGTTTGCATAAAGGACATAACATTGAGCAATAGGGGCACAATAGTTAAGAATCAGACCCTCATCTAAATTATGGCTCCATCACTAGCCAGCTATCCAGCACTGAAAATGTCACCTAGCCTTATGAGATCTCATCAATAACATAGGGCCAACAACAGTACCTACAATAGCAATTGACATGACACACTATAAATGAAGCCTGTATTAAAGTGTATGATGCACAGATACACTAAGTACAACCTAGTATTATACCATGTTAAGTTTTTCAGGCTACTTATGAAATTTACCTCAATAAAGAAATCTATAAAACTTTTTCCATTTAAAAATACATAAATATAGGGGTGCCTGGGTGGCTCCGTGGGTTAAAGCCTCTGCCTTCAGCTCAGTCATGATTCTAGGGTCTTGGGATGGAGCCCCGCATCGGGCTCTCTGCTCAGCGGGGAGCCTGCTTCCCCCTCTCTCTCTGCCTACTTGTGATCTCTGTCTGTCAAATAAATAAATAAATAAATAAGTCTTTTAAAAAAAAATACATATAAACCCACTGATATTAAAAACCATATTAAATAGGTTCAAGTACACCCACATGTGCTACTTCTTTTACAAGTATTTCTAAATTCTAAGAATCTTCTGTTATGTTTTCAGATGATTTATGCAAGGTTTAATGCTCAACTCATTGCAGCATGAACAATATGAAAAAGGAGAAAAACACGGGACTTGGCATGAATTCTAGGTGTAAAGACAAAACAGAAGTCAGCAGAAGTGGCCTGTAGGCGGAGAATGCCCACAGAAAGGTAATATGATCTGGCTAGTCACTATAGGCAGAAAACAAGTGGGAGCTGCCCAGTAGGGGCACTATTCCAATCCTGAATAAGGGGACTGGCCTGAACAATGCCGGACAGCCAAAGAACTGGGCATGCGGCTGAGCTCCCACCATAAGGGTAGACTGTGTTACTGGGTTTTGTGACTGGTCCTAACCAAGGAGAAGGGAGCAAGAAGAACCTATCTTATAATAAAATGAAAATGGAATGATAGGATGGGGTATGTCTGTGAGAACACAGAATGGAGTCTAAGTAGCAGCAAATAAAATCAGGAAGAAACATAAATCTCCTAATAGCTATGATGGTTCCAGGTTCTTGGTGACTTAATTATAAACCACAACCACACTGTGGGACCAGGCAATTTGATGTTTCTTTCTTTCTTCCTTTCTTTCTTTCTTTCCTTCCTTCCTTCCTTCCTTCCTTCCTTCCTTCTTTCTTTCTTTCTTTCTTTCTTTCTTTCTTTTTTAAGATTTTATTTATTTATTTGACAGAGACACAGTGAAAGAGGGAACACAAGCAGGGGGAGAGGGAGAAGCGGGCTTCCCGCTGAGCAGGAAGCCCAGTGTGGGGCCGGATCCCAGTTCCCTAGGTTCATGTCCTGAGCCAAAGGCAGACGCTTAACCACTGAGCCACCCAGGCGTCCCTGATGTTTCTATTTTATTTAGAAATGGGTCTTGAAAGTTCACACCATTACTTCTTCTGCACTACCACTCCTTGAATCCGTGCCTCCATGATTTCTCACCTGGAGGACTGCAGTAGCCTCTTCACTGGTCCCCCTGCTTCTATTGTTGCTGCCTGGTAAAATCCATCTTTACAAACATAAGCCAGACTATGTAATGCCTCCCTTGAAGTCCTTAATTGCCTTGCTATTTGATTTAGAATAAAATATGAATACCTTGCAAGGATTTTCAAGACATACATGATATGACTCATGGCTACCTCTCTATCACCTGGGCCCCAGATGGTCTGCATGCTACAGGCACTCTGCTCTGCTTTCAGTTCCTTCAATAGCTCAAAAATGTTTGTAACGTAAAACAACTGTATTTGCTATCATATCTTTTTAGAATATTTAACCCTTGGAGATCTTCACACAGGTAGCTTCTTTGTATCCTTCAATTCTCAGCTTGTATGTATCCTCTACAGAAAGATCTTCCCTGTCTAGCCAGTGTGAAATAACCCTTTTTTAAAAAGATATGTATTTATTTATTTAGAGAGCAGGAGGAGGGGCAGAGGGAAAGGGAAAGGGAGAGAGAGAATGCCAAGGAGACTCCCCACTGAGCAAGGAGCCTGACATGGGGCTTGATCTCATGACCCTGAAATCATGACCTGAGCCAAAATCAAGAGTTGGACACTTAACCAACTGAGTTAAGCCCAACTCTTAACCCAGGCACCCCTGAAATAACCCTTTTCTTAAAATTACTGCTCATTTTCTCAGTTAATCCCTATCACTTTTCCTAGTTTATTCATAGTATTATTAACACTTGGAATTATCCTGGTTGTTTATTCTCTGATGTCTTCTCCATTAGAATGAAATCTCCTTGAAGGCAGGGACCCTGACTATGTTTCCAAAGTCTAATGCATAGAAAACACTCATATATAGTCTGTTGAAGAAAGGAATAAAAAGACAAAGAATCTTGGCAGGAGAGGGTATGGTTACAAGTGGGAATGAGGTGCTTATTTGTATCTCCAGATGCAATGGGCTATATTATGGCTTCCAAAAATTCATATGTTGAAGCCCCAACCCCCAACGTACTATATTTGGAGTAAGGAATTAATTACGGTTAAATGAGGTCATAAGTGTGAGTCCTTATTCTGATGGAATTATTGTCCTTATAAGACACCAGCATGCTCTTGCTTACTTCTGCTCACTCTTGTTGTCTCTTGTGCTCTTTCTTTCTCTCTCTCTGTCTTACCCAGCCACCTCTAGTCCCCACCCCTATACTGAGGAAAAGCTACAACAGGAGAGGGTACCACTATCTGCAAGCCAGGAAGAAAGCTCTCCTCACAAATCTATTAGCCAGAACCTTGATCTAGGACTTTCAACCTCCAGAACTGTAAGAAAATAAATTTATTTAAGCCACTCAGACTATTGTATTTTGTTATGGTAACCTGAGCAGCCTAAGATAATAGGTATGAGGTTCTGGAGAAAAAGGAGTCAGTCAAAATGAGACAGGAGTAGATGCCAAGATTGCAAAAGAGTTCATCATTTACAAAGGATTATTGTTATAACTACATGTGTATCATGTTTATAAAATGGCTATTATTAGTTAATATATAGGAAGTTTGTAATTAGCCAGGAACAAGAGGAAAAGCAGGAAAAAGTACCAAGTGTAAAGAGTATCTGCACATGAAATAGGAAAAGAGCTTCCAAGGCATAGCAGCATGCCTCTTTCTGGGTGGTTAGCAGGGGAAAGAGGAAACAGACAGCATATAGGACAGGAAATTGTGTCATCTGTATTTTTCACAGAGAGCTATGAGTGACATATTTTGAAGTTTCACAGGGAGTTAAACACTCATCTCCAGATTCCAGAGTTGCTCGATTCAACTGTTAAGTTCTAGAAAGCCTAAAACCTATGGGTAAATGCAGATGTCACACACAAACCAGTGAAGAACAAAAAGACCCAAGAAAATCCACCTCCCTGCCTCTGGCCACCTCATGCAAGACGAAAGATACTCATACCCAGCACTCTGCCAGCCTGGGCAACCTCTGCTTTCATATGTCAGTGACAGCTCAGCGTTTTGGAGCACACTTGTTCATTTATTTAAATGAACATTTATTTAATTTAAGTGAGAAAGCTATCAAAGATGTCCAAGAAGCCAGTCTGATTCACTAATTTCAGATTCACCCAGGCAAAAAAGGGGAATGAGGCAGCACAAGCTCATGAGGTTCATTACCTAGTGAATTTTAAAAAAGAGATCACTGACAAAACATGATGGTCAGTCCAGGTGGGTGGATTCTTTAAGTCCTTAGAACCCTGGCTAGATGTGATGGCATCGGCAAGAGAAAAACAAAAGACCCCTAATGCCTCAGCCCATCATGACTTTAGTCCCGAGCTCTCTCCTCCACCTCACCTTGTACTCCACATCTCAGTTATAGCAAAAGGGTTCTGCCATCTGACTCAGTCCCTGGTTAAATCTCTACCTGATGCACAGCACAGCTTCTCACTAAAGCTCATCTCCTTCAGTAATTACTATTTTCATTCTCCCCTTGATTCTGGGGCCTTCATCTACTTCTGACCTGGAAACCTGTCTTCCCAGGCACAGTCTCTTCCTACCGATCATAAGAAGTGACCCCAAGATTCCATCAACCACATAAGCTGAAGGCAGACATACCGTAGCTAAGGGATTTTCTACTTGAAACCATCTGATAAACCAGTATTTTACTATTCTTTCCTACTTAAGACCTTCTTCAGAAGGGTAAGAACCAGTATTGGCTCAATGCCCTGCACATCATGGAATTTCAACAAACATCTTTTGGCTGAATTTCTCATGGCAAGTTAGGGACATTCAGACCCTTTTTATTTCACAAAGAGACTATGTCAAGAGCCTCCCACCTGGGGTTCCTTGCCTCCAAATCCATCTATCAATCTTAACACAGTCAGAAAACCTTCTCAAAATAGTAATAGATACTCAGTAAACATCTTCTGATGAAGACATAATCCTAGCCACTTTTTCTATATAAGCATTATTAAGTAGAAAAAAAAAAAAGTACATTTCTCCACATACTAGTAAGAATTAAAAAAAAAAAAAAACCTAGATGTGGAAGTTGAGATACAATACTACATTCTTTTGACACTAATATAACTTTCCTAACTTGTCCTATACTTCTCAACTGATTCATTTTTCTTAAATATTATTATTATAGGTTAATTTTTATCACTAACAATAACTGATTGTATATATTTTCCTCGATATAGTAAAGCATCTTGAAAACTACTATTATTTTATTTAGTCCTTAAAATAATTATTAAACTCAGGGCTAAACAACTTAAGTGAAATGCCCAGTGTCACAAGAGGATTTTTTCTTATGGTCAAGACTAGAGAACATGTTCCTAACTCCTAGTTCAACATTTTTAAAAAGCACAAGATTTCAAAGAAATAATACCTTCCTTACAAGCTCATGTAACTGACACATTTATTTTTTGGAAGTAGTAGTGAAACACTTGTCAGAAATAACTCTATATTAACTTCTAGTTGCTAAAGAACACTCCAAAAAACTTTCTAATTCACCACTGTCAGTCTTGCTGCCATTGAAACGTAAGTAGGTTTTTTTCCCAGACAAAAGATAAAATTTCCCAAGGGTGATGTTTATTAACACCACAGTCTTATTTTGTCTTCATTTAGCATAAGGTCCATTTAATGGCCCATTTTGCTAAATGAACACAGTTTGAAAAGAGCTCCCTCTTTCCCTCACTAAAGGCAGACTTTCAGAAGAGGAAGATTCATTGTGATTAAAGTTAATAATGTTAATAACTTTAAACTCCACAGTTTTCCATGCATGCCATAAAATATGAATGAGGGGTCCATTGTTTTTACTGATAACAATATGGTTTGAGTCATTTAAAATATAATTGCTAATGACTAAGACTTCCTTGTTTCATTAATGTGTCCAGCTTGGGACCAAATAAAGCTATGTAAAATCCTTTGTGTCCCAACTAATATTATTATTATTTGAAATCAAATTCTCAGCAACCATAGAAAGCATATTAACAGAAGGCAATCAAATATGTCTGGAGAAAAGTCTTAACTGAAGCTATTGTTAATACTCCCTTCATACAGTATAATTACTTGTTTCTTAAAACTTTTTAAAATAAAAAATGGGGCACCTGGATGGCTCAGTGGGTTAAAGCCTCTGCCTTCAGCTCAGGTCATGATCCCAGGTCCTGGGATCGAGCCCCACATTGGGCTCTCTGCTCGGCAGGGAGCCTGCTTCCTCCTCTCTCTCTGCCTGCCTCTCTGCCTACTTGTGATCTCTGTCAAATAAATAAATTTTTAAAAAATAATAAAAAAAATAAAATAAAGACTTCTTTTTCTATTTATCAAAGAAGTACATTCCCATCGTCTAAAATTTGGAAATATACGTAGCCTCACAGCTTGGGAAATGATAGCATAGTATTTAGCTTTATTACCTTAGTTGCATTTTTAGTGTATATATGGAAGTACATACATAATAGTCATTAATTAAATTAGCTGGCTGGCTGGCTGGCTGGACAGGTGGGTGAATAGATTTTTCATTCAACATTGTGTCATAAGATTTTATAATACCATTAACCAACTTTAGAAAGTTGTATTTGATGTTTGTATGGTGACCTATTGCTTTATTATGATTTAGTTATTCCCTTATTGTATGCTTTATAAAGTTCAATTTTTAAAATATTTTTATAACACTTTGAGAAACACTCGAAGTGTTATATTTCCAGAATATATATAAATTTCATATATATATATGTATATATTTTTTTTTCACTATTTTAGATATATTCTTAAAAGTGAACTTAACAATGTCAACGATACAAATCTTTAAGAGATCTAGATTATAACTAACACATCATCTTCCAGTAGTGGCAAATCAGTTGCACTGACTGACTTTTCCAGTCACAGGATATATTAGAGCTAACTGCAGCCTCATCAGCTTGAGATTTTTTTTAATCCTTTTATAATCTTTTCTAATCTCCCAATCCATGATCATTTCTAGGTTCCAAATTTGTTTACTGTTTTAATTTGAACTGTTCTGAGTACAGATGGAATAAATAACATAAGCAGGCTTGTACTGTTTTCTTATGGTAAGACATTGTGTATGGTATGGCAAATAGCTTCATATATTAGTAGCATCAATGACTAATTTAGTCTCTTTATATACATAAGAAGGTAAATCTCAAATTCCTAACATATGGAAAGGAAAGCTTTCCATTCAAAAAAAAAAAAAAAAGAAAAGAAAAAGGGATACTGTAATCTAAACAGGTTCCAACAGAGGTGGACATGTAGATATTTAACTTTTTTAAAAATTGTGTTAAGATACAAATAACATAAAATTTACCACCTTAAGCGTTTTTAAGTGTATAATTCAGTAGTGTTAAGTATATTCAAATTGCTTTGCAAACAATCTCCCAAACTTTTCTATCTCTCAAAACTGAAATTCCATACCCATTAAACATATCCCTATTTTCCCTCTCCTTAGCCACAACCACCATTCCACTTTTTGTGAATTCGACTACTTTAGATACCCATATAAATGGAATCATTTGGTATTTGTCTTTTTGTGAATGGCTTATTTCACTTAGCATCATGTCTTCGAGGCTCATCCATGCTACATTATATGTCAGAATTTCTTTTCTCCTTAATGTTTAGGTATCTAATTTCTAAGTTTCTTGGATCACCTGACACGGTGCCAGCTCACTAAAGAAAGAAATCTCTTTCAATTTCCACAGTTTGATATTCCTTTTACTTCCTTTCCATTCTTTTCCCCACACTCACTGATGACTTCTTATGCATAGAAGCATCCTTTGTCCCAATTCCAAGGGATATACCTAAATCCATTATTAATCCAAAATGGAAACTTAAGTATAAGGAATGCCTGGCTTGGAATCTGCCACCATATGAATCTTCGACTTCTCAATGGGATTTTTCTTTTAGCATGGAACTTATTCAAATGTCCTTAATCTCACCAAGTTTTCTTTAAAAACCTCTTTTCCAAGAATGTCTCACTGTAGTTACTCCCCTTTCTCTATATATCCTTTAAGAAGTCTGATTTTCAGGGGCACCTGGGTTGTTCAGTGGGTTAAAACCTCTGCCTTCAGCTCGGGTCATGATCCCAGGGTCCTGGGATCTAGCCCCACATCAGGCTCTCTGCTCAGCAGGGAGCCTAGGTCCTCCTCTCTCTCTCTCTGCCTGCCTCTCTGCCTACTTGTGATCTCTTATCTGTCAAATAAATAAATAATATCTTTTAAAAAAAGTCTGATTTTCAAAATGTACTTTACAAATATTCTCTCTACTTCTTGATCTCCCAGGCATTCCTTCCACTTCTAGCAACTCCTCAGAAATTATTCTCTGCATGGTAACCATATTTATTTTGTAAAATTAAATTGATATTTATTCTTTTTATCATTTTCCTTTTAAGGAGCACTCAACATGGTTACTTACGCCTTTCACCTTAAATTTTCTCATTATCATTGACTCATGCAGTACTTCTCCTTGCTGGTTTTTCTCCCTTCTTTCTGAATTCTTCTTTTCCAGTTATTTGCATCCTCACTTTTCACTTTCTTCATGAATGTTACTCATTCCCAGGCCACAGACTGCTAGCCTCCTCACTCTGCAAATCATCACACATTCATGAATGATATCATTCATAACCCAGGCTTCAAGTGTTGGTCCATTCCAATGACACATCTCCCTTCCACCTTCAGACTCATAAATAACAGGTACTTAACTGACACCCAGATCATTCTGGCTGCCCTAAAAACATCTCAAACTCAAATTCTGTACTACATATCATTTATAAGAACTAAATAAGAATTTCTTTTGTGAATAAATGAATAAAAGAATAAATGGATGATATACTTACATATAGATGTATCTGTCCTGACAATTTCAATTATTTCACCCCTCCCCCTAAAATCATTACTCTATTTGGTTGTCTAGCTCCTTCCCAGTCAGTCCAAGCAATCATACCAAGCCCAGAAAATCAGCGCTGTAGAAAAAGTGTTCCTTAAATCCAAATGTCTGAATCCTGTCCAGGGAGTTGTTTTATAACTTTATCTTTCCCTTGAAATTTTTAGAAGGGTACTGATGAAGCTACAATTTCAGATATCCCAACAGGATACTACTACTTAACTATGACTTTAACTAGTGACTTTTCCCATTTGGAACCTCAATTTCCTCATTGGTAATTTGAGGATAAGGTTAAATGAGCTCTAACAATCCTTCTAGTTCTCATACTTCATGAAAATAGGTTGAATATTTAACAGTTCAGGCACTTCCACACTTACCTTCCAACTGGGTCATAATGCATCACTTATCATACACACCAGCCTTCAGTTAAATAGATCAAAGGTCAGAAATGAGATGAGTGTATGATGGAGGAGGATTTGTAAGTAAATCACATTACTGCTACTTTAGAGAGTTTCAGTTGCAGCATCCAAAGAGATAGTATTATCTCTTGGAATAACTTCATAACAAAACCTCAGAAATCTTTACCCTCCACAATAAATTGCTACAAGTGATTTTTGTCCCTTTTTCATTCATTCTACAATACAGTAAAACAGTCAAGGGCATGGGCTCTAAAGTTGCTCAACCTTTTGGCCTACAGGTTGCTTGGGGATCTTTGAGCTGATCTGGGCAGAGGATAGACATTCTGCATTTTCATTGATCTCTCAAGTGATATGGGGATCAGACGCTGCTGGGTAGCAGATGGCACTTTTTAGTAGTAGTAGGGCTACAGAGCCACACAACCAGGTTCAAATCCTGATTTCTCAACTTATTAGTTCTATGATACGAGGCAAGTATTAACCCTATCTGACTCTCAAGTTTCTGATCTATAAAATGGAGAAGACAGTAATACAGACCTTAAAGGACTATTATGAAGATAAAATGAGATAATCTTGCCAAGTTCTTCAAATAGTGCCTGGCAAATAATACATGCTAGGTAGAGGTACTATTTAACATTGGATGAGGTTTTTCTTTTTTTCTCTTAATCCAGCTCCAACTCATATTTCCATAGTTTGCCTATCAAAGCTAAATACAGATTATGTAATAATGTTTCCCAGACACTGTCTTATTCTACAGCACTCTCAGTCAAAGAGTAATATATGAAAATAAAACTCTTCCAGAAATGGAAGCTATAGACAACGTGTGAAACATAGTTCTATGATTAATAAACAAATATGATAAATCTACCTAAATTAAGACAGTTCTTCCATTGCTCAGAAATCTATAGAGTTCTTCATAGTTTTACTGAAGAAGTCCAAATGACTTAACCAGATATTCAGAGCCCAAAATACGTTTCTGACTTTGTCTTCCATCATTGCCCCTCACCTACTATACTATCTAGTTAAACAGAACTATGTGCAGGTTCATACATACATCCCATGTTTACCCATATAGTGGCTGTATATAAATGGGGGAAATATGGTTGTATTTTCCCATTTAAAAAAATGTTTTAGTTAGAATTTTTTTATTTCACTCTTCCACATTTGACAGATAATTTATTTTTCAAATTCTGAGTGTGAGATAGGCAAATATTCTACTCAACCATGCAACTCAGTACCTGAGTATATAGCATATTAGTAATATCCATCAGTCATCTCTATAGCACTTTACACACTGAGAGCTTTCTCACATACATTATACACCCTTATAAGGTAGGAATCATTACGTTCATTTGTAAATGAACAGTCTAAGTCTCGGGGTATATAATCAATTCATCAAATTTAATACAAACTTTTCAACAACACAGTGGATGTGTAATATAATTCTCTTTTAGTTTGATTAGATAAACCAAAATAACTAGGCAATTTCTGTGGAAAGCAGCTTCAAAATGGTCACCACGATCCCCTGTTACTCATACCACTGTATGATTTTTCTCTTGGTTATGGATTTGATCTGGTAACCTGCTTTTAACAAACAGAATATGGTAAAAGTAGTGGGATGCCACTTCTGGGTGTAGGTTACTAAATATTGTGATTTCTGTCTGTCTTTCACATTCTCCTGATCTCTCACTTGACTGCATTGAGGAAACCAGCTGCTATTACGTGAGCTGCCATATGGAGATGCTCATAAGACAAGGAACTGAGGGCAGCCTCCAGTTAACAGCCAGAGAGGGACTTGGATCTTAATATGATAGCTCATGACTAAATCTAAGGGACTCAGCCACATAAGGGTGTTTGGAAACATATCCTAGCCCAGAAGGGCCTTGAGATGACTGTGGCCCCAGGAGAACCTAGATTACAATGTTGTGAGAAAACTGGAGCTAAAGGACCGAACTAAACCATGCCCAGATTCCTAACCTATAGAAACTATGGGATAAGGGATAATAAACATTGTCATCTTAAGTCATTGAGTTTTGGGGTGATTTTTTATGCAGTGATAAATAACTAATTCAAGTTTCAAATACCATTATAACTTTTACGTTTACAGCTAAAGCTATATGAGATTATGTTCCCCACCATGCTGTATTTAGAAATTAATGAAGTCTGGTCAGCAAGAAGACAGAATAGAAAGGCCTTTGGATATATTTCTAGAAACATAAAACTCAACCAAAATCAATAAAAGGAATCCAAAATGAAAAGGAAGAAATAAAAGTATCATTCTTCACAGACAACATGATCTTAAATGTAGAAAACTTTAAAGAAACAGAACATAACACATTTTAGTATGTGAAGAAATTAGAACCCTTGTGCACTATTGGTGGGAATATAAATGGTGCAGCCACTATGGAAAACAGTATGAAGGCTCCTCAAAAAATTTAAAATAGAACCACCATATGATTCAGAAATCCCACTTCTGGGTATTTTTCCAATACCAATATCCAATTTATCCAAAATAATTGAAAACTATCTCAAAGAGGTATCTGCACACCCATGTTCCTTGCAGAATTATTTATCATAGCCAAGAGTGAGAACAATTTAAATGTCTATTGATGCTGAATTATAAGAAAATATGGTATATGTACAATGGAATATATTCAGCCTTAAATAAAAGGAAAATTCTGTCTTATGCTACAATATAGATAAATCTTGTGTACTATGCTAAGTGAAATACGCTAGTCACTGAAGAACAAACACTACAGGATTCTCCTTTTTACAAGGTATCTAAAAGTATCGCAGAAGCTGAGAGCAAAACCAGAGCTGGGGAGAGGAAGCAATAGGGAGTTGCTCTGCAATGGGTAAGGAGTTTCAGTCATGAAAAATGAAAAAAGTTCTAGAGATCTACCATACAACTGCATATATAGTTAACATTACTGTAGTGTTCACGTAGAAATTTGTTAAATAGGATATATTTCATTTTAGATTAAAAAATAAATTGTAATCTGATGATGGTATACACATGCAGATGAACAGACAGAAAAGTTTTTCAATTATTTTAGAGATTCTTTAGATAATCAAGTGTTCACATATATTGTCCCATGAAAATAACAGAGGAAAATCCAACTTAATGTCATTAGGTAATACGTTTAAAAAGTCATCAATTAGTGTAATTAGTTGCAAACAGCAGAAATAGAACCTATCTAAGCTCTAAAGATTTATTTACTTATTTTGGAGAAAGAGAGAGAGAGAGAGAGAAGAGGAGAGGGAGGGGAGGGGCAGAGGGAGAGATCTTCAAGCAGACTCCACACTGAGCACGGAGCCCAACAAGGGGTCAAGTATGACATCATGACCTAAGTGGAAAGCAAGAGTTGGATGCTCAACCACCTGAGTCACCCAGGCGACCCAAACACAAAGTTTTATTTCTCTTAAGATTTTATTTATTTGCGGGCACCTGGGTGGCTCAGTGGGTTAAGCCGCTGCCTTCGGCTCAGGTCATGATCTCAGAGTCCTGGGATCGAGCCCCATATCGGGCTTTTCTGCTCGACAGGGAGCCTGCTTCCTCCACTCTCTCTGCCTGCCTCTCTGCCTGCTTGTGATCTCTCTCTGTCAAATAAATAAATAAAATCTTTTAAAAAAAAAAAGATTTTATTTATTTGAGAGAGAGAGAGCGTGCACGCACAAGCACAGGGAGAGAGGGAAAAGCAGACTCCCTGCTGAGCAAAGGGCCCCCCGTGTCGATCCCAGGACCCTGAGATCACGATCTGAACTGAAGGCAGAGGCTTAACCAACTGTCCCACCCAGGTGCCCCAAAACCAAGCTAAGTTTTAAAAGGGAAATTTTTGGAAGTATATTAGAGACATAACCCAGTTCCTGGAATTAGCTGAAGGTTTGAGAGCCGGCTAAGCACCAAGTCAGTGCCAAGGCAGCTCTGAAAATCAGTAAGGAAAACCAAGAAACAGTGTCAGAGCAGGTGTGGTACACTCAACTCATTGATTCCACCGCCACTACACTGAGTGAGTGCTCTGTTCTTCATGTCATGGGCTGAAGAGTCAAAGTCATGCAACAGTGCAGCTGACTGGATGAGTTTATTCATGTGCACCTTCATGTAGGTGCCAAGAGACACTACGGCTAATTGGTTTCTGATAGGAATTACCCCCTCATCAAAATGCTAATAAAAGGAAAATTTTAAATTGGGAAAGAAAAAAAAAGGATAAATTTTACTATATTGAAGATTATTGGTTTTTGTCTGCATGCATACAAGTTTTTGTTTATTTTTCCCTTTTTTTCCATAGTGGTTATCATGATTTGGATACAGATATTTCATTATATGCATTACTTTTTTTGTGTTTAGAATAAAAATAGACAATAGATGTCTGATACATTCTTTGAGATTTTTTCCTTTGTCAGAATGCTTTACTTTTATTTTTTCTTAATTTCAGAAGTATTTCTAGATAATTCACATGGAGTTAAAGTCCTGGCAGATGTTGCTTAGAGTAAAATAGATCACCCTAAGAATCTCCCACATGTAATTATAACTTCATATTGTGCAAATGTCATCAATCATGCATTTTTATTGTTCTAGGCACACATTGTGGTGATCCAGGTGTAGAGATGGATGTTCATCTGGCCAATTTTCTTTGCTGTTACTAGAGATGGTTTATTTTCTCTTCCATCTAAATTTGAGCAAGAAATATCTTGAGTCAGATCCAAGAGCCTATGATAGCTCTATAATTTTTCAAATAAAGACAGAAGAAAATAATTGTGTTACTTTTGAGTTACACCACTCTTTGGTGGTCATTTTCTAACACACTGTTTTCATCAAAAGCATAATTACATGGGACAATAAGATAACAGAATTCAAACTATCTTGATTTGTAGTCTATTTATCAAAATTCCTGTAAATGACACATTCATAACAATTATCTGTGCAGTAGAAATGTCAAATTCTACCTTAAGCCAATCAATTACTGAATAAAGATATATTTCCATGGCACAGGAATAATTTACCATCCCCCAATTTAAAAATTTTTAAAATTTTATTATTTTAAAAAAATTGGGGGGCACCTGGGTGGCTCAGTGGGTTAAAGCCTCTGCCTTTGGCTCAGGTCATGATTTCAGAGTCCTGGGATAGAGCCCAGCATCAGGCCCTCTGCTCAGCGGGGAGCCTGCTTCCTCCTCTCTCTCTGCCTACTTGTGATCTTTGTCTGTCAAATAAATGAATAAAATCGTTATTTTTTTTTAAATATTAAAAAAAAATTTCCCAGTGCAATTAGTGCTGAGTTCATTTAACATTGAGTAAGAGTAATCATATGAAAGAATGGCAATGATGCCCATGAACACTGAGGCTATGTTTTTATTTGTTTTCCATTTCATATGGAATGGTAATCTTCTTGGTGTTAAATCATAAAGAAGAATATATTTTAAAAATTGCATATTGTGGAAAAATATTTCTATAGATAAATAAACACACACATACAGAGGCAGAGAGGTGTATATATGATATATATACATACTTATATATGTTTGTGTGTTGTGGTACATTGGTATCAAAAAATACTATACTGCTATCTCTAAAATATGGCCACTATTTTTTCATTCTTACGTTTATGTTTATTTAAAAAAATAAACATAAAAGCAGCACCACCATACCACTTGGACACAAACCTAGACCACAGCCAAGACTTGGGATGGCCTTATTATCATCAACATGAACATTTAGCATTTCTGCAAGAATATACCAAGCCAAAAAGAATTGCACAGCTTTTTGAACATCTACTGCTTTAAGAGACTCAGTAGAAAAGTGAAGAAAAAATATTTATTATAATTTTCCTAAATTAGTAAAAACATTCTCATCTCATTAATGTATATTTCAATGGTTTTATGTAAAGTAGCAGTAAGACAGTAGACCTTTTAATGAACTGTGAAATTGAGGTAATTTTAAATCAAGACAAAGGTGGCAGAAAACTTGGGACTGTATAGAAATAAAATAATTCTTCAAATATTGTCCTCTGCAAATGCGGAAATACACACACACACACACACACACACACACACCACAAACACTCTAAAGCACTGTATCGTTTCTTCAAGAGTATGAGGTTAGAAATATGAAGTCCATTCAATAAAGAACAGCCATTTCAAATTTTCACCTACATGCAGACAATGATTAAATATTTTCTAGAAGGATCAGAATAATTTTCAGTATCTCTAACAGCTGAATATTTTCTGTTCTCATGATCTCAATCTAGAAAATGTAACAGAATAAATAATGAATATTATAAAACATGTATATATTTTAATGGATATGGGTATATTCTTCATTGTAGTTCTCAAATTGAATATTTTCTTCAAATTGTAAATGCAATATGGAGTATTTCTTTAAAAATAAATTATTTACTATTTTATTAAAAAAATAAAATGAATGATATATTCTATGCTTTTCTTTATCCCCAAGCTTAATTAGGACATAAATTTAACAAAAGTAGGGATACATTTCCTCATTTTGATTCACTTTCACCAAGACTTCTAAGTAATCTACATGCAAAATGCATCACAAAAAGCAATGAGCTTTGATAATTTCAGACCTATTTATGTTCACAGACTCCAGAATCAATGTCTATACTTCTTTTTCAAAAAAAATCCAACCTTTTGATAGGCAAAGCACAGCCTGACAGAAATCAGTAATTATCTTCCAAATATATCCAAATTATCATAAACACATCTTAGATATTCTGTAACTATTTTGATATATTTGATATTTAGAATCTTAAAACTTCTAGACCATATTTATTTCTATGGGGACAATCCATAAAATTCTTTCAGATATATTGCTTCTTCCTTGTTGTATAAGTGAACATTGAGTTCTTTTTATTTAAACCACCACAAATTAAAACCATCTGCAAACTAAATTAACATAGAGCAGATTCCAGAAAACAAAATAAGGTATTTAATAAAGCTAATTATTTCTACAATTCCTTAGTGATTCATTGGCCAATCTCCAAAAACTATTTCCAAATACTCCATATAGTGATTTCAGAATTATATTAAAAAATACACTTCTTTAACCTGATGATATTTCTGGGTAGTAGCCAATTTTATAACAATGATTTTTTTAAACTACATTTATTTTACAAATCTATGATGATCTAAAATAATGTCCAATGATAATGCTGGTGATGATCACAGTAAAAATTCTTTATACGTTCTACTGCACAATTCCTCTTTTAAAGTGCATATTATTTTAATTCTAAATTTGTTTGGGTATGATTTTAATTACTCATACTAGTCTCCCTAAAATTTTATATGAACTTAATTGATCCTTCCTGGAGCACATGAGCCATTTCTCTGAGCAATCAACGTGTTTTAAGGATATACTTTTGCCAAAGAACCTCTCCTGTGTATTGGTGTTCAATTTCACCCTCCCACAGAAGCAGATGCAGAGAGGGGCTGAGAGGTGAAGTAACTCTTCCAGTTTCAGAGTTTAAAAATGACAGAGTTGGGATTGAGCTTTTGGTCCCTATAATTTTGGTGGTCCCACTATATCTGGCCATTTTATAGTGTCACCTCCTACAACTCCAAACATTGTATTTCTGCTATATTTTCTTTTTTTAGCAATCATTTGACATAAAACATTTTCATTCCCTTTTAATTGGTACTGTACACTTCAATACCTAGACAAAGTAATGGAACAAAGAGCATGAAATCATATATAATCATAGGAAACATAAATGCATATGCACTATTTCTATTCGTTAAAACTGATTTTTTTAACAACAATTGTAATGTTCAAGGGTAACTATATAATTTTCTCTACAAATGTGGACGATCACTACAGGATTTTGCTCTATAAGAAAAATTAGAAGAAATTATTCATGTGCCAAAAAAAAAATAAACAGATAAATAAAACTATAGGGCCAGTTGTTTTTCAAACATTTAAAGCTTTATGATATTGTATGTGAATAGGGGAGAGTATTTTATCTATGCAGTTATTTTTACCTCATCTACTAAAAAAGAATTTCTGGAAGTTGAGTGTCTTTATTGATTGTCACAGAAGAGGGTCCTTGAGGTGATAGATGTTAATTCCTAAATATCTCTAGATAAAATTCTCAGAGACTTAATGGTGTCATTAAAGCTTCCTAATACATTAAAAAGAGTTAAACTTCAGCAGTATAAACACAATAAGAATAAGAATATCAGAGTGACATTTTCTAACCATATTTTGGTTTAATAGCTCATTTTATTTTTAATTCCTCATGCCAAAAGCAGTTCAAAGGAGAGATACAGAGAGAAAAATACACACTCATTCATACACATACACACACACACACACACACACACACACACACACTCCCACACAGAAATGTAGATAAGCTGGTCAATTTTGGATTTACCCAAACTTATATTGCTGAAAACGGACATAGCATCATAACCAATGTCATCTTTCAATAATTCCCAGCAGACCATTTCTTACAGGTGATTGTTGCTATTTAACAATGTCCATCAATAGTGAACCTCCCACAGAGAAAGGACTATGTGAAATAAAAGACAAGTAATCTTACAAAAAATGATGGTAGGAGGTTAAATTAGTACAATATTCTATACAGTATAATCCACATTAAATAGTACATGAGCAGATTTAACCTACCCAATTCCAGTCAGAAGTGTCCAACTATCTTTTCTGAAAACATTATCATCTCTTGCTTCTCCTGAGTAGCAATGGGAAATTTGAGGGAAATTTGCTGTCATTCTCAAGATTCCAAAGCATAGTTGATCCTATAAGTACTCCTGAATTTTTCCATTTGTCACTCCAATCGTTAAACTCCAGGGCCCTTTGGTGATGGAGCAGAATGGGCCCCTTGATAACCAACTCCATGGCAGGTTCAAAAAGCAGCATATTGGATGGATCCTCTGGAGAATTCTACCAAACATTCGAAGAAGAAATAATACTATTATCCTGAAGCTGTTTCAAAAAATAGAAACAGAAGGGAAACTTCCAGACCCTTTTTATGAAGGCAGCATTACCCTGATCCCCAAACCAGGCAAAGACCCCATCAAAAAGTAGAATTTCAGACCAATATCCCTGATGAATATGGATGCTAAGATTCTCAACAAGATCGTAGCTACTAGGATCCAACAGTACATTAAAAAGATTATCCACCATGACCAGGTAGGATTTATCCATAGGATGCAAGAGTGGTTCAACATTCACAAATCAATCAATGTGATAGAACAAATCAATAAGAGAAGAGAGAAGAACCACATGGTCCTCTCAATTGATGCAGAAAAAGCATTTGACAAAAGACAGCATACATTCCTGATTAAAACTCTCCAAAGTATAGGGATAGAGGGGACATTCCTGAACTTCATAAAAGCTATCAATGAAAAACCCACAGTGAATATCATCATCAATGGGGAAAAGCTGACAGTCGTCCCATTGAGATCAGAAACACGACAAGGATGCCCACTCTTGCCACTGTTGTCCAACACAGTACTAGAAGTCCTAGCAACAGCAATCAGAAAACAAAAAGAAATAAAAGGTATTCAAATCGGCAAAGAAGAAGTCAAACTCTCTTCACAGATGACATGATACGTTATATGGAAAACCCAAAAGACTCCACCCCAAACCACCAGAACTCATACAGCAATTCAGTAATGTGGCAGGATACAAAATCAATGTACAGAAATCAGTTGCTTTCTTATACACTAACAATGAAATATAGAAAGGGAAATGAGAGAATCAATTCCATTTACTATAGCACCAAGAACCATAAGACACCTGGGAATAAACCTAACCAAAGAGGTAAAGGATCTGTACTTGAGGAACTCCAGAACACTCATAAAAGAAATTGAAGAAGACACAAAAAGATGGAAGAGCATTCCATGTTCATGGATCAGAAGAATAAACATTGTTAAAATGTCTACACTGCCTAGAGCAACCTATACTTTCAATGCCATCCCAATCAAAATTCCACTGGTATTTTTCAAAGAGCTAGAACAAACAATCCTAAAATTTGTATGGAACCAGAAGAGACCCCAAATTATTAAGGAAATGTTGAAAAAGAAAAACAAAACTGGGGGTATCACAATGCCTAATTTCAAGCTTTACTACAAAGCTGTGATCATCAAGACAGCATGGTACTGGCACAAAAACAGACACATAGACCAGTGGAACAGAATAGAGAGCCCAGATATGGACCCGCAACTCTATGGTCAAATAATCTTTGACAAAGCAGGAAAAAAAATCCAATGAAAGAAAGTGTCTTCAATAAATGGTGCTGGGAAAATCAGACAGCTATGTGTAGAAGAATGAAACTCAACCATTCTCTTACACCATATACAAAGATAAACTCAAAATGGAGAAAAGACCTCAATGTGAGGCAGGAATCTATCAAAATCCTAGAGGAGAACATAGGCAGTAACCTCTTCAACATCGCCACAGCAACTTCTTTCAAGACATGTGTCCAAAAGCAAAGGAAACAAAAGCGAAAATGAACTTCTGGACTTCATCAAGATCAAAAGTTTCTGCACAGCAAAGGAAACAGTCAACAAAACAAAGAGGCAACCCACGGAATAGAAGAAGATATTCGCAAATGACACTGCAGACAAAGGACTAATATCCAAGATCTATAAAGAACTCCTCAAACTCAACATGCACAAAACAGATAATCACGTCAAAAACTGGGCAGAAGACATAAACAGACACTTCTCCAAAGAAGACATACAAATGGTTAACAGACACATGAAAAAATGTTCATCATCATTAGCTATCAGGGAGATTCAAATCAAAACCACATTAAGATACCACCTTACCAGTCGAATGGCCAAAATTAACAAGACAGTAAACAACAAGTGTTGGAGAGGATGTGAAGAAAGGGGAACCCTCTTACACTGTTGGTGGGAATGCAAGTTGGTACAGCCACTTTGGAAAACAGTGTGGGGATTCCTTTAAAAATTAAAAAAAGAGGGGTGCCTGGGTGGCTCAGTGGGTTAAGCCTCTGCCTTCAGCTCAGGTCATGATCCCAGGTTCCTGGGATCGAGCCCCGCATCGGGCTCTCTGCTCACCGGGGAGCCTGCTTCCTCCTCTTTCTCTGCCTGCCTCTCTGTCTACTTGTGATCTCTCTCTCTGTCGAATAAATAAATAAAATATTAAAAAAAAATTAAAAAAAGAGCTACCCTATGACACTTCAATTGAACTACTGGGTATTTACCCCAAAGATACAGGTGTAGTGAAAAGAAGGGCCACCTGTACCTTAATGTTCATAGCAGCAATGGCCACAGTCACCAAACTGTGGAAAGAGCCAAGATGCCTTTCAAGATGAATGGATAAAGAAGATATGGTCCATATATACAATGGAGTATGATGCCTCCATCAGAAAGGATGAATACCCAACTTTTATATCAACATGGATGGGACTGGAGGAGATTATGCTCAGTGAAATAAGTTAAGCAGAGAGAGTCAATTATCATATGGTTTCACCTACTTGGGGAGCATAAGGAATAACACAGAGAACATCAGGAGATCGAGAAGGGAAGTGAGTTGGGGGAAATCAGAGGGAAAGACAAACCATGAGAGACTGTGGACTCTGAGAAACAAATTGAGGATTTTGGAGGGGAGGGTGGTGGAGGATTGGGTGAGCCTGGTGATGGGTATTAAGGAGGGCACGTATTGCAAGGAACAGTGGGTGTGGTCCATAAACAATGAATTTTGGAACACTGAAAATAATATTAAATTAAATTAAATTAAAAAAAAAAAGCAGCAGATTTTGAAAAGCCTTGACCACTACAGTTCCAGCTTCTTTTGACTTTAGAGTCACTATCATTTTCCTTCATCTCAACCACAGTACTTTCCCTCTTTGATGTTCTTCCAACGACCTCTCTGCTCACTTAATCATCCTTATAACACATACTTATTAGTTTCCTTACCCAGAAAAATTCTTTTAAAATTAAAATATTCACTTGTGAATGCACACCTCATAAAACTACTTGATTAAAAATTTAATTTTTTGTAGATTAGATTTCTTATTGCATTTTAATACAATTAACTAATTTTAATTAAGTCAAATATTTTATATTTTAAAATCTTCATTTCAAGTAGGTTAGATATCTTACAAGTTGAATATTATTCATGCTATTAATTAATCATAATTTGTGATTAGTTAAATGTTAATTAATGGGCAGAACTGATATTCAATCCCCACGTGCCCTGTTGAGTGTCAGCCTCTTTCAAAGACCTAGGTTGAATTCAGAGAACTGTACAAAGGTCTGGGATAAATTGGTACACACCTATCATCAATTATCAGCTAACTAAGTCAAAGTCCAAGTTCAGAATCCTATGACTTGACAGGAGTGTCCTCACAAGAAGTGCAACAGAAAAATCCTTCGGAATACAATGACTTAGAAATTGAAATCCAAGGAATACCTATTCATTTTTCCCCACTTTTAAAGTTTTATTTTATGTCAGAGTTGGTAAACAGACACAGGGGACTATGTCTATCTTGCAGTACTATCATCATCCAACAAAATGCACAACCTGGTAAGGTAAACAGGTTTATAACAATGCCAGAAAAGTCAAAGCAACTGTCAATGAACAACAGGAATAGGCCATTAAGCTTGGACTCCATATTTTTGCTAATATTTCAAAATTTAAAACAAAAACCTTTAAAACCAGAGCAAAGTCTGAAAGATTAAAAAAAAAACTGGTGAGAGCATCAGCAATATCTTCATCAGTCTCATGTGAAATAAGGTAAGCACCTCTTATTAGCTTAGAGTTAGCTATTAAAATACGTTACAGAGTATATTCTCTGAATTTCTATTTAGTAAAATACAAAATGGGAATTAAAAAAAATTACCTACTTCACTTGTAAAGATCAAGTGGCATAATGCATGTAAAAATACATAGAAAAAGGACACACATTTATTTATTTATTTGTTTATTTATTTATTGGGAAGAGAGAGAGAGAGAGAGTGTGTGTGTGTGTGTGTGTGTGTGGGTTGGAAAGGGGCAAAGGGAGAGAATGTCAAGCAGGCTCCACACCCAGTGAGGAGCCCAACCTGGGACTTGATCCCAGGACACTGAGATCATGACCCAAGCCAAAATCAAAAGTTCGACATCTAAATGACTGAGTCAGGGGCGCCTGGGTGGCTCAGTGGGTTAAAGCCTCTGCCTTCGGCCCAGGTCATGATCCCAGGGTCCTGGGATCGAGCCCCACATCGGGCTCTCTGCTCAGCAGGGAACCTGCTTCCTCCTCTCTCTCTGCCTGCTTCTCTGCCTACCTGTGATCTCTGTGTGTCAAATAAATAAATAAAATCTTTTAAAAATAAATAAATAAATAAATGACTGAGTCACCTAGGCACCTAAGGGTTCAAAAATTTTTGACCTAATTTTTAACTTAATTTTTGACTTTCTTAATAAATATACCCTGTTAAAAATAATTAAGAAATGATAAATAGCTTATGTTCTGTAATACTAAGGAAAGCATAAAGAAATACAGCATTATCCAAGCCTGTGCATGTTCTTGCTAATTTTGTCTCGCCATTATATTTTCCTTGCATTTAATTTTATTTTACTTCATATTCCTTATTCTTTATTCCTTATGTATTTTATATATGTTTTAAGAATAGAAAGTTGCTTGCTCATTTAGGAAGGCCATTTATATTAGTAAGCAGAATCCATCTTTTGCCAAGCATTCATTAAAGCTAACATAATTCATTCCAATCAATTTCTTCATTTTTATTTCCAATGTTAATGATCCAATTTGCATTCTTTGCTAAGACTCATAATTTTGGCAGTATCTACTGGGTAGACAACAAGAATCCCATACAATTTAATATCTACAAAAAAGAGCTTTTTAGTGTTTATTTTTAGCACTATGTGTTGTGTAAATGACGGTAACTTTTAAACAAAAAATAGATACCATTTTGTCTATATATTATTTCAATTAAAAGCTTAAGTTTAACAGTATCATCTAATAACACTGCAAAGTATTTTTTAATCTATCAAATTAACTCAGGGAAATTTTTCTTATAAGCCAAACCGAATTTTTTACTCTTGAAGGGGATGAAACAAATATGCAACAACAAAGTCAGCCCTTACTCCATATATTCAAATTTCTTTATTCAGGCAAAAGATCATGAAATAACCCAACTATAAATAGAATATGATCTAGACCAATGACCATGTAACTCCTGGATCTTTATAAACCTGAACAAATGACAAAGGGATCAAGGCACAGAACATCTGCCTCATCTTGGACCTTTTGTCATGTGACCCAGGTAGATGTTTTCTCTACTGAAAGGGACAAAGACATACTTCTATTCTAACACTGATGGGGATATCCAGATGCATGAAAAACAAGAGAATCACTCTGATTTAAATTAAGCATCCTATGAATTTTATAGTACTCTTCAACTGAAATTGTTTTGGCTAATGGTATTTATTGAACAATTAAAAATCATATTTAGAAAACTGCTTTAAGCTCTCACATGGCCTCCAAACACTATTGAATAGGAATCTGTAAAAGCAACATGTTTCTAATAAAGGGGGAGGCTCTATACTAAAAATAAGCTGCCATGAAATAACTTCAGATTTAATTCATGAATTAAATTCAGATTGGTCAATGGAAAATTCCTATAAAACTTTATTAAATATCCCAACTTACTGAAAAATGTGATCAGTTTTATTACTAATGATTTTACAGGGAAAACAAATGCACATATATTTTGTCCTGTGGAATCCATGTACTACAGCTTTATCTATTCTCAGCTTGCGGATTAGTACAGGAAGCTGCAGTTATCATACCATCAATAGAAAAGATCTATTTGTAAGGAAAAGGAGAAAGCAGACATGCTGAGGTAGAAGGCGAGAGAGAAGCATCAAAGTCATTGTTCCTTCTAATACAAAAATCCATCTCTGTAGTGTTAACTTCTCGGGCTCTGGAGTCTCCTTGGCTGGCCAATGCATCCTATTCCATTTCTAATCTTCCAGTGATAACAATCTCTTTAAAACTAATTCCCGGCAATGGGAATGATGTCATGTACTTTGGAAAGGCTCAGATGAGACAATATACAGAAAGCACTTGTCAGAATGCCTTATAGGCAATGTTTTCCTCTTATGGTCATCATTATTATTACTTCTCCATGAGGAAAAATAATGAATCATTTGCTTTCTGTTCCCAAAGAAAGAAGAAATATTACCCTTCAATTTCTCACATTACTCTTCCTACAACCATGGCATAAATTACTATGTACTTAATTCCTGGGTGTTAGGAAGATCTTGTCCTTTTATAAATGTTAAATCTCAGGACAATTTAACAGTAAAAAAATAATTTTTAAAAAGTTGCTATAGTCATCACTTACAGAGCTGAAAGATAGATCTTAATTTCCCAAACTCTTAAAAAAAATTTTACTGTCTTCCTCCTACATAATATTGATGTTAATGATCATGAATATTGTAATTCACTAACTACAATTCTTCTCTTCCACAAGTCTCCAAGATTTGGTTTAGTATAAATAAATACATTACCTAGATACTTCTTATTATCTTGTAGAATATTGTGAACTTTTTAAATAATAACCTAAAAATGAATGAAAAAAATCACAATAAAAATTAATACTCTCTAAAATGTACATGAATTACTATTTTATTTGAATAATCTACTGTTAAGCAGAATAACACCCAGAGAAATATTTAGTATATAATTAGCTTTTATAAGATTTTGAACTTTTAAAACTGAAACAAGGCAGTGTGTTGTTAGTGTCAAATAAAGCTGTAGCTGTTCTTGAAAAAAAAAAGGCAGTTTATTCCAGAGTAAACAGCTTATACTGCCATCTCAAGGAAACTAAAAGCATAGAAAAAAATCATCTCTGTTAGTTGAAACAAACACACACACACAAAACAAAACAAAAACTTCCGTCATGGCGGAGTTACCACAGAATGAAAGAAGCACAAACCACTGTGATTATAAACTAAGAATTTAGAAGCTTTCTTACCACAACATTCCAGGAGAAGTGACAGTGACAAAAATCACACAGGGAATTCTAAAAGAGCCCTCAAAATTAAAGCTTTGCCCTCTTCTAATCCAATGCTACTACAAATTGCTGTTGGTAAATACATACTGGAGGAATACAGAATAAAAGGAAGCAACTACAACAAAACATCAGTGTGTACTCTTCACTATGACAGATTAATTGTAAAACTACAACACAGCCCTTAAGATGTAACTCAAACCCCATGGAGAATTTGTAAGGAAAAAAAAAAAAGCCCCATTAGACTTTTCACAATACACAGAGCAATTGAAAACGCATTTGGCTTTTATGTGCATCACTAAGAACTGACAGGTTATAAAGTAGTGTAGTTTCCACAATATTGGGATTTTAGTTACCTCTAAATTCATATTATAGCAGTCAATCAATTGTTGGCTTTAGGCAAGAGAAGAAGATAAAACAAATGGTTTTCATTTAAAACTGGGTTTCTTACCTATTCTTAGACATGAAACTGTAGATAAATGTACTTTGGTATGTGATTACATCTCATTTATGCATATAGATGGGGTATCAATAAATAAAACCAAAATTCTAGCATAGTCTGCATGCCATTAAATTTCCTCTGATAACTTCCAAGATTGAAGGACATGAAAAAGTTATTTGTGTCTTTGGAAAGTAACATTTCATTACTAATGGAACACTTCATAAAATGCTAGCCTCCTTAGATAAGTCTTTGAATATCAATTTCACATGATACATCCACTACAATTGAACAGGAAACTCACTCAGCCGTATTTTTATTGTAAGATACTACCTAGGAATAAACTGAGCATATTCACTCTTTCAGGAAGCCAAGGTGTCACTTCATGTACCTTAGATCTAAATATTAAGCCCAATATCTAAATTTTTATTGCTTCCTGGAATATATGTTTTACCCTGGAACAGAACAAAGACAAAGTAAAACTGAAAATAATAAGTAAAGCAATATATTTCAGCATATCCACTAGTTATTCAGACTACATAAAATGACAGATAAAGAATTAAATTGTATATACTCTCCAACATCCCCACTTAGATAAAAGATTTTCTATAAAACAAAGGTATCCCGAGGCGCCTAAGTGGCTCAGTCAATTAAGTGGCTGCCTTCAGCTCAGGTCATGATCTCAGGGTCCTGGGATGGAGCCCCACATCGGGGTCCCGGCTCAGCAGAGGACCTGCTTCCCTCCCTCTCTCTGCCTGCTGCTCTGCCTACTTGTGCTCACTCTCTCTCTGTCAAATAAATAAAATTTTAAAAATAAATTAAATTAATAAAATAAAGGTATCCCACTCAAGAAATACTCAGTCTTAAAATTCAACAAAATGTCACTGAGCATATGAGATCTGCCATACATGAAACTAAATGAGAAACAGTCCCTTTCCAAGAAAGACTCACAATTAGAGGATGCTGTTGGAGAGAGAGACTCATAAATGAATAATTGCAGTACAGTGTGATATTTACAATTATGTGCGTATTGTGTTTTATACATACCAGAATGCTGTCCTGGCTATTCAACCTCACCTGTAAACACAATGAGTCCTGAGAGAGAATGCCAAGAACTAAAGGTGAGCATGCATCATTCTGAAAACATATGAGTAATAAAGTTTTTTAACTCCTACTTTAAATTTGTTTTAATATTTGGAGATTCAAGGACCAAACTGAAAATAGAAAAACACTGTGGTATATAAAACACATACCACAACTGCCACTATCTCTAGAAGCAGCAAGGTATTAATTAGGGGAAAAACTGAATATAAAGCCACACTAAAGAAACCCAAGCTTATATTAAAAGATGTAGGTAGACAAGAAATTCCTCATTTAAACCTAATTATAACTGGGCACTCCTCCATTTATATTTTCCTTTTGATATCAAGAAGGATAGTAGAGTGTTTTGGTTGCATGAAAGCAGTAACATCTGACTTGTGCAACAAAATAATTCCACTCATCTTTCACTTAAATTCATATGCAAGTTCAAATTCTGGGTGTGGGGTAGCCTTTGATTTGGTTTTGTTTTCCTATTTTATATTATTTTGCAAAATTCAGGGTCTTTAAAAGAAAATTTTGAGGGGTGCCTGGGTGGCACAGTAGGTTAAGTGTCCAACCCTTGGTTTCACCTCAAGTCGTGATCTAGTGGTCGGTTATGAGACTGAGCTTTGAGTGGGGCTCCGTGCTCAGTGTGGAGTCTGCTTCAGAATCTCTCTCCCTCTCCCTCCCCCTCAGCCCCTCTCCCTGCTCTCTCTTTCTCTCCTTCTCTTTCAGATATATAAAATCCTTAAAATAAAAGAATTTTGACCTCTTTATGCATCATTACTACATATTTGCTCCTCTGCAAGAATATATTTTGTCTTCTAAAAGATAAAGGAGGTATGGGAAAAAAAATGCACTAAGGGATATCTCTATATCCTATTTGTTATATGACTCAGAAGCAACTTTCTAGATTCATCTGTATGGATAATTTTCTCTTTAATAAAAAAAATTGCTTATAGAATTACTCCTAATTCTTTGGAGTTATTCTTTATTAATTCTGTTAATCAGTGATGTACATTCTATTAATAACTATATAAGAACCTGCAAATGAAAGAGAATTTGGATAGGCTCCTTAGCACACTGGAGGGAGCATATGAGTGGAATATAAAATAATCCTCTCTCAAGTCTACTGTCTCCAAAAGCATCGCAGAATCACACTCTTGGGTCTCATCTCTGTTGAGGAAAAGGAAAGAAGTATGTGCCAGAGGGTTATATTACAAATGAGATCCTACTAAACTATCACTCCATCTTTCCTGACTCAGTCTTTACTTTAATTACCCAAGTATCCGTGTTTATGTGAGAGAGAGGGAGACAGACAAACAGGGACAGAAGACAGAGATGCAGAGACAAAGAGACTATCCTAGATCTTTATCCATCTGAATTCTGAGAGATTCCATTTCATTTTGAAAGGGAAGCTTTGACAGATCCCACCCAGCCTCAGTGTCTAACTCCTGATCCTTCCCACAATAGTTGTGTCTCAGAGCTCAGATCAGATGGCCTTGTCCCACTGGGAACTATAGGCCTCCTTTGAAAACTTAAGTGACCCAAAGTGCCCTTGCACTCTGCTCTAAATCTCAGGGCTACTGGTACACACTGAAGATGGAGTTATTTGAGCCATGCACAAAAGACTGCATGATATCTACGGCACTGGGAACAGGAAAAACTAGCAGGTAAGGGTGGGTAGTGGTATATTTTGACAAACTCTCATTCTAATCTCCTCCTCCAATAACTCTGCAATTCCTCATGGCTACATGCATACTGAACTCACCTTCCAAGGTGGGTACTCTGGGCAGATCTTTCTCAGGCCCTTCATCCTGTCTTGTCATGGTCCTCAAATCGGGCTCTAAATTCCACAGCAAGCTAAGATGACACACCAATCAACTGTGATCAAATAAAGCTGTGTATTTAGAAGATAACAAAACAGCTTCCTAAGACAATATCATCCTCCTAGAGACAACATAGGCTGAAAGTTTCAGTTACAGTTCACAGGCTGCTGTGATAAATTAACATCAAGTAACATCTGAAGAATACTTTGCAAATCACAAAATTCTTTCTCCTGAATTACCTCAGAATTTTCACAACCACCTAACATGCAAAAATTCCTACCAGCTTCCGTTCTAGGATAAAGAATTTCACTCAAAATATTTAGGGATTTGTCCAAAATTCTAAAGATGGTTAATAATTAAAGATGGTCTTAAACCTAGATGTATGGTTTTCAAACTTTACAGTATATCTGAATCATATAAAGAGATTATTGAAACAGAGTGCTGGGTTCCAACCTCCTTTCTGCTTCCATAGCTCTGAGGTGGGGCTAAAGAACGGTGCCTCTCAAACAAGTTCCTAGATCATGCAGATACTATTGGGCCAGGAACCCCACTTTGAGAACCACTGATCTATATTTTCTAACACCAGACCCAAGGTTATTTTGCACTGAAGCAATGAAACATTTTGGTTACAATGGTTGTTTCTCAAGCCTCAAATCTTAAGTTTGAGTAAAGCGGTTCCACACTTCACTAGCTATGACAAATTATGTGACATTTCTATTTTCTCTTGGACTGCAATCATAAAGGGAGGCGGTAATAATATCTATTTCAGAATGTTGGTGAAAATTAATTGAGATAATGTATTTAAAGTGGCCTAGAATTAATAGGTGCTGATGAAATACTACCTATTTCCCTCACGGTATTATGTGGTTTATTACTTTTGAATGAACTTTAGAAAATTGCTTATCCTGTTACAATTCCTCTAAATTATACCAACACTCCAAAAATAATAAACATCTGATTATAAATCAGAGAGAATGTTACTAGTGCAGAGGTAATTATCATAAAACTACAAACAGATTTGATTTTTTTAAATGCCAAACCCATGCATAGTAAGAAACACATGTATATTTGATATTTTTCCTAAGGAATCAAGATAATTTGACAAATAAACAAGTGTGCTCTGTGTCTTTAGCTCATAGCACAGACTACCAACAACAAGGTAACCTTATATTAACTTATATTCATTAATTTTAACTGAGTAAAGCAACTACACCCTGTGAATGTCTCAAAATTTTAATGCAGAGATATAAATACGTTAGAATTCTTTTTTAAAACATTTGTTCTCAAACTTAACTGTGTTATCAGAATTACCTAGAGAGCTTAATAGATTGCCACGCTGCCCCTCAAGAGTTTCTGATTCAGTAGATCTGAGATGGAGCCTAAGAATACACATTGCTGGGGCACCTGGGTGGCTCAGTGGGTTGGGCCGCTGCCTTCCGCTCAGGTCATGATCTCAGGGTCCTGGGATCGAGCCCCACATCGGGCTCTCTGCTTGACAGGGAGCCTGCTTCCCTCTCTCTCTCTGTCTCTGCCTGCCTCTCTGTCTACTTATGATCTCTCTCTGTCAAATAAATAAATAAAATCATAAAAAAAAATAAAATAGGCTCAAAGATACCATTTAAAAGAAAAAAAAAAGAATACACATTGCTAACAACTTCCTGGTTGATTCTGCTGGTCCAAGGGTAATACACTGAAACTACCACATTACAATGAAGGAGCCTAATCACAGCAACAGAGAACACCTGAGGAAAAGGGTCTTCATATAACAGACCACCAGATCTTAACAATAAAAACTACCATGCTTTTATTTTCATGAATCTATGGCCTGTAAGGATGGAAATATTCTATCATTATTGAGAAGTGAATTAAATAGTGTAAAAAGACCATAAAATATAAGAAATACAAATAAATGAATTCATATGGAAATCCTTTGTGATTATTGTAAAAATAAAACTATTATAGAGTTATCAAAGAAGCCTTTTATAAATTACTCTTTAAATAGACTGCTGTTCGCAGTTAACATTTGAAAATAAAAATTAATAACCTTCTCTAATAAACTGTAAGCTTCAGAGAAGAGAGAGTATCTTATTTAACTATAGACAACACTGAGTCAAGGACATGGAAAGAGTTCAATATGTGTTTACTGAATGAATAATCATGAAAGGCAAAATGATTAAATAAGAATAAATTAATGAATGGATGGATGCAAAAGGCACTATTCAACAGAATACTTGAGTACCAAATATCCTTCCAAAAGTGGATGGTGTGAGAAATAAAACAGGTTGGTATATAACATGAGTCAAACAAAATACTCTTCATGACATGAATGAACAATTACTGGGAGAAAATTAATATAAAAATATAGCAAGAAATATGTTCAGATTTAATATAAAATTGAATCAAATATAGAATTATTAATCATTAGGGGGAAAATAATCTACTGGAAACCAGAAACAAACAGGCTATTCCAAAGAACACTTCCCAAAGATTATTTCATTATATTATGGCTTCAGCAGCACAGCCTTTAAAAGGCAATGTCTGGCTTCACTTGCCTGACAAATTTAAGAATCTTATAGATTCCATAAAAGAAAGAGAAAAGCATAAGAGAGAAGAATATTGAATATTACATATTATCTAGACTTTAGTTCCCACTCAGTACAAAAAAGAAGAGCTTATGACTGCATTAATCATTTTTTCAGCTTTGCCTTAAAATTTTAAGATATCTTGAAGTCATGAGTATTAAAAACACATCTTAACACTAAGTAAAATACTCATCATACCAAAATATCATCTTCAGCAGAAAAGAGCTGGATCAGATTTAGATTCTGACATTAAATAATTTTACTCTTCTCCACGTACATGCAGTTATGGATGGAAAGAATGAGTAGGAAACAGGGCTTAAGAGTCTAATGTTACACAGAAACATGCTCACGACCTATTCTCATGATTTTTCCTACTCCTAGAAAAGGTCCTTTCTAAGTATCAGAAAAGCTGTAAGAAAATCTTGGCGTGAAAAGAGCAAATATTCATTCACGTATCCATCCAATAGACTTACACTGTGGATTACAAAATACAAGAGGTACTAAATTATAAGGCTATGAAAGCTCCAATTCAGAAGGAAATCATGTAAATGCATAGGAAATGATTCAGGATGACAAAGGCAGCAACAACTCCATTTCTAAGAGTGTTTCGGAAAGCTAAAAAGAAGAGGTTTTTGTATGATGACATATTAGTTTTCAAAGGTGAACATAACAATAATGTCTGTCCTACATGCTCTTCTAGAACATTGTTAATCCCTCATTAAGTAATGGTGTCCATGTCCTCTCCCCTTGAACTTGGGTGAGCCCTTGAGACTGCCTTGGCCAATGAAGTACAGATTAAATGATGCTATGTGACTTCCAAAGTTAGGCATATAAAGACCATGCACTTACATTTAATTTTTTTATGATGTTTTGGAAGTTAACTACCATGAAAAACCTCATGAGCAGCCAGTGAAGAGGTTTACATGGAAAGAAAGGAAGGCCACCGACCCACAGCTGCAGCTGAGCTTCCAGCCGACAATCTGTTCCAATATGCCATCATGTGAATGAGTGACCTTAAGAGTGAACATCCACTTCCCACCAGAAACCACCCCAGCTAAGGCAAGCCATTCCTACAAGTCCTGACAAGTTGAAGATTCATGAGCAACACAAATCATGGGTCTTTTAAGTCACTAAGTAGGCATGGTTTCTGATGTAGCAGTAGATAAATTATATAAATTGCTAATCAATGTTCTGCACTACAGCCATGAAATAAAACAATGAGAACACAATATAAATATGAGCGGGAGTTTGTTTTCAAACAGGCATTCCATAACTCAAATGACACATTATCAAGGAGTTAAGGAATGCTATTTTTAATATATTAGTTATAAAGTAGAGACTGTCAGGATTTAAATGACCTACAGTTGGGTGGACATTTTGAAATAATAAGGAATATATAATTAAGCAGAGCAAATTGCAGGCAGTACACGTAAGAAGGAGAATGTCTACAAATAACAAAGGTACATAACCTGCTTCAGCCATGTATGTGGGTGTACATGTGTGTATATGTATGAGTGTGTAAACACACTCTTCAAAGCACTATTCAACAAAGCCAGAATAAGGAATGAATGAAAATAAGATAATTCCATAATTACTGTAAACACTAACAATTAAGTATAGCTACAGTTAATGACTCGTTTATTTACAAATTTAATAGGTATAGGATAGCTTCAGTAAGGCTACATTTATCAACATTGTCTATTTACAAAATGAATTCAGTTGTATCACTGAGGTAAATGTCTCATTTTGTTTTCATAGTTTTTCCTTAGAAGTTAAAAAAAAAAGAAAAACTCTTTTAATTTTCAAAATTCCCTCAGAAATTGCTATTACAACAATGAGAAATAAAATGTTCATCCCATAATTTCAAGACCTACTAAGAAAATATTTTTCAAACTTCCTATTAATTTTCTTCCCTAAGCTTCCCATTTAAGTTTCCCTTAAATAATATTTGCTGTATCTGTACCTGGCATCCTAAAATATTTTCTCAAAATCAATCCAATAATTACTTAAACACATATTTATCAAGCACTTGTTATATCCAGACACTATTCTCAACACTGAGTATAACTACTGTAAACACTGGAAATACAGCAATAAAAACAGCACAGTCCCTACTCTTGTGCAGATTATGCTCCAGGAGATCCAAGAGCTTATGAACACTTAACCGCAGTAAACTGAATAACCCAGACTGGTCATTTTCCCACAGACATGATACTGAACATAACTTGATCCTGGCATCATCTTAAACTTGAACATCGCCATAATTGTATAATGTCTACTGAGCCTAGGATAAGTCGTAATTGATTTTCTCTAAATAGTCCTAAGTATTCGAGTACTAGTTACTAGGTAACAGGAGAAGAAATGTGAATTGCAAGGAAAATAAAAAACCTTTAAGTGAATTTACTCTTTTTTCCCATTAGTTTTGAATACTTATAAAAATAAGTGACGATGATCTACTGATACCTAAAGAATCTAGCCAAGCAAAGCAAAGAATGATATGATCCACATTAACTTCTCAACCAATGACAACATTAGTCTCCAGAAATGTGTGTGTGTGTGTAAGAGAATTAAGCAAGTAAAAGTTTCAAGTGAAGAAATGGTTCTTAATTGGTATGAAAAAAATATCCATTTTTTTAAAGTTGGGATATGAGTTGTCATTCTCTTTCAGAAATCTTCAGAAATCACAACATGAAGTCCCATTGGCTAAATTCAGCTCTCAAATATATTTTATTTGAACCATGTTGTCTAGGAGAAAGGAAGGAAAGGAGGGAGGGAGGCAGGGAGGGAGGGAAAAAACAGACCACCTTGGACAAAACATGTACTCTCTAGTTCCAGATCCTTTGCTGCTCCCTGTATATTATGGTCCTCCATAGGCATTTGAGTTTATGACCTGAATCTAGTAAGTTCATCATTTTATAGGTGAAAAACTAAAGTATTATTCAAGGCACACAATATAAAGTTATTATTGTATAAGCGGTATTTTATGAAATGTTAACAATATACAAATGGATTTTTTTCACTTTGACATTTGCACTATAATATGTATGCTCTAGTCCAAAGTCTACTCAACTAAAATGTTTGATAAATCCCTTGCATAACTTCACTACTTTCTCCAATTTGTTAAACTTTTATTTTAATCCATTCACATGAATCACTTGTAAATTTATCACAGGAACCTCAAAATTCATTTACCTCCTCATGTGACTGGATTGTCTTTCTTATCATAAAAGAAATAAAGTGTTAAAAACATAAGCAACCAGAAAGAATTCCCAAAAGATAGATAGATAGATAGATAGATAGATGATAGATAGATGGACAGATAGACGATAGACAGATAATATACAATAGATCAACAGGTTGATCCAGAAACCTAGCACTCTAAAATCTACATTGCAAGCAAAACAAAACAAAAAAAACAAAACACTTATCTTCTCACATAAAAAGTAATGGGAAAGGATGTTTCTCTTTACTTTCCAGATATTCAAGAACAGACCATAAAACATCAAAGGGATTATGAATTGGCACCTCTGCAAATCATGTATATCTACTGAACAAGGACACTTTAAATAAAAACAAACAACTTTCACATAATAAGGATCCATGTAGATCATCTTTTATTACCCTTGGTGCTCGGAATATTCATAGCGCGGCAAGTGTTTACTTCTGTTTCCACACTGAAATTTAGTTTATCTGAAGCAGGATGTCAGACTGGCTGTCAGCAGAAGAGATCCTCAGACATTAATGTTCTCAGCACTGCACTATCACTTGAAACAAGAGAGAGCGAAAGTCTTAAGAGCTTATATGTGACATGTCAGGATTGCGTTAGAGTGAATTCCTACAGTAGACAATAAAAAACCCGAACGATAGTCTGTAAAATACAGGAGTACTTAGAGGAGAGACTCTAAACAAAACAGCATCTGTTTTGTTTTTCCTATTTAGAAATAGAAATAGAATTTTTTCTATTTAGAAATAGAAATAGAATTTCTACTTTTCTATTTTCTATTTCTTTTTTTCTATTTAGAAAACAAAACAAACAAAAATCTGGCAATATCTTCAAGCCAGTGGAATCGTCTACAGAAAGTCTTTCATACATATTTTTGAACTGTAAACTATTACACACAAGGTAGATTTGCCTTCTATCTCATTCCCACAGAAATGGAAATCACCCATGAAACCACCCAATTCATGTTTTCAACTTGCCTTGAACACTTTTCTGAAAAAGTTGCTTTTTTTTTTTAAGATTTTATTTATTTATTAATGAGAGAGAGAGCATGAGGAGAGAGGTCAGCAGGAGAAGCAGACTCCCTGCTGAACAGGGAGCCCGATGTGGGACTCCATCCTGGGACTCCAGGATCATGACCCGAGTCTAAGGCAGTCGCCCAACTAACCGAGTCACCCAGGCGCCCTGAAAAAGTTTCTTATATCTAATTTAATAATTGCAAGTTTCCTTTGTGAGAGAAATTACTTATGGATCTTGCTATGCAGCCACTATTTCTTTCTACTGAGAGGCCACTCTCTAGTGCTTATTCCCCAGACAATTTTAATGTACCTAAGGAAAAAAAAAAAGGAATTAGAATTTTGTGGATGATGCTTCAGAGGCATATTTAATCCTACTACATTCTTATTATTTTAAAGACATGTTTATTTAAATGATAGACACTGTGACTTAAGAATAAAGCCTTACACTAGGACTTAGAAGGCCAGAATTAAATTCTTTCCTATCTCTTACCAGTTTTGCAATATTAGAAATATCATGTAATTTTGTTTCTTATTTTTTTAAAGATTTTATTTATTTATTTGAGAGACAGAAAGAGCACAAGCAGGGGGAGGGGCAGAGGGAGAGGGAGAAACAGACTCCCCACAGAGCAGGGAGCCCAGTGCAGGGCTTGATCCCAGGACCCTGGGATCCTGATCTGAGCTGAAGGCAGATGTTTAACTGAGTGAGTCACTGAGGCGCCCCATAGACACAGCATGTAATATTTTAGATCTTAGCTTCCCTATCTGTGATACTGGAAGAAAAAACTGTCCTTCCATGAATATGAGATAAGCAAAAACAGCTTCTACATGAAAAACCCTCTCTAAAGTATTTGTATATTTACAAAGTATTTGTATATTTGGTATATTACACTTTATTGTTTGCCTATACACTAACCTTTCCCTTTCATTTTTCTTGTTACCAAATATGTTCAAGTGGCAATGCCCCTGGCGGTGAATAATGACAGGTTTAAATTGATTAGAGATCGAACCCACCTTTGTCTGGGACTGGCCTGGAGAGGTAGCTATGAGACTCATTTCTGGCTAAAGAAATACAGGGGAATGCATGCTAGGAACTATTCTGGGAAAGATTTCCCTTCATATATGAAGAAGTCCTCTCCACCATTTGCATTTCTTTCCTTTCTACTTTGGACACCAGCAAGTAAACACATGATGCCTAGCATCCTGTGACTAAGATGAGATAAGTCTGGAAACAAGGGCAAACATTCTGAGGATGGTGGTGCAGAAAGGAGCGGGTCCAGACGACACAGATGAAACAGACGCTTCCTTACTGATGTATGTGGTTAGGAAGTAATAGCCATGATGCCCTCCTACAGGAAGCTTTAATCTCCTCTCCAGTACCAACCAAAGCTTGCTTGCCTACCCATCTGTTGGGAGAATATATTCCAATAGGTTATCATTGTTTTGTTTTTAAATATTAAAGGTATAAAATAACTCTATTTTTTAAATTTTCAAAAATGTTAGAAGAAACACTGAGACTATCTTGTTATGAGTCAAGCCTTCCTCAGAAATATGCACTAATCAGAAAGTATAATGAAGGACATGGAGAAGCCAAAAGATATAATTCAGACTAGTGAACTTATGTGCTACCTAGGTAACAGAATATTACTACCCAGGGTATATATTACTCAGGATATATAATATTTTGTGTAAACAATGTAAGAAAAACAAATCACTTAATACAAAATAAACAAAAAAAATCCATAAAAGAAATAGAAATGCTAATAAGTATATGAAAACAATACCACAACTCACTAATATTAAAGGGAAATACAAAATAAAATAAATACAAGACTTTTTGTTAAACTCACCAAACTAATATGATCAATGTGATGTAGTATTGGTATAATACAGAGAAATTATTTCACATACTTTGATTGTAGTACAAATTGCTTCACAAGTATAATTTGACTACATCTACCCAAATCTGAAGGGTTGATATTCCTTGTATCTGTTGTTTTTTGTCTTTTTTCGTTGAACAATTTCTTCCATCCTATGTTGTCACGGTGGAGACTGTCAATCATAGTATTGGGCGTGCAGTACTATGGCTTCCTCACCCTTTTGAGTATTTGAGTATTTCAAAATTTAGTAACATAACAAAAGTGGATGTAGTCCCATGGGAAGATTTTCACATTGGTTTCTGGAAGAGAAAGAATTTCTGCTAGAAGCTGAATGTATGTGAGGACCTCAAAAACCTAAGCCAACTGGTAGCTATCTTCTGACACATGGAATGAACTGCTCTGAGAATAAATCTCACATAGAGGAGTATAGATCAGAGTTTCAGAGACAGTTAAAAACTTGGAACTTGGATCTTTCCATACTTTAAACTAATATACCTCAAAAACTTTCCTTGTATTAATCAAAAGATTGTTTTTCTCTATTTGGGCATGTGAGTTCATTTTATTTGGATTTCTGTCAGTTGCTTTTAAAAAAAATACCAATACACTCAAATATTCCCTCACTTTCAAAATAAATCACATATATTTTATGTCATATTAAATTATATATATTTATATGATATAATATATATTTAATTTTAATGGCTAAAATCTGAAAACAACCTAAATGTCCATCTGAAAGGAGGAAACTGGCTAAATAAATGATAGTTCAATAATATACTATTAAACAAGCATTAAAAATAATGAGGGGGGCATCTGGATGGCTCAGTGGTTAAGCCTCTGCCTTTGGCTCAGGTCATGATCTCAGGGTCCTGGGATTGAGCAGGGAGCCTGCTTCCCCCTTCTCTCTGCCTGCCTCTCTGCCTACTTGTGATCTCTCCCTCTGTCAAATAAATAAATAAAATCTTTAAAAAAAATGAGGTAGACCAATATGTCTTACAAGGAAAGTCTCCTACATATATTTATACATAAAAAGCAGACCTGTATTGCAATATGTACCATAGAACAGCATTAAGATTTTGTAAATGAAAAATCCCTATATTACATAATTGATAGAAAAGTACTAGAAAGATATAGGATGAACAGTTTATAGTTTTTAACTCTGAGAAAGTAAAAATTCATATTTTCAAAATTTTCTACATTATTCTACATACTTTGAAATTCTATAATTATATAATTATAATATAAATATATACATACATAATAAATATAAGTATATATTTATATTATAATTCTGTAATTCTGGGGCATCTAGATGACTTAGTCAGTTAAGTGACCCACTCATGATTTTGGCTCAGGTAGTGAGATGGACCCCTACCTCAGGCTCCACAGTCAGCCGGGAGACTTGAGAATCTCTCCTTCTCCCTCTGCCCCTCCCCCTTGCCTGCACCCACACGCATGCGTATACACACACTCTTTATAAAATAAACAAAATTTTTTTAAAGGAAAATCCTGGGGCGCCTGGGTGGTTCAGTCACTAAGCATCTGCCTTTGGCTCAGGTTGTGATCCCAGGGTTCTGGGATTGAGCCCCACATCAGGCTCCCTGCTCAGTGGGAAGCCTGCTTCTCCCTCTCCCACTCCCCCTTCTTGTATCTCCTCTCTTGCAATGTCTCTCTCTGTTAAATAAATAAATAAAATCTTTTTAAAAAAATTCTGTAATGCTTATTAATATATGTTATGTAAAAAAAAATACAAAACCATAAGCAAGTTTATCTTCCCTCCAAAGAGAAAAAGTGGTTATAATGAGAAAAAACTACTGGTTTCTTTGAAATTAATACAGCAGTGCAGTGTGTATTTTACCAAAAGACAGGTGAGAAAGTCTCTGCCTATAGATTATGGCTAACCTCCTAAAACAAATACTTTCAAAGAGTAAATCATATATTTAAATCTTGATTGCTTTTGACAATTATAAAATGGTGACTATAATATTTTTGAGTTGTTTATTTTATCATAAAAGCTGTAATCATAAAGGATGATAGCCAATTTTAGTAATCTAGCAATCACAGATAATCTCAATCAATCCACTTATTTTAATATGAACCTACCCAAGTAGTGATGTTTCATTCATTTTTAACATAATTAAATGTTTAATTCATTTTTAATCACAGAAATGACTCTCCTCAGTTTACTTACAAACTAGAACCCAAAGTTGGTACCAGTAAACTTAAAACTCATTTAATTTATTAAAAAGTTCAAGAAAGAATAATTTAGTCAGAGAAATAATATATAAAAGAGAACTCTGCATTAAGAAAGCACTGTCTTAACATGAGAAAAATACATAACTAGATCATTTTTTATTTCATAGAAGATGTTTTGGTTGCTTATAAAACACTTAAGAATCACTAAAATTAAATGTAAGTAAAACCAAATCAGTAGGAAAACAATTCAAAGCTGCAGAAGAAAAATGATCTCTTAGTGCAGCTGAGCCTAAATAAATTTAATGACAGAGAACCAACACTTGGTATCAGTGTGTTCCAACTATTACTCCTTGTACTTAACCTCCTCCTTCACAAATCTGTATTGAAAGCAAGAAAACAGCAATAAAAGACACAGGCACACAGACACAGCAGAATACCTGGACACATGAATCATCCATGACTAATTTATATGGCAATTAACTCTCACCCTCTTTTTCTGCAGACACACACAATCTTAGCCTGTAACATAGCAAAAGTCTCTCTCCAGAAGCCCTTAAACATACATACACATGACATACACTGTCAAACAAACTCATAGTTCTTAAGCTCATTTAGTGATTATTTTTAGTATAATGTTATTTTATTAAGCATGTCTGAAATGTGAATTATGTAAATCACATTTTTGGGTCTGAAGATGTTACCTCAAACTTATATTTTAAAATTTTATTATATTACATTCCATTCTTTCAGCAGGTAAGGTTGAGAAAAATTATGCAATTATCTTATTTTTATCCAACATATGGGAACATCTGTAGTGTGGTGGGGACAGAAGACTTAATCAAGACTGGAATAGAGTCTCTTGATTGCTACCCTAAGATTCAGTTGAACTGACTATTCTGGAAACCAATAATAAAAAATTATCACCTCTAATGAAGCAATAATTAAGTTAGGGTTTCTCTATCCCTGTATTTTTTATTTCAGTTTTTTAAGACATCACCACGCATTTTACACCCACGGCATCACAAAAACTGGAGTTATTGTAAAGTAAAAGCTATGATAAAGGATTCCCCAGTTTACACCACGGTCCTAATACTAAGTCACTGCTATGAAGGAGCAAGCTCTTTCTATTCAGGTGCTTTGGTCTCTGTCAGATTATGGTTTCTTAATGTGGTAAGAGAGGAAAAATCAAAGATGATTAAGCAAAAAAAAAATTCCCAGCCATTTCTCCAATTTGCACTTCACCATGTCTCTTCCTATCAATCTTAAACATCTGCCATTTGAAAACCATGTGTGAGATTAATCCTACTAAGCTTATTATAATGACCATTTTGATTTCATCTTTTTGAAGAGATATTAAGTGTCATGAAGGAAAAAAATGAAGTCTAGTTTAAAAACTCAAAGGAAACCACCGATATATAGGCTGGAAAGGATCTACATATATATGTGAAACAATTATTAAAATTCATTATAAATACATAATTTATGAGAATATCTGTCTAGGGCAAGGAGGGAATTAACATGTCAGAAAATGAGAATAAATTTTTCACTGTATTTTACCACATCAACACAATGATCAAGACTATTTATAGTGTTTTATATTCTTTCAAAAATCTTTTTTTCCTTCAATCCATATGTAATGGAATCAGAGCTAAAAGTAAATATATAAAAGATTTACCATGTAAGCTTATGAAAAGCCATTAGTCAGGCATAAAAATAAGCATGAATTTTACATATCTGAAATAATGAACAATTTAGAGAAAATGTGTTAAATGAGATTATGCTTTGTCTATAAATTGAAAATATTAATGTAAAAAAGTACTCACTTTCTTTTTTGTTTTGAACAGGAATTGGAAATTATATAAGATGATCTATTCCACATGGTATTTTTGAAGTTTTGCATTGTTTCAATAAAATTGTACACCATGTGTTTTCATTTTCTCCCTGGGACTCATCCTTTATCCTCCCTAAGGCATGGATGATAAATAAGAAGTAAGTTTTACCAGCTGGCATCCTTCATGTGTACCATATTGTGAAAAAGTGAAATCAAATTTTCTTGAAGTGAAGAACACAGTAAAATATACTTAGTCTGACTGTTCCCAAACCTTCATGTTGTGTCTTTATAAAAATACATAACTCTAAGAATAGTATTTCATACTACTTCCTAGGTTTAGACTGACTTCTGGAAAACTGTTGAACAGAAGTTTCAATGGAACTCTTTCAACCAAGCTTTTGAAAATATATAATCTTCAATGCAATTACATGTTGAATCCCCTTCATGCTTCATGTCCACCAAACCTTATCAATTATTTGTCAAGAACGTGAGAAGCTACTGAAGTGTATTTGCTCACCCATGACTGGATGGAATCACAACACTTAACAGGAGAAGGAAGCTCATAAAGGGCTGACTCAGGGTCCAGAAAGACTGGGTTATAAGTGCATGTCGGGGTGTAGTTTAGATGCCTATGATGGCCATGTGTGTGTGAAGAAACCCCCACACTCACAGGTGGCCGATGTGATTGGCCAAAAGTTAAAGAAAATTTTATTGGCTGACTTTTTAAAACTTCATTCAAAAAAATCTAAAGCACTTGCGTGTGGTAGTCATGGAAGAGGCCAGGCCAGGGATGAATTCCAACCCTGTCACTTACAGCTCTGCGAACATGAACAAGATCCTTTACTTCCCCGAGGCTTTTACTAAAATAACGACACCTATCTCTGTATTCATTGTTTATGGAAATCAATGGAGTACTCTTTTTACACTAGCTTTTATTGGTATAAAAAGGACTATATAGAGTCCTGATTCTGCTCTTTGAAGGAACAGTGGTATCACTACTTCTAGGAGAGTAGGTACTACTTTTTTGGATACTTTGAACATCTGCATTAAAATGCAACATTAAGGAGTAGCATCTCTCAGGGTGCTCAGAGCCTTACTTATAAAGCAACATCTTCACATCATCAGTCCAGAGGGAATAACTTTTTTAAAAGGTATCTGAAGCTTTTAAAAAGGAAAGAAGCTTTCAGAAAATTGTCCTTAATCTTTAAATTCTTCCATCACAGCATTCCACTTGCCCCTCTCTCCACACTCCTTTTTGCACTCCCTTCTGCACAGAGAGATGGTGTTAAGCTGGAAACACCATAAACGTCAGCTCCTGCCCCTAAGCTTTACCCAGCATCTTCACTGACCACTTCCCAGGGGCCAGTCTTGGCATCAAGCCCTTGATATGCACAGACTCCATCCAAAACCCTTGGTGTGAGGGGCAAATACTACTGGGTACTTACAAACTGGCATTTTACATATATTATCAGGTTGAATCTTCACAACAATCCTATTGAGTAATTACGATATTTCCCATTTTGTACATGAGAAAAATAAGGCTTTCAGAAGACAGGCAACTTGCTGAGGGTTACCTTGCTTCAAGACTGCCTTTTCTGTTATCTCCTCTCTGTTTTCTTTCAGACTGCACCTAAGACTATCCTGGTGGCCTTGGAGACAGATGTGCCTTATGGGGACTGGAATTGATCTGTTAGTTAGGGGAGGTGGTAAAATAATCAGACACATTCCAATTATTTCCCTCTCCTCGTCTTTCCCTTGACTGCTCCTTCTCTCTAACTCTGGCATGCTCTCTCTTCTTCTCTCTCTCTCTCTCCCTCATACACACACATACACACACATAACTGTGCTATAATGAGGAGTAAGAGTACTAAGTTCCCCTTCAGCATCCAAAATGGGTAAAGGGGTGTATTGTGTCAACCATGCATAATCTTATATTCTGTCCTTATATTTATACTCAAAATAAAGAGCTTAACTAATTACATTCTGTGCAGAAAACCCAGCACCTAAGAAAGAAGTGAAAATATAATAATTTGCTTCTAAGAATTACAGCCCTAGGGGATGCTATTAGGAAATGCAGAAATATGAGAGAACCATCAAGTTAAAGAGACAGATGTTATATAAAAACATAACTGAAATTTCTATAAATTTCAATATAACTTTTTACTTTTATTATAAAAAATATTTTTCTTTTTCTTTTTGACAGAATGACAAGAAACAGAAGTAGTAAGGAAAAGGGAGTTATCAAGTAATTCCATTTCCTGAGGACAAAAATTAGAATTTGACAAGTAGGAGCTGGAGTCAAGAAAAAACTTTAACTGAGCAATGGTAGATAGTTGAGTATTTTTAGCCCTAGCCAGTCAGCTGGCTGAAATCCACACCTGGTACAGCATAGCCAGATAAATGTCCAATACTTAAGGAACATGATCTCCATGAATAAAATAAGAGTTAGTAAAAAGAGCATTAAAATATTGGTCATCAGGTTTTAGTTCTTTGGGAGAAATACTAAAAAGGGACTGATTTGCCTTTTTTCCCCACTTTAAAAAAAGGAATATTGTAAATGTCATAAAGATAAAATAAATTAATAATATAATAGCAGCAATGACTAATTCTATATCACTTTCAAGTTATAAAGCAGTTTCTCCCATAAAACAAACTATATACTTACAAATCACACCAACATTTCATTGGAAATTATGGCTTGCACCATTTTATGGAAGAGAAAGGTGAAGTTTAAAGAAGTCAATGTGGTCTCCTAAAACTTCAGTCAGTAAGAACACGGCTAAGCAAAGGTAACATTTTAGTACAGTTAATTACATTTCCAGGGCATTTATTTTCACTGACTACTCTCAAAGCCCTATATCTAATTTTATATTAATATTTTTAAAAGAGCCTCCCAAAATATATAATCCTCAGGGACCCATAAACCTTGGATTTGCACCCAGAAAGGAAACCATTACTCAGATCTTCTTATCCCAAATCCAAAGCTTTTTAAAAAATTTAAACCTCTTATAGGGTTTTTAATTTTACTTCTCTTAGTTTTTTCTTCCACTAATCATGATGCTGATTCTATCTTTACAAATGTAATATTTTAGGTACTGTTAATCTTTTGGAACTTTTAGGTAGAAGATAAGAGGGGTTTACTCTCTAAGACCCTACAAAGAAAAGTGATGAATACAGAGTCAGTGACACTATGTGGAAAATTAACCTCAAAAATCAAATGCCAAGGATATTGTACTGGACTAAGTTAAAATTACAAAGGCAAACACTATTCCCCTCTCCCTTTCTCACCAATGTCCGCACCTCCAGACTCATCCTTTTTTTAATAGTTATCAAGTCCTGAACAACTTCTTCCACCATTACCTCCCACCATCTCACTCACCTTTAGTATTTCTATTATGTTCCTTGTTTTCTCTGATCCTTTTTTTCTAATCTATACCTTTTCCCTCTCCATTGTTGTGGCCTTGAATTTATCTTTACATTCATATACTTATCCATCCATTTGCTCCTTCAATCAACGAACAAGTATGTACCAAGCACCAACTACATGCCGTCATTATACTAAGCATGAGGGAGAGGAGGGATGGTGAACCAAGAGAAAAATGATCTTCATTGTCTTACATTCTAGGAAGACATACAGTAAATAATTGACAACGTAATATATTTTTAACTTGGGTTGTGTTACAAGCTATAAAAGATACTTACTAGAAGCTATGAGTATAGAGAGTAAATCTTCCTCTGGGAGCAAAGAGAAAACTTTCTCAAACAGGTATCTTCGAAGATGAGTTCTGAAGGATGTGTTGAGATTCATTAAGCAGATAGGTAGAGCCCTCCAGGAAGAGGAAGTGGAAGCACCAAAGCCCTGAGAAACAAAGGACTAGGGCATTCCAGAAATGAAAGTAAGGCTTCTGTGGCTGGATTCAGAGTGCTACAGGTTGGGTTGGTTGAGGCTGTTGACAGAGGCAAGGACCAGATCACCTAAGACTGTGGATCTTATTAAAGATGTATCATGTCACTTTCCTAAGGAAAGTGACATGATAAATGTTCCTTTTGCACTCTAAATCTAAAATTATTTCAAAGATAATACTTCTTTTCATCATTTCTGTGATATTATATATACCACATTCACTCCTTGCTCCATGATTCTATTGTTCATTGTCTTTTAACAAAGTAAGGTGAACTTCCAGACAAATTGCTTAGATCCCAGGTATACTTGTTTCCCAAGGGAACACAGTTACATTCTCAATTAACCTAGATATCTTTCTAGGATAGATACTAATGGCTATGTAAAATGCTCAGTTCCTGATCATTATGAGCATTTATTTCTGAGTGCTTATATGTGCTCTCTACTACTTTCCTAATACACTCCAAGAATATGCATGGGTGGATGCACATTGTTGCCATATATTTCCATCACAAAAAAACAACAGATAAAAATCTTAAAATATAGAATAAAGTGGACCCCAGTAAAAGTATGCATTATAATTTCAAGTTATCATTACAATATTCAATTCATTTTTAACATTCTACAATTATTTCATTTCAAAATTGAAACTTAAAATTAAAAGGGAGCAACTCAGTTAAATAACCTTATTGAAAAACACATTTATTCCATGAGCTTAAATGAATAAAAAATGCAAAAGAATCAATATGTAGGTAGATAGCAGGAAGGCAGCATTAAATTATAGAAGATACCATATTGGGAGGAAAAAAGAGTCTTATAATTAAACTTTCATTCATTTATCCCATCAAAACCAACAAACACATACACAATTACCCCCTCCTCTTTCTTTCACACATATGAACATAAAAATGGAGAGTAAACAAGAATATCTAGGATGTTTTTTACTTGTGTTTCCTGCTCCTTTCAATAAACACTATTTGAACCTATGACTCTGTAGAACTAGGTGATCGTGAGCAAGAATGTAAAATATGCATCTACTAGATTATAGGAACTTTAGTAGGTGAAAGTTGCTCACATTACATGTGAGATGTATGCCTATTTTCAGGTTTGGAAGAACGCATTATCCTTCCAAGGTTTTGTTTGTTGTTGTTATTGTTTTAAGATTTTATTTACTTTACAGAGAGAGAGAATAAGCAGGGGGAGCAGCAGAGGGAGAGGGAGAAGCAGACTCTCCACTGAGCAGGAAACCTGATGCAGAGCTTGATTCCAGGACCCTGGCTTCATGACCTGAGCAGAAGGCAGAGGCTTAACCAATTGAGACACCCAGGTACCCCATCCTTCCAAATTTTATACCTCAAAGACAACCTCCTGGCTTCAGCAAGTTAACACTAACCTCAAAAACCAGTAATTATAAAATCCAGACTACTGTAACAAGCAAAAGACTTGTTTAAATAAATGCCTATTTCTTCTGTAGTCTCTCAATTTTCCAGCATCATCAAAAATGATACATAAAAATTTTCTGCTTCTCCAACCTGCTTCCCTTTTGTGTGCTCACATACCTTCTCAAAGTTTCTATACCATGCATACCTTCCTTCCATGAAGGAACCATTCCTAGAGTATAAAGCACTTCCAGACACACCTGAGGGTATCTGAAAACATGTGGGCTATTCCTATAATTTCTATGTACCCTTTATATTTCAAAACAAAGGGAAAAATTGGTAAAGAGGGAGGAGCCACTGGTACAAGTGTTTAATGATATTATAAATGTAATATTCAAGGCTACAACACTACAGCCAGGGAAGAAATAGAAGGAAGAAAACAAACACAAACAACAACACAGCATAGGAATGTTTCTCAGGGAGATTTGTAAATCTGTAAAATTGACTAGCTCTTAATCCATTGTATCACTTTCTTAACATGACAGTTCCGAGTAGAATTTACTTCCCTAAAAGCACAATCAACAACTAATAAAGAATACTTTGTATTCATAGCAGCAAAGTAACTGCTATATAAATTAAAAATTAGGACATATGTAACAGCTTATTATAATCAAAAGAATGAGTTTTGGAATTATAAAGGCAGAATTCACATATACTAATTAGTGGTCTGACTTTGAACAATTTACAAAACCTCCAGAAGGCATAGCTTCCTCATCTATAAAATGGAAACAGAAATGTTGACTTCAAATAGTTACTGTAAAAATCAGTAATGAGGGTGCCTGGGTGGCTTGGTGGGTTAAAGCCTCTGCCTTCTTCTCAGGTCACGATCCCCAGGGTCCTGGGATCCAGCCCTGCATCGGACTCTCTGGGAAGCCTGCTTCCTTCTCCTCTCTCTGCTTGCCTCTCTGCCTACTTGTGATCTCTCTCTCTCTGTGTCGAATAAACAGATAAAATCTTTTTTAAAAAAATCAGCAATGATTTCTTTGTAGTACAGAAAGAATATTCAATATAAGGTGGATTTTATTATTAAAAATATTATCTTCTTTAATGATGCTTAAATTGACCCTATCTCTTCATCAGAATAGAAGATTTCATGTGATTAATTCTGAATTTTAAAAAATCTCAGCCATCTCTCTCTTGTGGAATTTATTAATGGGAAAGAATTAGATTTTTAAAAAAAGGTATACAGCTTAGACACTTTGACATTCTTAGATGCCATGATAATATGAGGGCCAGAAGAGGAGTTAAGAAGGTCCCTTGAATTTAGTGAGAACCCAAAAACAATCCTACAAAGAAGAATAAAAGGAAAGAGCCAGCAGAAGTTGAAATAAACTGATACAGTAAGAAATGAACAAAGGAATAAGACACTGGTTTTCTTCCACCACAGGGACATGGGCTTGTAGAGCTAGCCAATGTGACATGGCACATAACCCAAGCAAGACAATCCCAGCACTGGCCTAGTTTTTACAAATGAGTCACACCAAAAAAAAAAAAAAAAAAAAAAAGGAAGAAAGAAAAAAAGGCGGAGTTATCTATTACCATAAACCTCAAAAGAAAAACAAAAGACCATGAGTTTATTAAATTCAGGTTGAAGGAAAGATAAAAGAAATGTTGACATGCCCCCTCCATGTGGTTCTGAGTGTGGCTGCTGACACGAAGGTCGCTATGAATAACATCCCCTGCAAGTGCACAGTACACAGCTCTTGTGGCCACAGGCGGTGGCCCTGCATGTACCCAGCCTTGAGGAATTTCAGTACAAAACATAAGGAAAAAGAAAGAGAGAGATGAATTTGGGGGATAAGGGTTATAATTTGCCTTGTAAAAAGTCTTTCACTTTATAAAATACCTCATTACCAGTAGCCTTTAAAATAGCAAGTACTCCCCGTGCTTTTTAAGTGATTCAATTGAGAAAATATCACAGGGAACATAACTTTTCAGGAACCCATCTCTTTTGTTGGAGATTTGCATTAATAGCCAGTTAGAAGAACAGTCCCCATGGATAGGAATCTGTCCAGCAGGAATCAGGATGCAGGATCCAAGGCCTGAGTATGGCAGGTCAAGGTCAACAAGCAGATTACAAACAGGAAGCACACACAAAATTAATCACAGATCCAGACTCAGAACCCAGCTGGAGTTTCCAGTAGTAGAAAAGGAAAATTCACAGTTGAAAGGCCAGGCTAGAAAAGGTAAATACTACAGATGTGAACACTTGCACTTCCCAGAATGACTGACAATAAATTCAGCAGTTCTCTAGCTCTCTTAACATGGAGAAATGTTGCCCAATGACCTTAATACCTGGCAAAGACAGCATGTGAACAAAACATGGGTCAACAGATTAATCTCCTTTGGTTTAAGTATCCTACCTATGAGCCAAGCAAAGACATAAATCTTGACATTTCTCCCTACCTCCCTGCCCCCTTTCTTTCATTCCCCCCTTCCTTCCTTCCTTCCTTTTTTCTTTCCTTCCTTCATCTCTCCCTTCCTTCCTTCCTTCTTATTTTAGGTGACCGAGTCTGTGAATCGATCATCTATAGCTATAGATAAATGCTGTCAGAAGACAAAATCACAGAATTTCATATTTGCTAGAAAAGAAAATGATAGATTCACATTTTAAAATTATTCTTTCAAGGAGGCATATTAAAAGCAAAGAAGAACTCACCTAAATTAGCAGGCCCTCTGAGCATAACAAGATATAAAACTAGAGCTATTCACATCTCAAGTAGTAAAAAGTGACACGACTTAGTGTATGTAAACTAAGAAGTCTATGAAAGGAGTATGAGCAAAATCTGCATATGGGCAAAAGAAAATGTTAATTGTGTCTAGAATATGACAAATGATAAAGCCAGAATGTGACACAGGCCCATATTAGCAAAAAGAGAACAAATGGAATAGGAGTGTAAATTTGCAAATGACAAAATAGAAACCAGAATGCTAAGGGCAATCAGTTTTCTATTTTCATGGAAATAAACTAAGAAAAATATCATTAAGAGATGAACTGCCACAACCCAGAAACAAGAAATTTTGCTTGAATAAGTTTAGAAATCATTTGCCCCCCAAAAACATTTCACTGAATGAAAAGTTAATCACAAGATCTTCAGCGTAGAGTGGATGAATTATGTCTAAACATCTCTCTGGTCACTCCTCCCATAAAGAACGGAGGCTGTGACTGAGACGATCTGAAGCTTCAGATAAGCATCCTAACGCTGCCAATAATACTCTGCAGCATCATTTATACCATCTATAGTACCTCCATCTTCCTTTTGCAGCCCCATAAGTAAGGGGAAAGTCCAGGAGCCAGCAGATCTGGGATTGAGTTTCCAAATCATCCTCTGAGATAGAAGGGATGTTTCCCGTGACTGCAGGAACTTCTGTCCGGTCTGTTCACTTTTAAGACTTTTTTTTTTTTTTTTTTTAAATATACGTGACAGAGATCACAAGTAGGCAGAGAGGCAGGCAGAGGGGATCAGGGAAACAGGCTCCCCGCTGAGCAGAGAGCTGGATGCAGGGCTTGATCCCAGAACCCTGAGACTATGACCAGAGCCAAGGCAGAGGCTTTAACCCACTGAGCCACCCAGGTGCCCCTGGTCTGTTCACTTTTATCCAGAGCACTTCGAACACCTAGCCTTACACAGTATGCCCTCAGTAAATATTTGTCTCATTTATCTTGAATGAGTAAATTATATGACCCCCAGATTTTTTTCTGTTGAGATTTAAGGCCATTCCCTCATGTTCTGCTCTTATAAAGTCCCTGATGACAACAAAGCATAGCTGCTTATGTTCTTAACACAAAGCAACCCTCCAAAAATGTAAGAGAGTCGCTGGGCTGCCCCTCAGCCTTCCACTCAACGTTGCCTACCTGTTCCTCTTTGTTCTACTACCTACAAATGTAACACTTAAGAAGCACTTCATATAATATTTAAATGATATTTAACATCCGGAGTGCTTTTTATCCTTAGAGCTTCTTGAAAATAAAGTTAATTTAATAAGAAGATTGCAGTGAAAGAACCCGCTCTTATCTAAAGCACCACAACGTGAATAACAAGGATAGAGAAAGTAATTGGACAAGTATATACATGCATATGTAAATATCTTTGCTTAAGTGCACTCTGCAGTGAAAAACACTGTTTAAACATCAAAATTTCACAGGGCAGACTCAAGGCACCATTTCACTTTTGTGATGAAACAACAGAAGGAGTATCTCAAACTAAGAGAAAGTGGTCAACTGCATTTGCACTTGGTTAATGTTCATAATAAAGAAAGAACACAGGGGCACCTGGGTGGCTCAGTGGGTTAAAGCCTCTGCCTTCGGCTCAGGTCATGATCCCAGGGTCCTGGGATCGAGCCCCGCATCAGACTCTCTGCTCAGCGGGGAGACTGCTTCCTCCTCTCTCTCTGCCTGCCTCTCTGCCTACTTCTGATTTCTGTCTGTCAAATAAATAAATAATCTAAAAAAAAAAAAAAAAAAGAAAGAACACAAAAATATGTGTTCTGAAAACTTAAAAAAATTTTATATCAATTCAGGGAGTTTTATTCAATATGTTCTCAAGGTCATGCTAGAAGTTTTGGTTAATGTCCTTACTGAAGTTGCCAAGTAGATGTGTTTTAAAGCACATTAAATTCATGTTCTACTGGGGGCAAGGAGGGAAAGAGTGGAGGGGAGGGTGATTCTGCTTCCAAGCATCATTATTCAGGTTGATGACTAAAGCATGAAACAATTCTTCTAAGAGAATACATACATATCTCTGGGAGGGGTTTGGTGATTGGATTAATTACCCATCACATGAAACCACATGCAGTTATCTTTTAAATACTTTTACATAACATAAATTCCTCTACTTACTTCTTCTGTTTTATTTTGTTTTATTTGGGGAGATTGATAAGCTTGAAAAACTTACCTTACATTTAAGCCAAAATAAATGTTCCCAAATGCAAGTAATAATGGTAATGAAGTTTATTACATATATAGAAATCCTAATAACAACAAAGCGCCTACTTTATTCTTTCTTTCTTTTTTTTTTTTTTTTTTTTTTTTGCATGTGTTATCAGTTCATGTCACAAACCAGTCTAAAGCATTATGGTTTAAATCAAACAACCAGGGGTGCCTGGGTGGCTCAGTGGGTTAAGCCGCTGCCTTAGGCGCAGGTCATGATCTCAGGGTCCTGGGGTCGAGCCCCACGTCAGGCTCTCTCCTCAGCGGGGAGCCTGCTTCCCTTCCTCTCTCTCTGCCTGCCTTTCTGCCTACTTGTGATCTCTGTCTGTCAAATAAATAAATAAATGATATTAAAAAATATATTAAAAAAACAAAAAAACAAACAACCAATTATCTTAACAAATCTAAATAGACTCTCTAGGGATAGCTGGGAAATCCCATGATCTAAGCCCAGCTCAGCTGATCTCAGCTGGACTCATTCATTCTTATGGTGAATGGGCAAGGGACTGGTAGGTCTATGACTAGGCTTTACTCCATGGGGTATCTCATTTCCCTCTAGGACACTCCATGAAGATTTTGATGATGGCAACAGGATTTCAAGAGAAAGAACAGAGCATGCTGGGTTGTTAGAGACTTGGTCAGAAACGTCACCCTTTAGAATTGCTCTCTATGGAATAAACAAGACTCAAGAGTTGGAAAATAGATTCCACTTCTTGATGGGAAGAAATTGCAAAGTCACACTGAGAAACGAAAAACTGGGGCAATTTCTGCATTCAACCTAACACGTATGCCTATTATATGCCAGGCACTGTTCTTTGTTCATTACATACTAAAAACACATTATTTCAATTATACCCAAAATAACTCCATGAGAAAGGAAAGAGGAAATTAATGTTTAAAGAAGTGAAATAATGACCTACCAAGAGCACAGAGCTAACCTCCATAAAAATTAAGGAGAAAAATCAATATATACTTTGCAAAGGGCTTTTATGTAATCTCTCCTTTTAATTTGTACAATGGTAGAAGGTAAAGGAGACAGTATTCCCATTTTACAAATGGTGCTTTGAAAGGCAGTGTGAATGGGTACAACTTCAGTCCTCTCACTTTGAGACCAAGGCTCTTTATCATCTTACTACCTCATGCCTCCAAAGTAAGTAACGAGTTGTAGCATTTCTAAACACCACAGAAGCAAAGTAGATGTGAAAAAAAATTCAAAAAGGGATACACATATGCCATTTCTCAAAAGCAGTTGGTTTTGCTGAAAGTAATCCAAAAAGGCCATTGGATGGAGAAGTTGTAACACCAAATGCCACCCAGCATCTGAGGACCTTTAAAAAAGACAAACAGCGTGTATGTTCATTTTTATTAACCCATACTAAACCTTCCAGGCAGATCAATCATTTTTTTTTTCCTTCTCTGTATACAACCAACTTCTACCAATAAGCTCCAATTTGACTTTAGAAAAGTAACTTCTCACATCCCACTTTTCTCATTTATGAAATGAGGAGCTTGAACAATAATTTACTCCAGTACAAGGCAAGGGTTAGGGATGTGAAGCCCTATGCAGTAGGAAATCCACATATCACTTTCGACTTCCCCAAAAGGTACAACTAATAGCTAACTATTGAGTGGAAGTCTTATTGATAACAAACAGTAGGTTAATACATATTTTTTATATGTTATATACTATATTTTCACAATCAAATAAGCTAAATAAAATGAAATGAGTAAAAATAAAATGTTATTATGAAAGTCATAAGGAAGAAAAAATATATTTACAGTACTACACTGTATTTATAAAAGAAGATCTACATATAGATAGCCCTGCAAAGTTCAAATCTGTGTTGTTTAAGGGACAACTGTATATGGCTTTTCAGAAGACTTACAGGGACCATTCTCAGACTCTAGATAACCAAAACCTTAAAAATTAAAAAAGTAGTTCTTACTATATTTAAAAATTCAATCTAAATTACAGTTGCAGGGTATAAATCAGTATCTGTTTTTCTCCAATTTTATAATTCATCAAATAATGCTTTAATTTCTGTCTCAAAAAAAAATAAAAGCAAAGAATGGAGAATTCCCATTTTACCATTTTATGTAATTCACAAAGACATCCATATGGTATGGTGTGGTAGTTAGGGTCACGTATTTAGAACCAAGGCTATAAATACACTAAAATTTCTTAACAACCTTATTCTTGTCCAACTTAAAAATTTATAACTAATATACAAAATGAAATGACATCCCCCCCCCAAAAAAGGTAGAGAAATTCAGAGAATTGCTGTTCTTTTTATAACTAGCCATCAGAATAATACTTATAAAATGACTGAAAAGAACTTCATTGACACTAAAATATTTCATGATTTGTAAGGTCCAATTAATTTCTAGGATATCTTAGGATATATTAGTATAAACAACAGGATAAAACTGAAATCATAGCAAAAGCATACTAGCTAAAAGTATGAGTTTTAGTAAGATTAAATTTGCATCCTGGTTCCACCACTTCCTGGGCAATGCCAGTTTCCTTATTTATCATACAGAGCTGCTAACAATGCCTACTGAATATATGTGCATTGAGAATTACATGAGATAAGGCACACATACACCTTTGGCCACAAGAAAAACAATAAAACTTGCATATTATTAGGTATGACAATAATAAAATTGCACTATACAAATGGTTAAGTTAAAGGGTCTTCATGTAGCCTCCTTTTAGTTTTTATACATACACACAAATTCCAATTATAGGCAGACAAATCATTATAACTCCCCTGGAGTTTTGATGAGTTTAAGATCCTTGCACAAACTCACAAAACTAGCAAAGAAGCACGGGTCTTCCGTGTCCTAGTCCAGTAAATTTCCTGCTATACCACAGCCTCATTATAAAATGTTCTTTTACAATCAATCCACTTGCACAGAGCATTACAGATAGTTCAAGTGAATTTTTAATTGCATCTTTAAAAACGAATATATGAGCATCCCTCACTCTGCTAGAGAACTGAATAAAGACAATTATAAATCAAATTCCTATGAAGAGAATCCTCTTTCCCCATTCCATCTTATTACAAGAACACAATTTAACTTGACATCTATTGATAAGTAAAATAAAAATGTAGAATCATATACTTTTATAGTGCTTTAACCTCTAAGGGTACTACGTAAATTCAAGTCTCTGCATTAGACTAATTCACTCTGTTATTCTCTCAATTCAACTTTCACCCAGTTCATAGAAGTATCTAAAATGTCAAATTAAAAATTTGATGTAAATTAGCTCCTTTTCTTTGGTGTTTGCCAATGTTAATGTAAGAAAAAACAGGTTCAATTCATAACTTTGCATCTTATATTACATGTTCCATCTTATACTATATGTTCCATCTTATATTACACTCCATTATGCTCCTTCTGGAAAATACATCATACCTATTTTCTATAAAAATAAAAAATCCAGTAAGTATGTATAAATCAATCCCATCTCATTGGCCATGTGACTATAATATTCTATCTGTCTAAGATGATCTAAAAAAAGAAAGTATACCTTTTAATTTTTTAAAAGAACTTTAAACTTCAGTTTTATTTTGTACTTCATAATTTAAAGATATAATAAAATGGAATCTTTAAAAAAGTTTTTTCTTTGTTAAAGAGCAGTTGGTATTGAATCATAATCTAGTGATTGTTACCACAAGCAACAGATTAAAAAGTCATCAGACAGATGGCCAATCTAACTAGAATAAAGTACACAAAATATATGATTATAATAATTAAACATATTTTAATTGCTGGTAATTACTGTAAATTACTGAAGAAAGCTAATTATAACAAAATTTGAGTAAACTGACTTGTTTGTACCCATTTCTACTTGATAGCTTGGCAATAAAATGGATCCCCACACATTCTTATGGTTCAAATAAAACTAACATACATTGTTAAAAGAGTGTAAGGTAATTTAATGTTATATTTTTTACTTATTCCCAATGTTTTTTCTGAAAATAATTCCTTTTTAGCTCATCTGATTAAAAAAAGTGGGAAGTACTGCTAGATAATTTAACATAAAAAATGTCATCACTGTGGGGCTCAGTTGGTTTCGGCTCAGGTCATGATCTCATGGGTGGTGAGGTCAAGCCTCAGAGTTGTATCATCCTCATTGCAGGGCTCCACACTCAGAGGGGAGTCTGCTTGAAGATTCTTCCCCTCTGTCCCTCCCCCCAAGCATGCACTCTCTATATATAAAATAAATAAAGAAATCTTCTTAAAAAAATGCCACCACTGTAACTAGGCAGTTTATATTAATCTCATACAATCTAAGCACAACAATAAAACCCAGATCAGTACAGGGCAAGCAATAAAGAAACCATAATCTGGAAAGCTATGTTTCTAAAAAATTCTATTTGCCTTTGTTCAAATTTCCATATTAGTATTTTCATATTAATTGTGAAAAATTATACTAATTTTGAAATTATAAACAGCTTTTCAAGCATTTAAAAATGTGTGCTCATTAACTAATATGGTATTATATCTAATTTTCACATTACTGTAGTTTTCTAAATGTGCATAGGAAAAAAGTTATTTCCAGTGCTAGTCACAGAGGTTTCTTGGTCTCGGATTGACAAAGAGACTCAGTAAAAAGTGGGTCAGTATCAAAAAGGAGAAATTGTTATATGGTCTCTAAAACAAATGGTAGCTAATATTTGAGTACCAACTTGGAACAATTTGATCATCAAAAAGAATGACTCTAAATGATTATAAACATCAACTGCACTAAAAGCCATTAGTCCATGGTGAGAAAGAGGGAGATACCACACATTTGCCATCAATAAGAATCAAAATGTCTGACATAATTTAAGCAAGACCCCGAATAAACAAGTAGAAATAAGATACACGATATTACTATAGTTGTTAAAGTAAGTCTATTCAGTATGTTATATATGTTTAAATGCCTTACTGTTATAACTGGGAGAAGAATTTGAAAGCATGTTGCACAGCTTAAGAATTTCTAACATTATTCAGAAGGTTATTCAAATGTATATTATTCATACATTTCATTTCCAAATAGATTACTAACAAAAAGGAATTTGATCTCTATTTTCAAAGTTTCTTATTCAATTTTAGTCATAATGCATAAATCGATATTTTTATTTTGACCGGTTTTGTTGATGTTGTTTTGGTTGGGTTTTTTGGTAATGACAAATTTAAATGACCATTCCTGCTCACTTGCAACTTAGTTTTGTTGATCCCAGTGCTAATTGTCATTATTACTCTCATTGTTTTCCATCTGGCAGGTCATCTTCAGGGTCTCAAAACTGTGTGAACTGCTAAGAATACACAATATCCAGGAATGTTTCGTTGCCTAATTTCTCTACATTGTTACCATCTTCAAGATGGCAGGACCCAAAAATCCATAAGATAATACAATTATAATGCATGTTCCTCTGACGAGTACTTTATTTAATACTTTTGAAGCACTTAACAGGGGTCAGACACTGTGCTTTAGGATCCAGGGATAAAGAAGAGTAAGATTAAATAGTACTAAAAAAATGTTATGTCACAATTATGTTGTAAACAATCTTTCTTATGAACTCTATCACATCCGTTTTCTGTAGACTCTTCCAAGCTTTCTTACTACTGAGTTCATCTTTATTTTTATTTTTTTTAAGATTTTATTTATTTATTTGACAGAGAGAGATCACAAGTAGGCAGAGAGGCAGGCAGGGGGCGGGGGGAGCTGGATCCCTGAGGAGGAGAGAGCCCGATATGGGGCTCGATCCCAGGATCCTGGGATCGTGACCCAAGCCGAAGGCAGAGGCTTTAACCCACTGAGCCACCAAGGCACCCCCTGAGATCATCTTTAAATCAAGGTTTATGTTACTATTTTCAGCTAATTCAATTCTCCCACTAAAGTAGAAGGAACATTAATATAAAATACACTGTGGTATCTGCTGGGTAGGGAACTGGTCACTTTTCCTGACTTAATTGCTCATATATAATCTGTGATGAAGTTATCTGTACTCTCCAACCTCTACCCAACTGTAGGATCCATGTTATATATGATACTAGCAGCATTTATACATGGGTTCTCAAGAATATATTATACAAATGCTGCATAAAGCTTTCAGTGTTATGACTTGAATTAGATATCATTATCATATTTGCATCCAGTTATTTTATACCTGCTTTTAGGGCTGCTTCTACAGTTTCTAAAAATGTAATTGATCTGCTAATAATTATGAAGGGAAATTTGAAGATGGTGTGTAGGATAAATTTTGTGTTTTTCTAGAAGGATTGTGCAAAAAGAAGTATTTTGAAAATCTAAAACCTACATTTGTATTGTTCACATTATCTTTTTTTTTTTTTTCCAATCTCCACTATTACAATGGAGGTTCATTTCTACAGAAGTAATGTTGGTCCCAAAGTACAACAGAAGTAGTATGGAAAAACAACTGATCTTTTTATACATAGAGAAAAATATTTTTCTAATGAAATATTATTAGCATTTTTCTCAAATGCTGGGAGGAAAAACAACTTGGAGGTGATAGAACAGTTCATAAACATCTTCTTTGCTCTGAAACTACATATTGTTAATCTGTCTCAATTCAGCTATGCAAAGGTAAAACTGCTTGATGCTGCTGTGATTTTCCATGCCTCACAGGCCTCTGCCGGTACAAACCCAGAAAATGTCATGAGCTTTAAGAAATTCCACCTATTTGGCTACAGTCAGGGCCTCGGGTTCTACAATGTGTTCACGGCACAAAGGATGCTGGCTGCAGGGATGAGGAAGGACTGAAATCCATTTCATGCTCTGCTCACCAAACTATCTGCCCTGTTGCTGGACTGACGGGCTATGAGGGATCTTAGAGGAAGGTGCACCTCTTTGTAATTTCTGCTCAGGGATGGTCACTTTCTGCCACTCATCTGCCAAGAGGATGCACCTTTTAGTCATTCTCGCAAGGCACTCTACATGGTAACATAGATGAGCTTTTACATATATATAAAATTGGACTCACCTGACTCCCTTCTTGACCTCATTCTTCGCATCCAAACACCCCAACACATCTCTTTCTTACCCCTCTACCGCTGCCTTTGTTTAGGACTTCAGCCGGTCTCAGCTAGAATGCTCTGACTGTCTTGGAATTGACTGGTCTTTCCTCCAGGCTCCCTGGGTACTGAGAATCTGGTTCATGTCCCTACAGCCTGCTTACCACCCCACCTCAAATCGGATCATTCCACCCATCTCCCTTGTCGACACTCTATCCCTTCACTCTCGGTGTGAACCAGAATGTAACACAGCCTCTCAGTTTTCAGGATCTTCCTCCCTTGTTTCCACTGCCTGACATGCTCTGCTGCTTCACTTCTGTTCTGCCTGGCTTGTTGACTTTCAAGACTCAGCTCAAACATCAACTCTTTACAATAGCCTTCCTGCCTCCCTGTTGTGGAAGAGACGCTACTCCTTTGTGATTTACAACACCTTGTAGGTGTCCCTGTTGTTGCACTGACCACAAAGATTTGTAATTCTCTATTATCTCATCTTCGGGATTGTGTTGCTTGAGGAAAGGGATTCTTATTTTGTTATAATCCCATTACCTAGAATAGCACTGCCACTTTCTAAGGATAATGAACAAGTTATTCTCGTTTGGAAAAAATATGGAAGGAAGACAGGGCTGAAAAAAAAAAAAACACATTAACAATCATTTAACTGAACTTTCAATTATAGATGAAAAAAATTACTGTTATTCCTAGATATAGATTTCTCAAATCCAGGAAGTCTGGCCAATCAGCAAAAAATTCAAACACTTAAAAATTGCCAGATGCAGGGACATAATCACATGCCCCTGAAATTATTTTCCAAAATGCTTTCAACATTATTTTAAAATAACACTCTTCTAATTATAAAAGTAGTATGTTATTATTGTAAAAAATTTGGAAAATATACACAAGATTAAATAATTAAATACAAATTAGCTTGAATAACATCACCCAGACATAACTATCATTAATATTTTATTATGTAAACTTCTTGTCTTTCTTTAATATCAAGACAATGATATTTTTAAAATGTGTATCTATATATATATATATATGCATCTATACCACTTTATTGAACAGCCTGGTGTAATTGCTGTAGTTATTGATGATAATCACCTTAATGTGAACATTAATCCAGAGATAAACTCACTTTTCTTTGACTAAATCCAAACGTGAGCACTCAGTAAAAAAAACCTCTGAATAACGTACTAAAAAGTTCTATATATCCTGGAACAATTGAATATCCTTAGCCAAAATATGAACTTTGAGCTAAAACTAACACCTTTACAAAAGTTAACACAAATGGAATAGCTGACTTACAGGTAAAACATATAACTATGTAACTTAAAACAACAACAACAACAACAAACATGAGAAAAATCTTCAAACTTAGAGCTAGGCAAAGAGTTCTTAGATTTGAAACCAAAGGTACAATCCATAAATTAAAAAACAATTGATCTGTTGGACCTAACAACCCCCTACAACACACACACACATAAATGGTACTGAGTTATCAAACTATATTTGGGACTTTTGTGCATCTTGTGACTAACTCCTTCCAATCAAGGAAATGTTGTCTAGCAGTAAATTACATACGGTTTCTTCCTACCTAATTTCATAAAAACTTGATTTTCCACTATTTTTCCCTTGTTCTTATAATATACTTCTTTGGCTGATAGCAACTTCCTTCCTGTTACATTTCTTATGTTTAAGGAGTTGTCTACAGTATCATGGTATTCTTTTAATTCTTCAGAATATCATCATCTTCAGAGAGTATATTTAACATATATATAATTTGAGAGTATACTTAACATATATATAAATATATTTAACATATATATAACATATATACATATAATAACATATATATAATTTTAAAGTATAAAGAGATACTCAAATTAACAAATAAAAAGTCACAGTTTCCTCTCATCACTTTGGAAAACTGTTGCTATGATGGAATAGTATCCTTAATGTCACCATTATATTGATAAAAAATCTTTCCCAGGTGTTAAATAAAGATTGAACACACTCTTAAGTGTGCTAGGACTCTAGCACACTAATGCAAAAGAAATCTATAATGTCTTTGCCCTAAAGAAGCCCATGGTCTAATTTAAGACAAAAGATTAACCCAAATTAACTAATTAAAAAGCAATACAAAGGCTACGAAAATACAGACAGGTAATTGAGGTCTAATGCCTAATACACAGAAAATTTTCTAGATGGCAGAAAACAAATGCTAAATTTCCTGAGCTGGGGCAGAAAAGACGTTGAAAGAAGATACCACATAGAAAATACTTCAGGGCCAATAGATGTGGTCATTGGCTATTACAATGCAACTTTTTACACATTTGCTCATTATTATTCCAGGTTGGGTAATTTACTCTTTTTCCTACTACCAGGAGCTGTGAGGCATACTCAGTTGCAATTGGTAATACAAATACCTTTCTTTCTTCCTTTTTTTTTTTTTTTCCTACCTCTAAATCAATTTAACCTCACTTAAGCGGTTCAAATAAATGTCTGGGGGCACCTGGTGGCTGAGTCAGTTAAGCTTCCCTCTCTTGATTTCCCCTCAGGTCATGATCTTGGGGTCCTGATCTCTGAGTCCTGGAATTAAGCCCTTTGTCAGGCTCTGTGTTCAACAAGGTGTAAGCTTGTCCCTTTCCTTCTGCCCCTCCCCACTGCTTGAGTTCCTTCTCTCTCTCTCTCACTCAAATAAATACATAAAATCTTTAAAATAAATAAATAAATAGATGCCCCAAAAGCTTAGACTGTAAACTGAAGTGATGGAATTTTCTGAAGGCTGCCAGATGATGCCCATGTCCAGTTCTAACATTAAATCAGCTGTGCATAAAATTTGTTGCACCCTACAAACATTGCAAAGAAACAACTGGTGCTCAGAAATGTATAGTTTAAATTGTTACCATTCTTTTGAAAACAGAAACTTAAAATTGTATAATTATCAGCTATACAATAACCCAGACTTGACTAGAGTACGGAAATGTTCCTTTCTTGATCTACCCCAAATCTTACTACTCAAACACATCAGCTATTAATCAGATCATCCCCAAAGAGGCAACAGTCCAACATTATTTTGTATGAAAATTTCTACTTCTTTTCATCAATTTGGTTTAGATCTTTAAAGTGTGATAATATATTTGCCATATGAAAGACTGTGACTCAGAAGACAACACAAATAATAATAGATAAAATAATGCAAAGTTATAATGGCACCTATACTCTAGAATTTTTGCTTATTTGAGGTTTGCTAACTAAAATGATTGAATATTTCATTTCAGGGTAGCAAAATGCAGCATCTTTTCATGGTTTCATTAAGTTTAAAATTTTATAGTGAGCTCTGGATAATGTTATTAATGTATAATATGTATTATGCATTTGTAGAGTACCATAGTCTCTCCCTCCTCAAACTCAAGAGCATTGCATATTACTTATAACATAAGTAATCAGTCTCAAAGATTGATTCACTAACTGTTTTAGCCAGAACAATCTTTTAGAATAAATGGGCAGTGACTGACAGCAGAAGTTTTAGTACAGGTACTCCTAAAATGGCAAGAATAAATACATTTTGCTTAAATCTCTTCAGTAAATTCCACTTAGCAACACTTGCAGAAACACCAAATAGCTTTAATGACCAGTGAGTGAATTTACACTATTTATGCATAGCATCATATTGATTTTAGCAACCAAAAAATAACTTGCCAGAGCTCCCCATAAATCATTTTGTGATTCAGGGATGCCATGACTCTGCAGTTGCAGGCAAATGTATTTTTAATTCAATTTATGAATGGTTTAAAAATACCAAATAACACATACCACATTCTAACAATCTTCTAGAACATACCCTTCAACAGCGATCTTAGGCAGGATGTAAAATCAGACATTTTCTATATGGGTTTCGGTTAGACCCAAAAACCAAAATACATATAATAGTTGACAAGTACCCTCGTGTTTTTAATGGAAGTGCTAGGTCATCTATGTTGAACTTGCAAAGGAAACTCTCACAAGACAATTTTGTGGGTCAATGTCCCTTGAAGTTTAAGTGGTCAAAAAGGTTGGAAACAAAGTAGAAGAAACTTTTTTTTTTTTTGAGTTGTTGATGTGCAATAAATACCACCACCATCTCCTCACCTCAAACCTTGAAGAAGCTTTAAGAAAACCACTTCACAAGTTTGAAATAGATACATTGATGCCTGAGGGAGGCAACAGTTAATGTCTGATATGTATCTTAGAATAGTGTTTTAAGACCTTTACTGTGGGGTATGTTCCAGAGGATTATTAGAGCATTGTTTGTGTCATCCTCTATTTATTAAAACCATTCTTAAGCTGAATGAAAAATGAAAGGTTGTGCTCCCAAACTGGCAAACTAGAGAGAGGTGCTAGCTACACTTTCCCAGGAAATACAAGATTATGTAAATGTTTCCAGAAGACCAGAGGTGAGCAACTTTAAAGAAAAACCTTGTTTAGAGACATTTCAAATCCAGTCCAAGAAGAAGACATAGAGGGATAGAGTCATTCCAATAGAAGAAATGGATTTTGAGATTTCTGGGAACTAGGAGAGAAATATTATGCATCTGGCCAGAAGGAAATGCTTTTCTTTGTCACAGAAAATGTAGCCAAATAGTCCCATTCCCTCTGAGAAAGCCACATATCTTTCTGTTGTCAGAGGTTGGGTTATGTTATGATAACAAACAACCCAGTAATTTCAGTAGCTTTTAAAATCATGACAATTAGTTTCTTGCTCATGCTGGTTGTTGTGTTAGTGGTGGGCAGACACTGGTTCTTTTCATTAAAGTTTTAGTAGTTTAGGTTGACAGAACAGCCACCATTTTCTAAAGTTCCTGACTGCAGCGTCAGAAGGAAAAAAAATATCTGGAGTCTTTCACACCAGTTTAGCCTATCAATGACACTTGTCACTTCTGTTCACAACTCCTTGGCCAGATGGCCTCACCTAACCACAGAAAGCCAGGAAGTTCAATCCTACCATGTGCACAGAAACTTTTCATGAGTAACATTACTATCTACCACACCACCCTAAGGTAAAACAAGGAGTCCACCAAGCCCTAAGGAAGCTTACTGAAAGTTACATTGACATCAAATAAATCAGATCTCACCTTCACCTCTTCTACTTTTTGGAGATTCAACCCTATAGCAGCCAGAGGCAGCCTACTTGAACAAGACAGAAAATGTGAGAGTCAGCTAGGGAAACAGAGGAGAAGCTGACCATTTTCCCCTTCCCCCATGACAAATGGCCAACAGAAAGCTAGCCTCAGCTAAGATAGGGAAAAACTTTTATCACTAAAAGAATTTAGGATTCCTTTTTTTTTTTAATAACCAACTTTTTTTCAGCTTTATTGAGGTGTGATTGACAAATATTATATATATTTACGTTTTACAACATGATTATTTTATGGTATGCAATGTGCTGATTTTTGAAGTATAACTAGCATACAATGTTACGTTAGTTTCGGATGTATAACATATTGATTTGGCAAATTTATACATTACTCAGTGCTGACCACAATAAGTGTTGTCACCATCTGTCACCATACAATGTTATTATATTATTGGCTATAATCGAGATGCTGTACTTTTCATCTCTGAGACTTACTTATCTTACGTACCTCTGAGACTTATTTAAGTCTGTACCTCTTAATCCTCTTTATCTATTTTGCCCATCCCCCTACCCACATCTCCTCTGGCAATCAGTAGTTTGTTCCCTGTATTTAAGAGTCTGGTTTGTTTGTCTGTTTGTTTGTTCAGGATTTCCTTATTAAATAAATAGGTTGTAACAGAAATAAAACTATTCATGTAGTTAGAACTGATCGCAGAACATTCTACTTTCTAATAGTAAATAAATAAGACATGAGACCTGAGATTGTATGCAAGAGCAAGAAAAGGATTTGCCCCACTGAGCAGGTTTATATGGAGAGTAGTAGAGGCAAAAGGGATAAATACTCATTCACTTAAAAAAGGAACATGCGTGGGGGAAAAAAAACAAACAAACAACTTTGTGCTAGGTGAATGCATCTTCAATGAATGGTAAGGTCAAAAAGAATATAAGTGAGAAAAAAAAACACTTTAAAGTGAATCCAAATAAAAACAAAACTATCAAAATGCCTTTAGAAAGTCAGAGACAAAATATCACATATAACCAAGACAATCTGAAAAGCATTAAGATAAAAAGCTATTACAGAAATGGGGAAAAAAGTTTAGAAATCAGGCTAATCTACCCTAGAGTTTTTCTCAGAAACATGAAACCAAAATTAAAACTAAAAATGCTATGAGAAACTTCAAAAATACCTAGGAAAATGCTCCATCACAGCAAAATGAATGGCAGAAAATTTGATTAGACTCTGTATCATTGGCCAGATAGGAATGCTGGGCAGAGACAAAAAACATAATTTATTTCCAACAAACTAGATTTAGGCATAGAGCAATAACCCCTTATACTATCACAACCCATTAATAGTGGATCTCCCAGAAGAAAACTACTATTAAATCAGTAAGTATTTGCTCTTTGAATTTTTCTGTCAATGATCTAGAAAGTATCAAATAAGAAAATAGGAGAAGATAGCATACAAGTGTTTGAAGAGGTCAAATATTCAAAATAAAAAAGTAAAATACAGATTATTTCATGTAAATTGGTTGTAATCTGAAGATGCAGTAACCCCTGGTGCTTATTCGGTGCCAAGAGTTTTTTCAACAGTCTTTCACCTAAGTGTAAAAGACTACGTGAACATTCTCAAGTGACCCATCTGTGTAACCAGTGTCCAAACTGTAATTGTCTGATCTATATTGGTACCTTTGCTTCATAATCTATTAGATAAAACTGTTACGATATGAAAATGTGATGAAATTATTTTACAAAAAGGCAATTTAAAAATCCAATAGAAATGAATTTCGAGTTGATTCATTTCGGTTTTGCTTTTCTGTATAAATCCTCAATTTTGTTTCTAAAAGTGATAAACATCATTGCATTTGAGATTATTTTACTAGTGATTTTTAAATATATATTTAATTCAAGAATGACTTTATTTGTATATAGGTACTGAGTATACAAGTTCATTTTCACTCATTATTTATTTTAACACTATATCATCCACATAAGGTATACAGGGCAGAAAAGACTTATACCTCTTTTACATTAGGAAGTTAATACTTCATGAGATTAAGAGATTGCTTGAGGTCCAACAATGCACAGGCAATGGCAGAATCAGGATTTGAAATCAAATCTTTAAACCTTTTTTTTTTTAAGATTTTATTTATTTATTTGACACAGAGAGAAAGAGATCACAAGTAGGCAGAGAGGCAGGCAGAGAGAGAGGGGGAAGCAGGCTCCCCGCTGAGCAGAGAGCCCTATGTAGGGCTCGATCCCAGGACTCTGAGATCATGACCTGAGCTGACAGCAGAAGCTTAGCCAACTGAGCCATCCAGGCGCCCCCAAATCTTTAAACTTTTAACCGCTGTATACTATCTCCTTTACCAATTGGGAATAGTATTATGATGATTTAGAATATAATTTAAAACTGTCCATAATGTTCTAAAAATCACATTTCAATTCATTCTAAAAAAATAATAAAAACTGACTGTATTCTGAATTATTAAAAAAAACTGACAAGTAAGATATAATTTTTACCTTCAAGGACCACAGGTTTGGAAAGATATATAGAACAGTGAAAAAAAGAAAAATGTATTTTTAAAAACACACATAATAATAAAAGCTTGTAAAAGTAGAAAGATTGCATTTTGTCTGGGGCTTCTGGAAGATTTTATTGAGAATATGACATTAGGCTAGTTTTCAAAGGATGCATAGGAGCCTTTCTGGATATTCCAGAAAAGCCTACTTCAGGTGGGGGGTTCCCAATGTGCAAAGCCACACATATATGAAAAATTGTACAGTTTTATCAGTAAGTACTAGATTATTTTACATTTAAATACTGTTTGCAACATCTCAGAACTTAGTATGAATTATTAATTAAATTCATTAGCACTTTATTCTTATAAAGCAATTAGTACATTTGATATCTCTATATTCTTTCTTCTCCCACAAAGACAGCTAAATGGGAAGATGGGTGATTATTCCCCCAAATGCAAATAACTTCTCCATGTTTTTCTACCTTTACTAGTGATAAAACATCTGATTATCATCCATATTCTAAAGCTATAATTTTAAATCATTAATTTCTATTGAATCAAGCTGTACACACACCCTCCCTTGAACTTTACATTAATATAATCATTGAACCTTCTTTTCTGAGCTTTGTTCCCCACATCCCTCTCTCTATAAAATCCACAGTAGGTACTCCTATAGATGGACAAACAGGAGCATAAGCTCCAGGTGCAACAGGACAGTTATCCAGTGTACCTCTACTCAACAGTCAGTCAGATCAAAGTATTTTGCTAAGCTACAGATACACCTATAATAACATGCAGAATTCATTTCATATTTCACATTGATTTTATCAGCCTCATTCACACATATTTTCAATTATAATGAATGACAAAATAATTCATTTTTTATGTTGATTTTAGTTTCTCTGCCAAAGACATACTACATTTTTGTTGAAAGTTTATGTAGAACCCTGCAAGATTCCAGAATACTGAACCAACTATAAATGCTTTCTTCTTAATTTTGGCATGTACAAAATAAGATCATTACCATATGAATATGTTCTAGAATGCTCTTCTGTATCTCAGTCAAAAAGTCTCTAGCAAAGAAAGGGCAAACAGAGTGCCATCAATCTAGTTTAGCTGTGTTGAATGAGTTTTTATGGAAAATAATAAAACAATGTCAATTCAAGCCATGTACAGAAACACAAAACAATATGTTACAGGCTCTACTGCTTAAAGATATGTTAGACAATTACGTGGAGGAGATAATGTTGGAAAGCAGGTTTCCAAGACGTGGACAGGTAAATGGATTAGATGGTTAAGTCCCCTCACAGGAAAGATGCAAGGAAGGAGCGTCTGTGATGTGTGTACCTGCTAGTACCCTCTTAACCTACACGGGCTGGCTCTTTTACGTTCATTGTTGCCCCAGCTCTGACATAAAAATAAGCTCTGTTGTCTTCCTGTACTAGGGATCCAATTGTATCAATGTTACTAAGACTCTTGTGAGTTTGCTGAAGAGTTTGAGATCACAGAAACGAGTGCCATTGCACCAGGTACAACACTGTATTTTTAAAATTCCCATTTGATATCTATCTTTTCAAACATTTTCTGGTCCCTGACTTCTCAATTCTCTTGCTCCTTAACCAACAGGACCGAGTTTCACTCTTCTCTCATTTCATGCAACACAGTATCTTATTTTGCAAAAGAGAACCCCAGGAATCACTTTCATTTTATAAATTACATTATTTCTGTAACACTGAATCTTCTTATGATGTGAGTATTTTACTTTCCTAATCAGAAAATGTATATTTAAAATTACATATGAAGAAAAAGGCATCAATTATATTAACTAAAAGAATAGCATATGCTTTAAGGAACTACGAATCCATAGCATTTAAGATAATGCATTTATTTACAGTAGGTGCTCAATGAATATTGATGATGATATGAAAGTATTCCAAGTGAGAGATTCATGTAACAATACAAGAGAAGTTAGTGTGATAGGAAAATAGAGTATATACGTTCTTTCTTAAACAGTGGATTGGCAAGTTACTGGATAGATAGGAAATAAAGTGAGTAGGAAAGAAGAATGATTTGAGTTAGTTTATTACAAACAAAGTTCTCTACTGAGTGCTCACTAGGTACCAGATACCCTTAGAAAAATCTTCCCATCCCTCTCCTAACCCTCATGGGTAAATCTATGCCATTCTACTTAGTTTCTTTTATTCCTAATACACAATTTCTCATTACATATTCCTTTTGTTTCAGTTTCATATTAGTTCGTTCCTATATTAGCCTGTAAATCTCTCAAAGGGAAGGATTATAATCTGCCCCTTCCCACAGATAATATAAACCCAGGTCCTACCCCAGTGTTTAACACATCCAAGGTATATAATAAATACTTGTTCAATATATCAATCAATCTACCATAGACTAAGTATTATTCTACAACTACATTCTTTTTTTTTTTTTTTAAGATTTTATTTATTTATTTGACAAATAGTCACAGTGAGAAAGGGAACACAAGTAGGGGGAGTGGGGGAGGGAGAAGCAGGCTTCCTGCCGAGCAGGGAACAGGGAGCCCCAGACACAGGGTTCCATCCCAGGACACTGGGAACATGACCTGAGCCCAAGTGCATAAAGACTGAGCCACCCAGGAGCCCCTACATTGTTCTTAATCTCTACTGGAGATTTTATTATGATGCTATTTAAAGAACCGCAACACTCCATTTACTTTCTCACTAAATCAGCAACATAGAATTCATTGTATGAGTATTCCATAGTTTATTTAACAATATTCCCATGGAATGCCTGGAGGTTTTTGTTTTGTTTTGTTTTGTTTTCAGTTCTTCAGTAAATAAGCGTTTAAGCATGGCTTGTTTCTTTTTTTTCTTTTTTTCTTTTTTTTTTTATTTGACAGATCACAAGTAGGCAGAAAGGCAGTCAGAGAGAGACAGGAGGAGGAGTCAGGCTCCCTGCTGAACAGAGAACCCGATGCGGGACTCGACCCTGAGACCACGACCCGAGCCGAAGGCAGAGGCTTTAACCACTGAGCCACCCAGGCTCCCCAGCTTGTTTCTTTCTTTGCAATTTGTCTGCCTTTTTGAGTCCCTTTCTTGACTTGATTGGTTAGAAATTCCAATATAACATCAAGTAGAAGTGATGAGAACAGACATTCTTGCCTTGCTTCTCAGATTACAAGAAAAGCAGTGGGTCTTTCACCAGTTTCTTAAAAGATTTTTAAATTTATTATAGAAGAGGGGGATCAGAGGGAAAGGGGGGAGAGAATCCTAAGCAGATCTCACACTGAGCACAGAGCCCCAGCTGAGCCTCCATCCCCTGACCCTGAGATCATGACCTGAGCCAAAACCAAGAGTCAGACACTCAATCAACTGTGCTAGTCAAGTGCCCAGGTCTTTCACCATTAAATATATCAGCTATAGGTTTATTACAGATGTTCTAGATCAAGCTGAGGAAGCTCTCTAATATACCTAGAATATTTGCTAATAGTTTTTATCAAGAATAAATGTTGGATTTTCTCAAATATTTTTGTTGTATCTAATGAGATGATCACATATAGTTTTTCTTTTTTACTCTGTTAATATGGTGAACTATACAGATTGATTTTCTAACATTTAACCATCACTGCATTTTTGGGATGAACTCAGCTTGGTCAGGACATATTATCTTTTTATGTACTGTGGATTTATATTTGCTAAACTTTTATTAATACTATTTACATTATGTTCATGAAGAATATTGGTCTGTACCTTTGTGTTTTTTTATAATGCATTTTCAAGGTATTGGTATCAGGGCAATGCTGATGTCATAGGAAACAATGGGAAGTACTTCCTTCTCTATAGTTTCCTAGAAGAGATTGTGTAGATTTACTATTATTGATTTCTTAAATGTTCAGAGATTTTATTAGTGAGGTCACCTCACTCATAAATCCCAGTGTACCTGGGTTTACTTTTTGTGAAGACTTTGGGGCATTGTTTTGTTTTGTTGTTTTTTTGTTTTTTTTTTTTAATTGTGGGTATTTGTACATCTATATTAAGATGTAATTTATTTACCATAAAATGTTCTCATTTCATATAAACAATTCAATGATGTTTAGTAAATATACAAATCTGTACAACCATCACCACAATCCAATTATGGAACAGTTGGCTCACTCCAAAAGATTCCTTGTGCCTTGTGCCTCTTTGTAGTCACTTATCATTCCCACTCCCAGTGCTTGACAAACACTAATCTACTTTTGAAGTCTATAAATTTGCTTTTCTGGACATTTTGTATTAATGGAAGCATGCAATATGTGGTCTTTTGTGTATGGTTTCTTTCATTTAACATAATTTTTGAGTAGTTACTCATGGTACAGCATACATAAGTATTTCATTCCATTTTATTGACTATTATTCAATATTCAATATATATTATTTTTTATTTATCCACTCATCAGTTGATTTGGTATAGGATGGTCTTGACTACAAATACAATTCTTTAAAACATAGGTAGCTATTTCGGTTATATATTTTTCTTGTGTATATGTAACAGATCTTTATAAGATTTGTAAGAGAATTCTCCTGAAGATAAATTCCTTGAAGAGGAACGATGAAGCCAATTATTTTGAACATTTGCAATATAATAGATATTAAATAATATTTATTTAATAATTTAATAATATAGTACTATATTTATATTAAATAATAATTTAATAATATTAATTAATTATTATTTACATTTCGCTCCGAAAGGGTTGACCAGTTTACAATATCTTCAATGATACATATGAGTGTCTATTCTCCCATAAATAATAATTATTTACATTTCACGCCAAAAGGGTTGACCAGTTTACAATATCTCAATGATACATATGAGCGTCTATTCTCCCAGTCCATTTCCAACATAGGAAATCTATCATTGTTTACATCTTTGTCCCAACTTATCACCAAGATTATCTCACTATTGTGTAAATTTGCATTGCATCAATTACTACTTAAGTTATATATTTATTGCTTATTCCTCAGATCAATTCCCTCCTCTCGTTATGAGTTCTCCCCAGGCCACTCTCACCTTAAGCTACCCTGAATTGCCTGGTTATATAACTCTTGTATTGTTAATTTGTGTGTTCTTGTGAACAATAGATACATAGCAAGAATTTTCTGAATCAGTTGATTAGACTATTCTTTGTTAGCTTATCGTCCACTTTTTGCCTTCTCTTTAACAAGATCACAAGATTCTTAAGAACAAAGGACAATTTATATACATTATTAAATCCTGAATATCATACAGGAAACCACTTTAAATCAATAAATATTTGAGTGTTAACTGATGTGAATTTAACTAGCCAAGGCCAAAGGTAAGGCTTTTCATTACCTGCAGTGAAATTAAAGGCAAACCATAAAAAAACCATTTGCAATCCATAATCATAGGCTTAACCAATGGGTGAAATTTAAGGACATACCTATACAAGAACCATGAACTGTTTTTAGCAGGAGATCTATCGATCAACGATCAATCTATCTATAATACATATATTACATATAATACATATTAGAATATATATAATATTCTATATCTATATTATGGTCTACAATAGACTATGTTATCTAATATATCTAAAATACTGGGCACTTGGGTGGCTCAATAGCTTAAGTGTCTGCCTTTGGCTCAGGTCATGATCCCAGGGTCCTGACCACACATGCCAAGAGCTTTCCCAATGTTCTTGAACAGTCAGGCCAGGCAGGGGAGCAAAGGTGGAGGCAAAAATGTGTCGGGTGGCCCCACCACCAGCAGATCATGCTCTCTGCCTTCTAAACACAGAGAAGAACAAAGAACTGCTCTCTTTGGGGGATTTAAGATAGAAGGTTGGAGAGCACTGTCCATGAAGAGCATTGAGTACTGGAACTTCTGCTTTGGAGGTTTGGAGGGGCAAAGAATGATCAGGGCCAGGTGCATGAACAGGATGACAGAAGGAGCCTTGGCCTTAGCATAGAGGCTTGAAGTACATGGCAGTACCACTTGGGAAAGTGCCAACAAGAAGAGGTGGTTGGGGATACCTGGATGACTCAGTCGGTTAGGCAACTGCCTTGGGCTCAGGTCGTGATCCAAGGGAGCCTACTTCTCCCTCTCCCCTCCTGCTGCTCTCCCTGCTTGTGAACTCTCTCTCTCTCTAATAAATAAATAAAGCCTTAAAAAATAAAATGAAATAAAATAAAATACTAATACATTATATATTACAATATATAATATGTATATGCTATATTATATATAACAGAACATATAAAAGCACAGTATATTTTTATATTATAGAACAGTATAGTATACAGGGTATATTTATAGAGAAAGAGAGAAAATACAGAAAAGCCTGATAAAAAATAGTTGAGAAGATAAAGGCTCTTTACCTTTGACAAATGAAGCCCATCGTTTCAAAAATCAACATTTATCACAAGGCACTGTTGTTGGCTCCCCTGGTACACCAGGAGCAATACAGTTTTTATGCTAATTATTTCCCTTCATGCTGGCTACTAGATAGATATCTTGCAGCTAACCATAGTTACATTATAATAGAATGAGATTGTATGAAGACACAAAATCCTCTTATGCAGTCCAATTTAGAATCCATTTCAAAAACTCTCTAGTGCTATACCTAGAAACTGAAATGTGCTGGGAATCTTAGATTTTTGCATATATTTCTGTTACGCTGAAATTTGGTTAAGAGTTTTGTAAAAACAATAATTGTTCTTTTATCAATAATTTGGTATTATGTTCTATTATATCTGCAACAAAAACTTGTAATTTCTTTTAGGCCAGTTTCTTAGGTTTACATTTAGTTTTACTAATATTATTTGAAAAAATATGAAACTAAAATTCTAGGGGAGGATAGTATCTGTCTTATCCTTGCAACCAGTAAAGATAAGCTGTTCTTAATATTAACCAGTGAATACATTTTAAAAAGCAATAAAATTTATTCTAGTCTCAAATTCTAGCAGGCCTCATACTTTATCAAAAGAGCACATAATTATTTCAATGGGGCTTTTAAAATTGTATTCAAATCAATGAGTTATTTAATATCTATCATTTACTACTAATTCACCTGATGAAAATAACCTATACCTAATAAAATTAACATTTAATAAAATAGGACAAATGGACTATCAGCATTCCTGAGAAAATTCCATTGCGAAAACTAAGAAATTGTGCTAGTTTTCTGTCCAACTTCACAAATTAAACCACTGAATCAATATTTCAAAGCCAAATATTTTTAAAGTATTTGTACAAAATGGGTAACTGACCTGACAATAATGAAATCAATGACTATTGTTACTTGCATTCCATTCAGTATACACAAAAAGAAAAATGTAGAATGCTTTTAAAAGGAGAGGGGGGTACCGGGGTGGCTCAGATGTTAAGTGTCTGTCTGTCATGATCCCAGAGTTCTGGGATCAAACCCCATATCAGGCTTCTTGCTCCAATGGAGCCTGCTTCTCCCTCTCCCACTCCCCCTCCCCCTGCTTGTGTTCTCTCTCTTGTTAAAAAAAAAAAAAAGAAAAGAAAAAGAAAAAAGAAAAAAAAAAGGGGGGAGTGGAGGGAAGTCCATTTAAACTTTATTATTCAAAAATAATTTATTCTTCTTTTTTCTTTCTTTATTGTCATAGTGCTTTAAAAACAGCTCAAAAAAAATTAAAAAAAAATTAAAAAAAAATTAAAAAAAATAAAAACAGCTCAAATGCTCAGATTGACTTTTATGTCTCTCATAGTAAGCATCACATAATTTGTGCCATATTAATAACTTTGAGAAAATCATCTCACATATACACATATTAATTTAAGCTTTTTGTTCATGACACTTGTTAATAGCCCCTCACCCCTGGGGAAAAAACAACTCTCATCAAAGTCATTTCAAAATCTATGCTTCATTATGGAAGTTTTACAGATATTCTTTAAATATATTTCATGACATTTTCTATCAAGTATTTCAGTGTCTGATATTGACTTGGAACTTGAGGAGTTTTTTTTGTTGTTGTTTTTATATTTTTATTTTTTCAAAGATTTAAAGCTATGTGTGGTCAAGTTTTAAGCATAAGAAGAAAGTGTGTAGATATTAATTTTCCTCATTTTACAGAATTCTATACTGAGCCTTAGAAAAGGAAGAGAGCTTTTCAAAAGTGACTCCATTAGTGGTAAGAGAGAAGAAGAATTCAGGTCTTCTAAAACCAAATCCAACGATTTTTCTACTTTTTCATGCTGCCTCCTGGTGGCACTGAATTAGTTTCTCCTGGGAGATTTTTGGACACTAGATTTTCTTTGAGGACATTTAAAAAGAAGCTAGCAACTTTAAAAAACAGTTACATTTACTAAAGACTTAGATGGAGTTAAGGGTTTCCTAAAATGGATTACTAATTTCTTAACAGGTATACATTGACAAGTATAACTCAACTATTTGCTTAATATGAACATTTCAGATTTGGTTACATTGGTCATCACGCACATGAAGAAAGTATTAACTACGTGGAAATAAGTCACTGAAAGCACAACGCACCATATTGCAAGGCAGTCCATGTACCTTCAGTGACTACTAGCCATGTTTGTGGAGAAACAAGGAGCTGCAACCAGACACAAGAAGCACCCACAAGTAAGAGATAACCATCAACTGATGACTTGGATTCCCTAAAGAATCAACCCCACATTCTAGCAGGCTTCTTCTATATAATTTAAAACTAAACAGAACAGTCAGTATTATAAAATTATCTCCCATTTAAAAATAAATTATGGACTGATAATTGTAAAATTACTATAAATTGGCATGGACATTTTTCTGAAGGAACTATTTAACCAAAAGCAAGAGAGAAAATGACACAATGAAAGAAAGAAGGGAGGGGGAAAGGAGAAAGAAAAGGAAGGGGGGAAGGGAAGGAGGGAGGAAAGAAGGAAGGAAATAGGAAATTTTTCATTTTTAAAAGGTTGCTGAAAGAAGAAAGAGATACATGCAATTAGAGTAAACCTTTGCCTCCTATTTAACCTCTCTCTCCTATCCTTTCGTTTTCTCATAAAACATCTTTTTTTAAGCTCAACTGATTTTCTTTCAGGAAATATGATCTTTTATGTTTAGATACTGCTTCAAGTTCTTTACACTGAAATAGCCCCTAAACCATAAGGGAGAGGGCTTGGTGACACAGTTCCTTATCAGAATTATAAATGGTGTATTATGCATAGGTTGAGGGTTATAACAGACAGCAAAACATTCATGTAAATTCAGAAAACTTTTTTTTTATAAGCTTGCATTCTGCTTTTAGATAAAATGCAACCAAACTGGAGAATCAGTAACATCAGTAACTAGCAAGCGGTTTTTTTTTGTTGTTGTTTTTTTTTTTTTTTTTGCTTATAGTGACCTCCTCTCTTTGTACTACAGGAAAACATTTCCACCTAGAGTCCTTTCACAGAATATCTAGAAACCAAATGAAATCAACATAATGACTACCAGAACCAGATAATAATCAGTTTTTAATTGAAGCATCAAGCCAATTAATTTGTGATAACATCCTATCACTTCTTATTCTTGACATGAAGTTTCAAAGGACTCAAAACAGTTTTCAGGTCCATGGCATCCAGGAAACATTTCAATGTTTGGTCTCTTAAAATCACATTTATTGGAGAGAAAAAAAAAATCTTTAGGGTCCTAAAACCGAATTTGAGCTTACAAACCAGCCTCACTAGTTTGATTCCATTAGCTGTCAAGAAACACAACATTTTTTTTATGTATCTTATATGCAGACTGCTAATACTAGTAGATCTTTCTCTGGCTTCAGAGGTATCTTTCAGAGTGAAAACTGAGCCCTTCTTATGTATTTGTCTTAGTTAATTCAATTCAACAAATAATTTGTGTCTATGCATACAGATAAGTATATTGAGATTAATAACTATTATTTTGTCACAAAATAAAATTCCTACAACAGTTTATTTTAAGAATATAAGCCATCATTTTTGAGATTGCAAGAAGGTATTTATTCTTGTCTCCTGTACAGAGCTCTATCCAATGTAATACATCTAATGATAAACTTTATATAAATCTTCCTTGAGATCATGCTGTGTTATTCTGGAATGAAAAACATCAGTAAATTGGCCTTCTTCCATTTCCACTAAATTATACATATTTTATAATATTAACTCACATATTTACCTTGATCAAAAATAATAGAGGTCCCACACATACATGATAACCAAACCACTTCAGTCGTCGTCAATAGGCAGCCCTATTTTCATTTAAATTTTTAGGGTGAAATACCTGATAGTATCTCACAAAACATTTTAGTTTTCAGCAGGAAGTGCTTCATTTTTTTTTCCTGCCTCACACTCTCACCGTATTGGAAGTAATGCAAGCTACAGGATGATGATGGTAGTAACTAAAGCACATCGCCTTCTTTCAAAATGCTAACCACTGCTTCCTCTCTGAAAAACATATTTTGCACTTTCAGTATGTGACCCAATATTTCACAAATGCCGGATCTCAGCTTTTATCCAATATTCCTGAGATACTCCATGCCCCATCATATTTTCTGGCTTCCTTCACTATTATTCTGCAGGAGGTTTAATATCACAAGTCATGTTTGTTAAGAGCCACCTTCAGAAGGCTGAAATTGCATTACTGAGTGTGAAATGACCACATATGGTATGCACAAACACAACACAGCACAATGAAAATGACATACATTTCCTGCTGCCTGACAAACACGGTGTAATCACGCCAAGTACACACAATACCCACTCTTTTTTTTCTTGTGGCCTAAACACAATCATCAAACATAATCTGTGCCCACCGTGCCCACGGCAATATCTAGCAGAAATGATTTTTGTTGGTGGCTTGAGTAAGGATTCTATCAAAGAGAGTGTGGAATATGAAATGAATCAGACTTCATCAAAAAATCTTGAACTCCAAGGCTATTTCCTAGCTCCCCTCACCCCCAACCCCACACACAAGCTTAACTTCACCCTCCCTCCTCCCCTGATGTTCTGGCCATGACTTCCCTCTCATTCTTATCTCTCTCCCTCCAAGTCTTTCAGCCGCTTTGCTCTGAGTTCAGAGCCAATCCCTTGGGGAAGGAAATCAGTAAAAGCTAGATGGTGAGACCTCATCACCAGGTGAAAAGGACAGGGGAGGAAAAGAAGAGGGTGTGGTACTCTTTTCTTCACCACACCCCAATCCTGGAGTCGCGCACTCTAGCCCACTGCGGCTCAGGGGCGCACAGCGGGTCCCCTCGCTCACCTCGGAGCAGCCCGGCCCCCAAAACCAGTCACCCGACACTCTCGGCAGAAAACTTCCCTTAAAGCAGGCAAATATTCAGAGGAGGATGAAATTAGAGGTTAGTTCGAAGACACATTCCACGGAGCTCCACGGAGCAAGACTGAAAGGCACCTTTAGATATGGACCCTACAAACCCGCACCTTCCACTCCCTCCCACGTTGGGTGTTTGGCTGGGGACGTACGGAGAACGACAGGCCGAGAGTGGAAAAAGAGGACATTACCTCCCGGGACTGCCCTCAGGGTGCGGGCCAGGATCTCATTCCCGAAGTGGCTCCGACTCAGGGCACAGCTTTACCGAGCTCAGCCTAGATTCGGACCCGCGTCCCCCGCAGCTCTGCGCTTAGCCAGGAGGCGCACCGGGACTCCGGCTCACATCCCCCGCCCAAGCCGGGCTCGCCTCCCCCTGCCGCGCCCGCTCCGCCACCCCACGGGCACGCTCGCTCCCGGCGCTCGCCCCTCCGCCTCCCGGCGCCCCCACACCCACCCGCTCCGCGGCGCCCGCTGGGAGCCTCTAGCGGAGGCGAAGGGAACCGCAGCAGACCCGCGGCGCCAGGGCTCCGACGTCCGCTGCACGAAGCCGGCCAGGCGGCGGCGTGGGCTTCGCGTGCCCGGCAATCCGCCGGCCGGATGCCGCCGCCCCCACTTGCCCACCTGCGCCAGGCTCACCTGCCTCGGCGTCCTAGCGCCCTTCGCCGACGCCCACAGCGATCTGTAGCAATGAGGGGAAGGGTCTGCGGTGCTAGCGGGGTTAAAAATTTAAAAAACAAACAAAAATCTCGCCAGAAACATACACACACGAATCCACGCTATAAATCAGCCCGGACATACGCCCCAGCTCGACAGCTATTTCCAATAGGTTCCAAAAAGTGTGAGGTCAGGACATCAGAACACTCCCTTCGGTTGCTGCCTCCCACCTGGGCACCGTGGTATCGGCTACTCCCTGACTTGTCGGCTCCAAGCCATGCGCGCTTGCTGAGCAATCTCGTGGTGACGCCCGGAGAGATGATCCTAACTTAGCTTAACCCCACACCCCAGCCCCAACATCTATTTTAAGTTATTCTTCTTCCCCGCAGCGGTTGTGCTGCCTCTTACCTTGAGACGTTGTTCTCGTTCATGTGCTTAAAATCCGAAGCCAAGTACGCGTTGCACTCAAGTCCAAGCTTTTCCTCCACACCCCCCCCGCCTCAGCTCTGCACCGGCTTTTCCTTCCAAAGGGATCAGGGGGTGATGGCGGTTTAAAAGCCCTCGCACTGGAGGCACCTCTAAATCTTCACGCCCGTGGAAACGGAGACAGGGACAACCTTCCCGGCATCCGGAAGCCGCCCGGCCCCTGCTCGGTCAACTTGGCTTTCTATTTTCTTTTCTTCTATTCAATTTTTAATTTTATTTAATTTTCTCCTTTAACCCTACAGGCCCATCAGTCAGTCCGCTGCCGGCATCAGGCAGGGAAGAAGATCCTATTCTCAGTTGTAGCCGCTCCTCTCTTCCTCTTGATAAAAAACCCCTCCCCCTTTCCTCCCGTGATTTTGGAAAATCTTCTACCTTCTGCTCGGATTTAGGTAGGGACAAGGCTAAGAGGTGCTGGAAGAAGAGCCACTCCAACGCACAGCTTCAGAAATCCATCTCCCTGGGCAGCCTTTGGCGAAGGTATCTGCTCTGAGGAAACTTTGAGGGGAGGCAGTGGCGAAGGAAGCAGGGCTGGGCGGGCGGCTGGCGTTAGCGCCAGGTGAGAAGGCTGCGAGGAGGCGGCTGCCGGGAGGAGGGACGCCAGGCAGGCAGCGGGCGGCTGGGTCCCGGCGGCCGGGCTCGGCGCGCGGGCCGCGCACACACACACACACACACACACACACACCCCTGCGCGCGCGCACAGCAACACACGCACGCCCAGCCCCGCGCCGGCAAGCCCCAGGCCACTGGCTAGCGGGAAGTCCGGAGGTGCGGAGAGGGACCGGGCCTCCCAGGATGCAGAAGACTGGAAGACTCAGTCACTCCTCACTAGTTAGCAGATTGGTGCCGGCGGGCAATTCCTCACTGCTAGCCCTCAAGTCAGTTCGGCCGCCTCTCGGGTCCCTGCCCTCCCTGGCATCTCGGACCCCGCCTCTTTCCTGGAGGCCAGTTACTCTTCGGGGACCCTGCGTGAGGTCGCGGGACTAAAGATTAACCCCATCCCCATCTCCACCCTCCTGAGCCACCTCCGCCCCTTCTCTCGTGGAGCTTTGAATTGGCTGCAGCAACTAGCTAGGGAGCCGAAGGGCTCCCCGAGGTCCTTCGAATAGAGGAGCCTATACATCTTTTCCTGGAAACCACAATCCCCTTTCATCCCCCTTTTCCCGCCCACTCCCTCACGTAACATTTCCCCCCTGAAACTCAAGTAGGTTTTTTAAAAAGGAACTGCCTAGGATTTGTGATGCCTGGGTTTTGGAACTGTGCTAATTTACTATCTACGCTTATATTGTACACTGGACGGTAGCAGGTGAAAGGCTCTGCTGGAGAAAGGGGAGGGGATTAGGAGTCTGGAGACTCAGCCCCTTTAGCAGCCATTTCCAAGGTTTTGCACCTTAAGAGCTGTCAAGGTCTAGGTCTAATTCCTGTCCCAACTTCTTTCTCCTCCCCTGAGAACCAGGAGGGATCCCTGGGTGCCGCCCAGCTGGGGAGCCCCAAGCCGGAGAGACTCCTCTCTCCCAAGCGCCCCAGGCTCGTTCACTGCCCCCGACGAAGGAGACTTCTAGCAGGAGTTTGTCTTACCCGGCCTGAGCTTGTGGAACTGCTCGCCGAAAGTAAACTTTTACCCTCTGGTTTTTTAAAACCACGGTTCGCGTTTGTGCTCTGAAAGGTCGCGACACCAGCAGAGCGTTACTCTGCCTGCACAAGGGCTGGCGAGGCTGAGAACTGCTGTGGGTTTTTTCATTCGGGGCTTCGAGAATCTCTGCAGCTTGGGACCTGCCGGAAGAAAACACAAAGTTGCGCAGCGTGGAGACCGAGCGACGTTCTTCTGCTCCCGCGCGGGTCGTGTCGCTCAGCCAAGGACTCCATTCAGATTGCTCTGTGGAACCGGGGCTCTAGACGGGCTCCCGGGGTCCAGTTCAAGTTGAAAGGCGGCGGACTTTGCCCGAAAGACAGTGCAGGAGCGCCGAACGTGCAGTTGCCAAGGCGCAAAAGTGGAACAATTGGATGATCTCGGCAAAAAGAAAAAGAAAAAAAGCGGGGGTGGGGGGGAGGGAGAAAAAGAAAAAAAAAAAGAAAGAAAGAAAGAAAAAGAAATTTGTGTTGATAGGAGCTCTAACGGCGCTACTCACAGCTCCGAAATCGATGGAGAGCATTCAAAGGTGAGCCTTGCCGCGCCCACGATTTGTGAACCAATAGCTACCAATTTCGGGAATGAACCTGCTTTGAATTCGGTGTGAGCCCACTCTGGAGGAAGCGGAGACCCAGAGCGATTGTCAGTTTTGGAGGGTGATGGATCGAGGCTGTCCCTTGGAACCAGGCAACCGCTAGCAACACCTTCCCGCTAATTTGGCGACTGTGCAAATACTCATATCTACGTTTGGGGAATCTAAGCGCTGGGGTCCGACGCGCCGGCTTTCCTTCTGATGCGGTTAAGAGAAGAGCTCGAAGCTGAACCGGGGAGCCTGAAAGAAGGAGCAGTGAATAATGAATTTGGTGGTGAGATACTAAAGGATAAATAGGCATTTCATTTCTGTGTGGATTAGTTGCCAGGAGCAACTTTTTAGGTTTAATATTTCAAGATCTATCATGGACACCGACTTTTTGCAGAATTTCAAGTGGAGCCTGTCCCCAGTGTTTTTGAATCTGGTATAAATCTATAAATTGCCTGCTTGCCACAAGGTTTGACGTTTCTTTGAATTTTGATTCTTATTCCTAAATAATAAGTAATAATTGACTGTTCCTGGAAACGAAGTGAAGTGGCAATAATAGTTACAATAAACTATTTCCAACAAAAGGCCATCTAGCTTATGGTTTCTGTTTACATGAGCCTATGGACTAATAATAAAATATTGTGGCTGACTAATAGACAAGAATTACAGAACTGTAATGCAGAGACTCGCTTGGTGAAAGAAAATTTAGAATTGACTTCTCTTCAAAAAGATGCTGGCTTGTAATTCCTTTCCTGGTTGGTGTTGATGTGCAGACCACTGTTGGCTACTAACGACCCTTAATAAAAAAAAAAAAAAAAAAAAAAGCATAGACCATTTATACATTTAGTACCTGAAAAGGTGTCTTACCGTTCTGGAAAATGTTGTGGAAAGTCATGTTCCAGCCACAGAGGAGTCTTTTTCACTCATCTTGAGCCTTTGGTTTTGTAAGATGTGTAGGTACCAGTGGTAGTCAGGGGTGTTATATTCTTGACATTTAAGCACCTTCATTGAAGTGAAAAAGCTTATGGATTTATGGACCCTCTTTAAGAAACATTTACTTCTCCTCAAAAAATGCAGTTTCTTCAATGACTTGATTGTTGCAAAACCAAAGTCACATTTGTTATTTGTTATTCAAAAATAAGGGGCTGCAGGGATATGCATCACTCTTCCTCTCCCACTTTTCACACTTTGCTTTTTGGAGGAAAAATAGTTGACCATCAACTCAAATCTCAACGCAAATCTCAAGGTCAGAAGATTCACTCCATTCTCTATCTCCTTAGAGCAGTCTACATTATCAAGAAAAAATTATTGAGACTCAAAGGTACTCCAAGAGCTCTCCAAGTCCCACCACCAAATTAAAATAACTACTTCATTGTTCTAGTGTTATGTCTTTCCCTGTATTTTTTGACAAGTCAAAATTGAGTTTGCTATATGGTGTCTCTTTCGGTGGAGACTTTCTTGAACCTTTTATTTCTTCAGGATAGTTGCTGTGTAAAATATATTTTCAGGACACTTTACTTCCTAGGAGTTAGCATTTAATCTATTGGTTTATTGCTTATTATACATTAAAGTTACTCTTTGTTTACTGGCATGCCTTTCCAACTGAACTATGAGCTATGGGAGCAAGAACAGTGTTGTATAAATTGCTGTTCCCCGACATCTAGTACAGAATATATCACAGAATAGATGCACATAATAATGTTAGGGATGATAATGAAAGCTACCATTTGTTGAGTAACTATTATATGATGTGATTTCTGTACATTTTCTCAGTTGATCCTCTTCACAACCCTTTGACCTAAATTGTATATCCTCACATTATGGGGAAATTGATGCTTATGTAAATTTACCCAAGATCACAAAGCTATTTTCACAAATGAGTTGGGATTAGAATCTATATGTGCCTGACTCTGAAGCCTAAACTCTTAACCCTTTGCTCTATTCAAATAGGCAGGCACCACATTTTCAATTTCCAAGGTTAAATGGAATTTATATATATTAAATACCAAATAAAGAACATGTCAAATTTAGAATAAATTCTTTGGCACTTAGGTAATCTAATCAATATCAACTTAAGTGTAGGAACATTGAAAATAGTGTAGTTCTCATGTTAAAATATGATAAACTGTCTTCTCGGCATTATTGCCAAGAGACGGCCAAATGCTGAGTTGTAAGTTCTTTTGAAGGAAGAAACATCGGGCCACCATGAATTTAAAGTTATAGAAAACTTTTCATTGTTTATTTCCTTGTTGATATCCTTATGTTAAAAAAAAGAAAAGAATACATTATAAAATTTTAATTATACAAGATGAGTAAGTTCTAGAGATCTGCAATACTATGCCCATAGTTAATACTGTATTGTACACTTACAAATTTGAGAGTAGCTTTCCTATTAAGTGTTTTAACCCAATTAAAAAATAAAAATAAGAGCGTGAAAACACAGAGGACATTAAATATAGAATAGCATAGGAACATGGTACAGAAATGTACTTGTCATTTCCGGAGGCTTACATTACAAAACACTTCATAAGCCTGTATCACTGCAGTACAGATACTGTATATCCATCCCACAGGAGACTATGTTGCTATGGAAAAGAATAAGAAAGTTTTCATCATACTGATACGGAAAAGCCTACATGATATTTTTAGGTGAAAATAACAAGGTTTAGTGAGAAAACACCAGAAATTCATAAAAGTAGTTAGGGTTGAGAAGTAAATAGGCAAAAGGTGACAAGGGTTGAGATAAAACTTTAGGTAGGTAGGTAGGTATGGATGTATGTATTTGGAACCATGTGAAAGTTTTTCCTATCAAAAGTAAAAAAGTGTTCTTTAAAAAAAAAAGATTTTATTTATTTGACAGACAGAGATCACAAGTAGGCAGAGAGGCAGGCAGAGAGGCAGGCAGAGAGAGAGAGAGGAGGAAGCAGGCTCTCCACTGAGCAGAGAGCCTGAATGCAGGGCTTGATCCCAGACTCTGAGATCATGACCTGAGCCGAAGGCAGAGGCTTTAACCCACTGAGCCACCCAGGCACCCCTAAAAAAGTGTTCTTAAGGAATTACATGGAAAGAAGAATATAACAGACGCATGTCCTCCATTACTGAAAAAAAAAAAAAAAAAAAAAGTTAAAAAGACAGAGAAGTGGAAAGTATAAGAGTATCTGGCCTGTGGTACATTTATTCATTCACTCTCTTTACCAGAGAGACCTTAGGGTAGTCGGGGGGAAGCAGAGGGAGGTGTCTTAGTTAGCCCAGGTTGCCATAACAAAATACTACAGACGGGGCGGTTTAAACAGCAGACATTTATTTCTCATGGTTTTGAAGTCTAAGAAGTCCAAAATTAAGGTGTCAGCTGATTCAGTTCCTGGTAAGAGCTCTCTGCTTGACTTGTTCACTGTCACCTTCTCTGTGTATTCTCATAAGGAATTTCCCTGATGAGTGTATATGGGGAAAGAGTTCCCTCTTCTTATACAGCCACTAATCCTATCATGAGGGCTCCCTAATTAAGCCTAATCACCTGAATGCCCCATCCAAATACTACTACACTTAGATTTAGGGATTCAACATGAATTTGGGGAAGGAGAGAGCCACAGACATTCATTCTATAATAGGAAGTGACCAATTCTAATGTCCTTGTCATTTGGAGTTACTCTTGGATAAATACTAATATTTGCTAGAAAGGTCTATCACTGAAGTAACTTTAGTTGGATGTCTCCGACTAAGGATTACCTATAAGAGGTGGAGGTCTATGAGGCATGGCTCCCTAGAGAATGTCATACAGGCTGTCTGACTCTGAGGTATAAAGTGGAGATGTTTTATATTTTATTTTTTAACATGTTATTTATTTATTTGAGAGAGAGAGAGAGAGAGAGAGATTACAAGTGGGGGGAGGGGCAGAGGGAGAGGGAGAACCAGACTCCCTGCTGAGCAGGGAGCCTGATGTGGGACTCCATCTTAGGACCCTGGGATCATGACCCAAGCTGAAGGCAGATCCTTAATCTACTGAGCCACCCAAGTGCCTGAGATGTTTCATAATTTAAATACTCCTGTGAGAAACCATGCACCCTACTTATCTATTCTGGGCTAGAATCTGCTACATAAAGGAAAGACCTGGAGAGCCATCTTGGTGAACCCCTTGTTCATATCCTTGAAATTAATTTAGGTTGATCCTGCTTATGCCCCCTGATTCATAACAGTCTGATTTGAAAAGTCCAGTCCTATGAATTTCTCAAAAAGTTGGAGTCTTAATTTAAATTGTAACCAACATTTACTGAACATCTTTTATGTACCTGATACAACTCTAAGAGAACTAGATTTATGACTTCACTTAATACTAATAACAAAACTAGTAAGTATTATATTATCTTCACTTTGTAGATGAGAAAACATTCACAAAGAGGGCTAGTGACCTTGCCATGGGCACACTGCTGATTAAGTAGTATAGGCAAGGTTTGAACCTTGACTGTCTTCATTTGGAGCACAGCTCCTTAACCTGCACAAGAAGGTTCTATATTATCTATAAGGCCTATTAGAACAGGACTCGGATGTGCCATTCATCACAGACTCCCTGAATCACAAATTGTACATGACTCTTGATCAGGGGTAAAAACATGGAGAGAGGAGAGAGATGTACAAATGGCAATAACATTAATCAAATACCCCTGTGTGCTATGGAGGTGCATTATCTTATTTAATTTTCAGAAGAACTCCCATGAATTGGGGAATATTACTGTTCTTCTGACAATCAGTGTTAAACTAATTATTTCCTTAAAGTCTCACAGCCATTAAGTACAGGACCAATTTCTTTCAAACATTATGTCACACTGCCTTACCTCAAAACCATTATTTTAAACTACAATGCTGTGTTTGCAACAAAGTCACTTGCTTAAAATTCAATAACCATTCTAGCTTTTCCAGTTCAAAACACATGCTACAATAAAATAAACAGGAACTAAACACAGACTTGGAATAAATAGTTCTCTAAGCAGTTCAAGTGTTTTGCTGAAGAAACTACCTATAGTCAGTGATTTACCATTTGCCATCCTCCTAAGGCAACTTGAGTACCCTTGTGATTATTTTTGACTTTTTTTTTTTTTTTTTTTGACAAGGGAGAAAATCAGATGAGGTAATGTGGTCAGGAAAAAAAAAATTCCTCTCCATACAACTTTGGCCTATTTTATTTTTTACACAGAAGTGGTTGCTTATTTTCCTAAATTATCTCAGTCTGTCAGTCACTGGATTCATACAGCCATCACAAAATTTCAAAATGGCATTCTCCATGGCACATTAGAAAAAAGAAATGACCAATAGAAAGCTTTGACTTCTATCCTTATTCAAATTTGTCTTTTCCTTAAATCCTAAACATAAAACAGGGCTTAGAATGGGAGTTGACTGACATGCCAGAGTTGCTATCTAGGGGCCAGCTCTTGGTAGGCCTTATATATAAGGCCAAGGAGTTTGAAATTCACCCTGACAATAACGGTCATCTCATCAACAATTTCTCTCTCAGTTCATGCATTTCTGTGTAATGGTGAAATCTACCCAGTCCGGAGTTAGACCCCTTGGGTTTGAATTCCGGCTCTGAGTTGTTTGAATTCTTCCAAGAATAATCAAAGGTCCCACAGGGGCCCATAGAAGGACCCTGCAAATTACTTTAGGGGAGATAGGAACAGGAGAAAAGGTCAGGAAGAAAAATTTTGGACTGCTACACTGAGGAATACCCCAATCACAAAAGGCAAGATGGCAGTAGCCTGAATACAGCAAGAGAGGCACAAACCTACACCAAGTTTTCAAAAATTGGTTGGGGACTAGAAGAAGGTGGGAAAGGAGAGAGGGAGAGAGAGTTTGTTACCTTTGGGGTAACTGCAGACAGATGTTTAAACTTAAGTTTAAGCAACAACTCTCCCTCAACCCCTCAAAATGTTACTGTATTTGAAGATAAGAGTAATTAAGTTAACACGAAGCTGTTAGGGCAGAGCCAAATCCAATCTGACTGCTGCCCATATGAGAAGAGGAGATGAGGAAGCAAAGAGAGACGTCTGGAGCTCATATGTACAAAATCACAGGACTGCAACCATCGGCAAGCCAAGGAAGAAGGTCTCAGAAAAAACTTTGATCTTGGATTTTTAGCTTGAAGAACAAGGAGAAAGTGTATTTCTATAGTTTAAGATACCCCATCTGTGGTATTTTCTAATGGAAGCCCTAGCAAGCTAATACAGAAGAGAAGATCAGCAAAAAGATAGGACTGGAAAAGTCAGACTGATTGATAAGGACTGGCTAGCTACAAAATTCGGTTACAAAAGCAACAGATAGCAAAAATCTTGGATAAATTATTTTCAAGATCTTGGGGTAACATTCCTAAGCTCATTCTCACAAAAATCACTTTCAAGAAAGAAGAATGAAAGAGGGCAGACTGGGGCAGTTAGCAATTAAAGATGTGGCTTAAACTAAGGCAATGAAAATAAATAAATATGGAAAAAGTTGTAGAGATTCCAGAGGGAGGGAAGGGAAAATGGTAGGATTTACCAATTGATGTCAAGTAGAGAGGGAGAAACACAGAACCAAATGATGGTTTACCAACATAGTAAACAAGAAAGGAGTGTGTTTGTTCATTTGTTTGTTTTTACTACTAGATAGTTATAAATGATGATTCAAGCATAAATAGGGTGACGATTACAAATGAATACACAAAAAGGTAAAAAATAAACATTAAATAGTCACATAACAAAACAATGTGAGATGTGCTTTAAGGCAGTGTGCAATTAAGTACAAGTGTTTGTTTAAAAAAATAGGTGCTATTGAATATGAAGAAGTGAGATTCTGGAAACAGATTCCTCAAGATCAGAGCTGGCTTCTCAAGGACGTAGAATTTGAGAATATAAAGATGAATGGAGAGATGGAGAAAATGAGCAAAGATTAGATGAACCAAGATATGGTGAGACTATGAAAGAGACATTCATACACAGGAAATAAAATGGAGGTTGGACAAAACAATTAGTGAAAGAATAGAATTGGAAGTGGTTCTTAAACTAAATTTGAATGATATTGTAAGGAGTTTTGAATACTGGGATGAATATGGGGATTACAGTATCTTGATTATATTGGGGATGTGTAAAAGTAACTGTCTTTAGTAACGGCTAAAGTTCAGTTGTGAATAACATCATTACTTAAGCAATATAATGTGTTATTTCTCTTGTAGGAAAGAAGTCTGTGGACAGTCATGGTTGGCATGGTGATTCCATCGTGTGTCCTGTGGTGGTGGTTCTGCTACATGTAGCTTCCATTTTCAAGGTCATTCTGTGATCCAAGAAGTCAGCTGAAACCCCAGTTATCAAACAGGGGAGGATGGAGGAAGGCAAAACGGCAACTTCAAGGATGTCCCACACAGTTCTTCGGCTAATGAAACTTCATTACCTGGATTTTAGCCACTTGGTTACCAGAGCGATAAGTCAGAGTAGGGCAAATTTTCTCTTTCAGTCACATGGCAATATGTCTAGCTGATAACTGGAAGTCACTTACTGAAAAGCTAAGGAGAAAATGGATTTTTCAAGTTAGAAGCTGTCCATTCGGGACCACTGGTTATTTTGGGCTTAAGTTCATTTTACGGAATGATTAAAGAGGTGTCTTCTTGTGATTGTCCTTAAATTTATCTAGATTTTTTTTCTTTTTTCCTTTTGGTGTTCTTTTGTCTCAAATTATAAAGAGCAGGGAGCCCGCTTCCCTCTCTCTCTCTGCCTGCCTCTCTGCCTACTTAAGATCTCTCTCTGTCAAATAAATAAATAAAATCTTTAAAAAGAATTATAAACATGTTTTATTCCTTCTAAATTTTATCTTGTCCAAGTGGTATCAAATATTAATATATTTGAATATTTTGGTTTTGCATACATGTAAGTGCAAAAATAGATTTTGAAATGTTTTCATCAACAAAGTATGATTGTATGAATAACATAATCTGAAGTCTAAAATAATGAAATCTTCATGTAACAATGCCACATAGAGCAGGTGATAATATTACAAAGTGGCGCAAAAGTGAGTTTTTGTCACCTTGAAAATGTATAGCTTTTAAAAGTCTAATTTCTTTTGTCATATTCCTATGTCTACAGAATTATATCTCTTAATAGAATATAATTCTGAAGAAATTGTTGCTAAAATTTTATCCTAAAGTTTTTGCTGAAATTTTATCTTCAAGCCAGTAACTTAGCATAAAGTATCAATGAAAAATCTCACCATTAAATTGAATGTTGTATAACATACCTCAGCTCTCTGCCAGTGGATGCTGGGTTTTCTAAAGCTTTGTAAACATCAAGAAGACAAAGTATAGCTTCTATTCCAAGAAATGTTCTGACAGTAAGATGAATGTGAGTCTTTCTGAAAGAGCGCCAACTCGCAAGTGCTCTTAGTGGGGAGATAAAGCAACATAGTGATAGACTCAGTTGCTGACTGTGTTGACAAATTTCAAGAAAGCAGTGACCCACTTGCCCAACACAATGATTTGTGTGGAAGGAAAAAAGAAAACATGGTAAAATTTTAGTAAATGCTTTTTATTTATTTTTCTGAAATACAAGTTCCCTTTGTTTTCTTTTAAAGCTTTTCAAATGAATGCTGAGTAGGTTTCTATTGTATAAATGATAGATAGAGAGGGTAGTACTTGTTTTAGCTTGATGGTTAAGTTGATCAACAGTATCCTAGAGACCATTTATTTTCCTTTGTTTCTCTCTATACTTAAAATTGCTGAATGGCAGCATAACCTACAAGTTTTAAATGGTATGTGACCTTATTACTAAAGAGATTATGATTTGCTCTTTCCTTCCTCCATCAAAATAATAAGACAGCTTGGTCTCTCTAACAGTACTCAGATAATTTTCATCAATAATTCGTTATGAGAGGGGTGCCTGGGTGGCTTAGTTGGTAAAGTGATTGACTCTTGATTTCAGCTTGGGCCATGATCTCAGGGATGTGAGACTCCAATTCTCTCTCTGCCTCCATCCTTCACTTGCTCATGCTCTCTCTCACTCTTTCCAAAAAAAAGAAAAAAAATAATTGGTTATGAGATGTGAGAGAGAGATTAATGGTTGACTATATGAAATACAGAACAATCTAAATTATCCAGAAATGAATTAACTGTAATGCTTGTTTATCCAATGGGAATATCAAAACAGAAAAATCAAGAAGACAGCAGAAATTTGGCACATAAATTTATTTGCTTGGTCTAGAATATTCATCACAGTCTCATGTATTTTCATTATTGTATATTTGTATCTATACAAGACCACAGTTCATATAACTTTATTAATATTATTAATATTGTATTAATATTAATCATTGGCTCATGACATACCCTTTTCATTGTTCTAAAGAAAGCCTACTTTTTATTTTTTTAATTTTTTTCTTAAAGATTTTATTATTTATTTTACAGAGATCACAAGTAGCCAGAGAGGCAAGAAACCCTACTTTTTAAAAAAATTTTATTTATTTATTTGAGAGAGAGAGAGCACAAGCAGAGGAAGAGAGAGAAACAGGTACCCCACAGAGCAGAGAGCCTGAAGGGGGCTTAATCCCAGGACCCTGGGATCATGACCTGAGCCAAACGTAAAGGCTTTAACCCACTGAGCCACCCAGGCACCCCGAAAGCCTACATTTAAAGCAATGTAATTACATAGTTTTTTCTCTAAGAATGTAATAGACAACCATAGATCCATTACCTACAAAACATTTGGGATTTTAAAAATAATTTACCTCTAACCATGTGTCCTCATCTCCTGTAACTAACCTATCCTCCTACCTTCCCCAAATATCATGTTAAATCTTATGTTCATCATTCACTTTCCTTGTTGTTCTCCTGTATCCATATTTATTCCAAATATAATTTAATCTACTTCTTTAATTTCTCAGGAAGCATACAATGCTGTGTTTAAACTTCAGGAGCTTATATGTTCATGTATCGTTATATTGTATACCTATTGCCATCTGGCTGTAGTTCATTTCTTTTGATTGCTGTCTTATATGAATGTCCTACAATTTATCTGCTTTCCCAGGATGGGCACTTAGGTGACGTCTACATTTTTGCTATTGTGAATAATTCCACTATGAACACCCTCCTATCTATCCCCTGCTACCCTTACATAAGGGGATTGTTGAATCATAGAGGATAGGCTTGTTCAACAATACAAAGGGATATTGAATTCCTTTCTAAAATGTTTGTACAAATTTACATTTGTAGCAGCAATATACAAGCTATCATGTGGATATACAGCATCTCCAATATGAGGTATTGTCAGACTTCCATTTTTGTATGGAATTTCTTTCGCTTCTGTGATCAATTATGATTCTCATCATCTCTGTTTGTTTGTTAGCAGCGGTATTCCCTTTTCTGTGAAATGCCTCCATTGCTCATTTTTTAGTGGGTTGTTTGTACTCTTCTTACTGATCTGTCGTTCTTTATATATTCTTAGATCTATTTTCTTTAATTGTTGTTGTTCTGTCAGCCCCCCCAAATTATCCTCATTTGTAGGTTTCACCTGTGACTTTATTCTTTCTCACATTTAATCTTTTGTTACCCTGAAATGTCCTTGATAAAATTATGAAAGTTTTGCTTAAAAGGAACTAAATCACTAAACTCATAGTACCTCTTACTAATGGGACATCTCCTAATCTGTTTCATCAGTCTAAAAAAAAAAAGACAGCCACCTTAAATATCGTGACATTGTATGTTTTATTTACCTAAGAGATGATTGAAGGAAAATTAGTACTATAATAAATAGAAATCAATCATTTCCAGGTGCCAATGCAAGCAGGAAACCTGTATAAATGCTAAAAATTTCTATTATTGGATCTATAGTTTAAGAATGTTATCACTGTTATGCTAACTTGAACAAAGATAATTTTGCCTCAAATAAAACGTTGTTGGAGAGGATACATGTTTATTACTTCATGATAAAACATTGCTTCCATTACTGTTTTTTTATGGATGATTATGTTCCCTGAATTACAGTAACTGCATACAGTAATATTTGGAAACTGCATTGATGATTTTGTGCCATTTACCTTAACCATAACATTAAAAAGGAAATCTTTTGGGTTTATATTTGGACGTGGAAATGTAAATTCTATTTAAAAGACTTCTCCCTGGGTTATTAAATCTTTAGGTCTTTTGAGAACTAATTTTAAAAGTAGTGTAACAGAATTCTACTGAAAAAATTTTGGGTCCTTTGTACATTTTAAGACAATATCCTTCCTGTTAACCCACACATCCTCTTTCTTCCATGCCTAAGATTTGTTTCCCCATTCACATATTCACATCTGTTGTTTTCCTAGTTACCTAGATAATCAGAAATCCCAATTTCTCATAGAACTTCTAGCTTCCTCATCCAGACAGTATTATGATTTGAATTCATTTTCTTTATTTGATAATCTGAAAATTCCAGGAAGGAATTTATAATAGATATCAATAAGAATAAATATTTTTTTAAAAACATTAAGAAAGAGAAATCTGTAATAGTTTCTTTTCCATGCTCTTAAACGAAAATTCACAATTGGTAAACACTAATTTATCTGTCTTTATCACTTGTGGGTCATTTTTTCCTTTTTAAAGATTGCTTCCTTATTTGTTAAGGGAATTAATTTTTCCCACTCTCCTTTCATTTTAACTATAATAACTTGTAATATCATTTCTCTCTTTTGACACCCAGTGAAAATGAAGTTCTTGGTTCATTTTGTTTGGAAGAATATGCATCCCTATAGGAATGCAAATACAGCATATTCTTTCTTGGACTATTTCTGCCTTTCTTGATAGAGTTGGTCAAGTTCAATCAACACTGCCTCTACATCTTATGCATGCATCTCTTGTTATCCTTACTATTTATTATAATGTACTTGCCTAGGTGTCTGAATCCTAGACAAGATTGCTTGTTGAATTCTGTGAGGATGGAGATAAAAACTACATTTATATTTGTTTCTGCATTTCCCAGAAAAATACCTGGCACTTAGTAGGTGCTTGATGAATATTTAAATAACTCTCTGACTTACCAAATGAATGTTTATCTGGTATTTTTTATTAGATTTGTCTTCAGCATTCTAGCATTCTACTATATAAAGTGCTGAAATTTTTTTTTATTCATATTAAAGGAAATACTTTCTCATGATCAAAACTCTCTCTATTGTACCTAATCATATCACTAACCTATACTAATAGGAAGGGTCAGAGTCACACGTGATTAGAAGAGCCTTATATGCCATGATTTGGATCACTAATGTTTATTTATATACAGTGATCTATAAATTAGTAAATCTTCTTATGGTTTCTAATACCATTCAGACTGGGAAGACCTCCTTTCAAATGCCATACTTCATAATGTCTTACTCTATCATTGTTTATTGTGCATGTGTTAGATTGAGAAAATGACAGGGTCTAAAAATAATATAGTTAATGTGCTGCTAGTGATCTTACAGCTTAGCTGAGGCAGAATGAGATTTTGTATGCAGAGTTTTCTCAAACCTTAGTGGAGTTTGTATGAGATATATATGCCTATTTTGCTCATAACTGATGCTGTGAAAATCTGAGCAGTTAAATGAATCAGTTTCTTCTTTTAACGTGCCCATCTTTTGTTCTCATCCTGCAATCATTTGATTACTCACTTCTAATTGCCTTTCCACTTCTGCTTAGCCGTGCATATTCCTTCCATCACCAATATCCAACACGCAGAATACCAGCTTCAGGTGTAAAGGGATTCATAGAATTACATTATCATAGCACTTGTAAAGGTGACTTCAGGGCTATCCTTGGAAAACTCTGAGAAATCATAGAGGACCTGAGACAGATTAAAAAGGAAAATTGGCAAATGTTTTGCTTTGCTAAAAAGCAGCAAGAGTGAGTCCTGAAAAATACACGTTGGTTAAGAGAGGTCACGATCATAGAAAAAAAGGTACATTTTTTACCTAATGATTTATAAGAAAATTTAGAAAAGTGTAGAGAACATTAAAATCTACATATATTATCTCATAATGAGTATATATATATATACATATATATATGTATATATATATATATTTTTAAAGTAAGAGAAAGGCTGATATATCCCATTAAAACATACTAAAGCTGGGGTGCCTGGGTGACTCAGTGGGTTAAGCCTCTGCCTTCGGCTCAGGTCATGATCTCAGGGTCCTGGGATCAAGCCCCGCATCGGGCTCTGCTCAGCGGTGAGCCTGCTTCCCCCTCTCTCTGCCTGCCTCTCTGCCTACTTGTGATCTCTCTCTCTCTCTCTCTGTCAAATAAATAAATAAAATCTTAAAAAAAAAAACCATACTAAAGCTGTATTTTATTTTCAAAAAAGCAATCCCAAATGCCTCATTTGGGATAGCTAAATTTTGTCAGGATTCAAACCAGGTAGTGTAACCACGCTCAGTGCTCATGCATAGTGTAACCTTGCTCGTATCAAGCTCGGGAGAGGGCTGTAATGAACTGACTTACATTTCTGTCTTTAGCTATTTTTTTTTAAGCTCAAATTCCATTCATTTCCCAGGATAAAATATATATAATATAGATGACATAAAACATGTAAAGGAGGTAGATGGCACAAAGACATTACCAATTAAAGCTAGAATCAAGAATGAGAGAGATTTGGGGGCACCTGGGTGGCTCAAGTTAAGCATTTGCCTTTGGCTCAGGTCATGATCCTGGTGTCCTGAGTTGGAGCCCCATATCAGACTCCCTGATCAGTGGGGAGTCTGTTTCTCCTTCTTCCCCTGTTCATGCTCTCTCTCACATAAATAAATAAAATCTTAAAAAAAAAAAAAAAGAATGAGAGAGATTTGGTTACATCTTCATTCCTGTTGAAATCCACCAAGAATTCTAGGTTCAGCCTGTATGCTAAAAACATCGCCTATAGGGAAGAAATGCTCTGGCAACTTTTCACTGAAGGGGACATCTGTGTTTATCCTGACTGATGATGCGATGTGGTTACAACACATTTAACACAGTCTTCAGTTGCTTCAAAAGGAACATGGTTTCAGGTTTACATGAAGTAAAAGCCACAGAGAAAAGGCTGCTGGGGTGCCTGGGTGGCGCAGTTTTTGATTTGGGTCAGACTCTTGATTTGGGTCAGGTCATCACTGCAGGGTGCTGGGATCTGGCCCCAAGACACATGGGGCTCCTTGCTCAGCAGGGAGTCCACTTCTCCCTCTACCCCATCCCATCCGCCTGCTTGTTTTCTGTCTCTCTCTCTCAAATAAGTAAATAAAATCTTATTAAAAAAAAAAAAGGCTGCTACTGAGACTACATCAGAATTGTTTTGTTCAACTGTCTGCCTTATTTTTAGATGTATATTGTGAATTACAATGAATAAATCACACTAATTTCCTGAACTATAAATGAGTCTCATGTTAAAAAGAAAAAAAAAAGAATCTAAGTGTTCCATGATAGAAAATGTTTCAGGAGTTAGTGTTAATGAAAACAGAAAAGATTTATTTACTGAAGGACATCTCAAATTTTTGCTAAGGTTACTGATGACTTTTTTAAGGAGAAGTTTATAAAATATAGCATTTTCCCCAAATTATGTGACCATAGTGTCCCACAGAATACCTTTTAAAAAACCCTGCCAAAGAATATAACACTGTAAGAAGAAATAATTGTTGTAACGAAGTAGTGAATTTGTTCCATTCCCTATTTCCAAGGGAGAATCAGGTAGCCAAAAATAAAAGATATCCTTACAACTGTATGCAAAAAGACCAAATAACTACCTGCAGGTAGGATGTTGAGAAACTGGGCAACATGACATTTGAAGTCAATGTCAACAATCAAATGGATGATATTTGCTCCGGGAAGCACTACTGACTGCCATTTGTAAAGGAGGTGAGCGATCCCATGCTCCTAGATTTAAGGAAGTTCTCAAGACCTGTGAACTCTTCTTCCAAAATATACCTTGAAAAAGGCTGATGACCATAACTTTTGTTGTGACCTTGGATTATGTTGCCAACATTTTTCTTTAGATTTCCAGGGTTTCTTCCTAAATGCACTCAAGTGTTCACATTTGCCTTTCCTTCCTTCCCTGCTCCCACACCGCTCCATCCTTTCTGCACACAACTAAAGCAAATTTTGAAAACTACACCAGATTATGCCATATCTAGTCAGCTTATACTAGCCTCCAGTGTCCTGGCCTTCGTTCTGTTCCTGATCGTGTAAAGGTTTTATTCCTCCTTCTGAGGTAATTTCCTCCAGGTTGTTCTCATGACTTGCTCACCTCACTTGGATCTAGTTCAAATATTACCTCTACAGAGAGGCCTTTCCGATCCACTCTAAATAACCCTCCCGCATTCCCTTTGTAAACCTTGTAAACTCTCTTGTATACCCAACTTCCAAGCCCAGGCCATTCTCTGTAATTTTGTCTGGCTTTATTTTTTAATATGTATTTGGCATGTTTTTGGTCTATGTCCCCCAGGAGAATCCAAGCTGAAGAAGGCAGGGGATTTGTTACCATTATTCATTTTTCTTGGAACAGTGCCTTTGCAGAGCAGAATGCTAAGTATTGTTTTTTTTTTCCAACAAATGAATATATAACAGTTTACTTTTAAAAAGTAATAGAGTTAGGAACATTATTTTTAGATACGGTAACTATAGAATTACCATAATTACAGAATGGTACAGCTAAATTAATATTGCTATAATGAAGCTAAAATACCAAAACATGGGCTCTTCAAGTCATTTTAAAGTAGCCTATATGGCATGATCATTTTTTTTTAATTGGTTCAGAATATAAAAGAGGAAGTTCTATACAACCCACACTGCAACAAGTTGCTAAGGTAACTACAGTATGGCTAAAGCATTTCATCACTTTAATAATTGTATAGATTTTCAGTAAGCAGCACACAAGACATATTAAGTAAGATGTATCATTGTGTAAATTAATTCAGTCTAGAAACCAAGCTTCCTAGCACATATTTACAGAAGGTGCTTTTCAAGGACATTACCTCGTAAGGAGAAAAAGCTAAACATGCCCAAATATTAATAAATATGCCATTCATAGTACAAAGTTATTTTCCAAACCTTGTCTTCACAGTTTCATAAATTGAAAAATGTACAAATTAGCAATTTGATCTAAAATTTTGCCCAATATGCTATGACAAGTCTAAAAGGCTTCAAAATGACATTGTAGAGCATTGTTTAGATATTCTTACTTTATAAAAAGAGCTTTGCCTGCATCATTTCCTAATGAGGTAGGGACTATTATTAACCATACTTCATACATGAGGAAACCAACACAAGGAGAGGTTAAATCACTACTGTTCTCAGAGACCCCCTCCCCCTCCCAGCTTCCTCAGAGTAGAATAACAAAGTTTAAATTGTCTTTTTTAAAAAAGATTTTTATTTATTTATTTGAGAGAGAGAGAAAATGCTCATTCAAGCAGCGCACAGGGGAGCACACAGAAGCAGGGGCTGGGGCAGGGAGAGAAAGGGGGAGGGGCCGAGGAAGAGGGAGGAGCAGGCTGCGCAGTGGTGCTAGATCTCAGGACCCAGGACCTGAGTGGATGCTTAAACAACTGAGCCGCCCAGGCATCCCAGTTTAAGCGGTCTTAACTTCCAGGTCTGTGCTCTTAATCTCTCTGTTATCCTGTCTCTTCTTTATTTTCTTTACTAGATACTGAGGGTACAAACTGCATTCTCCTTAGAAGATTAGTTGCTAGAGAAACCAGAACTTTGCTGGGTATATATTCAATGTAACAATACCATGAAATAAATCAGCATGGGAGGAATGGGAGAGATCACCTTGAATAACCAACAAAGGGCACATTAACACCCATTGGAAGACATGGTGTTTGTATGGCCTGGGACCTGGCTGTCCTTGCCTTTTGCCAATTGACTTGCCACACGACAGTTAACTGGTTGGGCTATTCAAGATCCATGCACCAGTGGTGTCAGAACTCAGTCAGATGGAAATATTGAAAGCATATGTCCCTAACAGGCCTCACATCGTCAGACAGGAATGGAAAGAAAACAGTGCTGCATGTGTTTCTGACCAAGAAATTCTAGGTCCCAGTTTGAGTTTATCGAATTCTAAATAGAATAAGAACAATCACCAGGGAAAGTTCAAACTGGGGACCTGGATTATCCACCTTCCTTTACAAGTTTCTTTCAAAAAATTGATTAAAACAGCAACAGCAGTGACAGCATTTATTTTATAAATGGTAACTAAATGCAGGATTTAGATAAATGTGATATTTAGATATCTATATACTAGAGGCAAAAGTTCCAAAAGAAATCGCTAGTTAGTCTCCTACAGGTCAGCTCATCTGGACTGATACTTAATTTCCAAATGATAATTCCTTGCTTATCTAAAAATTAAAAAGGAGAATAAGTATGCACTTCCCACTCCTAATGGAAAGCTCCTGGAGCCCACTTCTAGCAAGCATTTTTGTAGGTGTTAATGTTTATCCAATATCTAACATAATATGCATTTTCTTATTGGATTTTCACAATCCTCAAAGCTAGTATTGTTCAAAAGACTCAGAACCTAGCTTATGAATAGAAAGGCCGAGACCAAAATTCAGATTTTCTAATTAGCAGGCCCATGTGTCTCTAAAGTTCACTACAGTTCCAAAAAATATACTCACTTGAACAGTCTCTTCTAAGCTAGAGGAATTATCTGGCTTAAGTGACAACTGAGTAATCAATTTATCTATATTTCTTATATCAGATACATCATGAATATTACAGTCCTTTCACATTAGGGAATGAAGAAGGAGCACTGAATTAAGGAAGAATGGAGCCCTAGTTAAGCAACTAAACTGCAAATTTCAGCCATCCCTGGCCTCAGTCTTCTTACGTGGAAATGTGGATGAAGAACCAAGTGATCTCCAAAGCCATTAATGGTCTAGTTTTAAATTGTGACATATATCATCATAATGGATAATTGGGAATATTATACATTTTTTAAATATCCTAGTGTCTTCTACTGTCAGGTATGCTGAAAATTTTTCTGAATGCTGGAGGTTTTCATTTTCCCAAAGATTCTTTGTCACGTTCTAAGAATTTCCAGGGTCACAAAACCTGGTTTAAATTGTTTTGCATAACTGTACAGTGGCAAGAATTATTTTCTATTATAAAGATTATAGATTCACAGATTTTTTTATTGTGAGAATTTTTATATTTTTGTTAAATTTTGATAGTGTTATTTGATTCGCCTTTCTCTTTTTCTATTTTCTTTCTTCCCTTCTTTCTTTCTCCCCTTGTCTTTCTTTCTTTCTTTCTTTCTTTCTTTCTTTCTGGAATTCCCAAAGAATGTAAAGCTTTGATCACTTAGGTTAGTTTGTGAAATAACTTCCAAGAGTCAGTTACAAGAGGGAGTATAAGAGGCATATATCTTTCATATCATGCCTATGACAGAACACAGAGGGTCAGTTGAGTTTTGAAATTTGTCTCAAAACAGATTAAAAATTTGAAATATTTCATCAGTTTAGAAATGATGAAAAAACTATAAGTCCTATTATTAACATGTCCAAGTAATGCTTATATGCCAGTCCCTACACACACACGCACACACACACACATACATTTCAGCTATACTCTGACAATCTCAATACTTCATGAAATTTTAGGAACAGCAAATTTTACTCTGATGCAGACTCTTTGGGAAGGTCTATTTATTTTATGTATTTTGTTTTACTCCGGCACAATATTGTTGGGGGGGAAGGATTATGCCAATAACTAGTAAGCATTTGTCTAATCTTTTTGTATGCCCAGAATAACATAATTTACCTAATGTATGTAATCAATGATTGGGGTGTAGTGGAAAAAACACTGGACATGGAGATAGAAAGTCTAAACTTGCTGGGGTGCCTGGGTGGCTCAGTCAGTTGAGCTTCTGGCTTTTGATTTTGGCTCAGGTCATGATCTTAGAGTCCTGAAATTGAGACCCACATCTGTCTCTGTGCTCACTGAGGAGTCTGCTTGAGGATTCTCTCTCTCCCTCTGTTCCTAGCCCCCCAATCTCAAATAAATAAATCTTTTAAAAAAAGAAATTCTGAATTTGATGTTGTATATCATTTTATTATTCTCTATATATTCATATATGAAATGAGAACAGTAGTATCTGGTTCACAAGACTACTCTGAGTATTAAACTGAGGAAGTCTATCTTAACTATTGTAGAGAGCAAAGCTACACAAAAATATTGGGTACTATTCTTATTTATAAATAGGACTCATGAACCTCCTTAAAAGTCTCTTCTTTAAATAAAAGAAAAGCAAAATTCAAATGCTCTTTTATCCTCCTCAATCATCCTTTTATTCCAATAGAGTGGATGGCAACAGCAGGAGGAGTAAGAATCTTGGTACTGTTTCCTAAGTCTCAGACCGAAGTCTCCACAACTCTGGTTTCTATCATAGCACTATAAATAGATGAAACTTTTCTCTTTTATGTATTTAAAACACGTGTTGCTTTAAGTGACAGAATTTTGAGCCCATTGTCAAGTTAAGGCAGAGTATGAGCAGTTATTGTACCAGGTCCTATGGATTGAGGGCAGTGGTGTACTGGTAAACCAGCTTTCCAAAAAATTAAAATAATTAATAATACGAACAATAATAAGAAGAACAATAATAAATAATAGTACAATCCTGATTTGTAGCAATTGCAGATGTCCATGGTCTAAGTACTCCTGTTATGGCCAATGTCAAGGTACCACTGTGACATCAGCAAAAGCACAGGAGGGAACAGAGGTGCTGGGAGGAGATGATAAACAATCAATTCTTCAAAGCCAGTGAGAGTCACTTGTTCTTGCAAACTCCTGATGGGCCACTGACATTTGTTCTGACCTCTGGTAATTTTAAGCAATTAAAAAATATAAATATAATAGAAGTGTTAGGGTCCATAATCAAAGGAGCGAGACTGATACAAAGTGAAGGTCAAGCAAAGCTTTATTTCACACCAAGCATAGAGAATCAAACTGACCGGTCAGGGCCGTCTCTTGCAAAGAGGCAACCCCTCCCAGCCTCACAGACTAACTTTTATAGAGGTAGTTTAGCGGGGCTATACACAGGTGGCCAATGAGATTGCGATACACAGAGAAAACTGCACAGTCATGCTAGGTCTGCCATACACAGAAAAAACTGCTAGGTAACACATAGGTGGCCAATTGAATTTCAATTTACCCTAGTAGATATATGTGCGCCCCACTGATTGGATGTCTTCACCTGGCCTGACCTGCCTTTGTATCTAGGCTTTGCAAGTTAAGTTCCTCTGGGAGGGGCGGGGTCAATCTAAGTCTACTACATAAACACAAAATGACTCCCTCTGGCCAACCAGGCCCTTACATTGAAGTGCTTATGCCCTGCTTTTATTCCCATAAGCAGGTATAATATTTGATTTAAATCATCAGTTTCACCTATTTTTTTCATTTATATTTGGCAGGAGAAATGAAAAATTCAGGTTATGTTGCCAGGTTAAATAGGTTTTAAGTTCAAAATGTAAATGCCCTTTCTTCTTTCCTTTGTCTCCAAAGGGAAAAGAAATGAGTTGACTATAATTCTAACTCAAGAAAGAAGGCCGAAATGACAGAGGACTTCCTCAGTGGATTCTTTATTGGGGAACACTAATTCCCAATGGTTTGTGTCAGCAACTATAGGAACTACATAAAGCATAAGTTTGATTTTACTCCCATGATAGATACAAACATGAAGCAGCATATTTTGTTATTTCCCCAAACCTGTAAATATGACACATATTAATGTCAATGTTATCAGTAGAGAAAACCTAATATCACCCTTAATAAGAGAAATGTATAATCCCTGATAATGATGTTAAATAATAATTAAATCAACATCATAATGATTATATTTGCTTTTTAAAACATTCAAACAGCAGATGAAGTAAGATTGAAAGAGCATTTAAAACAAGTATTTTAGGTAGTTTTTGAAATGCTTGATTACCAAGAAATACCAATTTTGTATTAAAATACCCAGATTTTATCTAGAGCTTCATGACATGTGCTGGCCAGAACACTGGACTAGGAGGGAAGGAATTCTGGTTCTAGGGCTGGTTCTAATGCTGCCATCAACTATGTGATTAGATCATGATTAGATATGTCTCTGTGCTTCCCTTCCTCCTCTGGTAAAATGGTAGATAGTACTAACTTACATTAACACATCCAACTGTGCTTTCCAATTCAAAATGCCTTAAATTTATGAATCATGGCATTTACTCACAAATTCTTTCTTTGCAACTACTTTAAAATTTTTTGAATTTATAAAGAAACATCTTAAACTCTCATTCTTTGCAATGTTCCAGTTGTACAAGATGAGAAATGGTACAATTTTTCACTTTACATGATTGAACTCATGGAAGTGAATAAGCTGTATGGACAACATACTAAGTTACATAACTAAAATTTGATTCCAGGATGAAGTTTCCATCCAAGGTACTCTCTTTTCCTAAACACTAACTACTGAAAAAAGAAGCTTGAATTTTAAAAAGCTGATTCAGCCAACCTTCTGTTATGGACTGAATTGTGTCTCCACAAAATTTATATGTTGAAGCCCCAACTTCCAGTGTCAGTGGAAAAGGGCCTATGAGGAGGTGATAAAGGTTAGATGAGGCCATAAAGTGGGTCTCTGATTGGGCTGGTGCCCTTACAAGAAGAGATACCAAAACTCCCTCTCTCTCTCTGCCAAGTGAGAATACACTGAGAAGGCAGCCAGCTACCTATTTGTAAGCCAGGAGGAATCCTGCTCTCAGCAGAAGCCATATTGGCCAGAACTTTGTTCTTGGACTTGTCAACCTCCAGAACTGTGAGTAATAAATATGTGTTTCCTTCATTCTTCTTTTTTCTTTACCTCTAATTCTGAAGAGTCATCATGTTTAGTTTATTCCACCTACAAAATCTCACTTTTACTTTCCTTAATTTTTCATCATTTCTCCCTTACTTCAGACCCTTGTGCTGTCACAACAGTTTCCAAATTGGTTTCTCTGCCTGAAATCTTAACATGCCTCAATTTTTGCTTCAAAATGGTCCCAGGATAAGCTTCTTAACGTTCCAGAAAATTGGTCAATGATTCCTGGACATCTATACTCTTAGGATAAAATCCTCAAACTACCCGATGGATTAAAGATCCTTCATGGATTAAGGAGCCTCTTAATTCCTTAACTTAGTTGGTACTGTTGATTTTGTGTGGGATATTCTTCCCATGTTTATCCCCACAACAAACTATCCCTCATCCTTCAAATACTATTATTAAGTACATAAATAACACTATGTATCAATCACAGTCCTAACTGTTATATGTATTTAGGTTCATTTGATCCTACAAAACCCATGAGAAAGGTGCTATTACTATCATCTGAGTTCCTGAGTGACAGAAAGGTTGTTACTTGTTACTTGACTCATCACACAGCTCGTAAGTAGCAAAACTAGAAATCTAACCTACGTGGCTGAGAACCAGAATCCAGGCTTATAACCATGAAACATACTGCCTCTTGAAGCAAAATGCCATTCATTTCCCTTGTGAAGCAATCTTTAAATTCACCAGAAAAATCTAATGGATCTTGCTACGGTATGTCATTGTATATTACTCTCTTTTATTCATTAACTTGTTTCATTTCAAGTCTATTTTATTCCTTTTTCCTAAACTGAAAACTTCTTGAAGGTAGAGACCATGAATTTTATCCCTGTATCAGTCCTTGGTACATGCTCAGTATTTAACACATGGCTGTTAAATATGATTTTTAAAAACATTTTATAGAAATATGGATATAGGGGCGCCTGGGTGGCTCAGTGGGTTAAGCCGCTGCCTTCGGCTTAGGTCATGATCCCAGGTCCTGGGTTCAAGCCCCACATAGGGCTTTCTGCTCAGCAGGGTGCCTGCTTCCTCCTCTCTCTCTGCCTGCCTCTCTGCCTACTTGTGATTTCTCTCTGTCAAATAAATAAATAAAATCTTTAAAAAAAAAAAAAAGAAATATGGATATATTTTACATGTTTCTCAGGAAGAAATAGACTCACAATCCTTCAAAGAATTGTATGATTTATTTACCATCTTTAACTATTTGGTTTTATAATTTCTAAGGAAATAAGTAATGTAATGATAGGGAATAATATATGTCAGTGATACTTGTTTCTATCAATCATAACATCCTTAATTAAATAAAATATATACTTCTATTTATAAAATTACAGTCTTTTCAGAAGGATGATACATTTGTTATCTTGAAAATATTTAAATATCTCCTAAAATAACAAAGTTATGATGAGCTACATTATAAAATCATCAGACTCACAATTAGTTATTTTGGGCATTACATATGGCTTGAAAATTAACATTCTAAATAGTGGCTTAGAGTTTTAGACAATTTTAAAAAAGGAAGTGCTTTCTTTCTTTGAACAAGCTCATTACGTTCCATTTTATTAACTAGGAGTCTAAAAGACAGACATTATTAAATAGTATTGATAGATATTATGTCATGTTCAATATGATACTATTGAAATTCCTCTAAATAAAATGGACCTATTATGTGAAGGAGCAGCACCACAGCTGGGTTTAGGAAAGAGTAACAAAGTGGCCAACTAGTAGTAGACCAATGTCTGGTTTGACTCCATCAGACCCCCATTTTCTTTGATGTAAACAATTGTTCACTGATCCGTATAGAATTCTACCTGAAAAGCTATTGTGTTTTGAAGTCTGTGGTGATAATCCTGTTTGTTATACTTGCAAGTCCTAGGGGGAGTAAACTATTTGAAGGGTCTTTCATGCACTTGGGAGATTTCTTAAAACCACTTATATATACATGCATTGGAGAAGAGAAATAATAAAACGTCTTTGTCACATTACCTTATAAAATAATACATCAAAAATGAAATTAAGCAATATTAAGCTAGTTTTCAAAATTAGGGAGTAGATTCAGACTAGACTGATTGCATGCCACGAGGTAATAATGTCTCACAACCTCCTGCCCAGCCCAGAGATCTTATTCTTTGATCCCATTCTATAAGAGAGGCAATTCATGTTTTCCTGCATTGTGCTTATGAACGGTCATGATAAATATCAAATATGTTTTCACTGAACAAGTAAGCCGAAACATCAAAATATTTCCCAAAGCAACTAGAACTAAGTTGACATTTTAAATTACTTCCTCATACTTTTTATAATTTAATTCTGTTTCTTCTTGAGTAAAGCCTATAGAGTAGCACACCATAATCTGTCAGAAGTTTATACAGAAACTAGATTTAGAATTTAATTCAATTAAATAAATCATGGCTCCTTCAAACCAGCCTCTGAAAGACAAAATAAAGTAACAAAATAAGGTAACAACTCTAGTATGGTTTAGACTTGTACTTAACACCTAAGAGTTGGAGACAATGAAGATTAAAAGTCACACCTTTGTGTTCATTCACTTTGTTGGGAGACACTGAGGTTTTCACAAAATTTCTGAAATGTGAAAAAAGACGTATTTGTCAATTATTATTGTGTCAAATATTTACTTTTGTTTTATAAATTACTCCATGACACCCTAACATCGCTTCTCTAAATCCTAAATTACGGATCTTTATAATCTGTGTGAGGGCATATTCAACTAATATAGGATACCATATTCACTATATAAATGGAGTATGTAATCTCAAATTACTTTTAAACAAGGGCAAGAATCCTGCCGGTGGTTAAGACATAAAAACTTGCTAAATGTCACAAGTGGTGAAATTGTTCTCATTTATATAGCAGGTTGTTCAGGAGGGTTAGTCTCTTTGTTACTTGATTAGAGCCTTCAAATGTCACAGAATTCCTGGGTCTTCCAATCCTGGAGAAGGTTTAAGAAAGATGGAAACAAAATTATATGTAGTTAAGTTTTGAAATGTACCAATGCATCAGTACCAAGGCCCCTTTTGTCTGGTAACAAGCTTATCTTTGTGATTCTGGTGGATTTCTGAGAGTGGAATGAGAACCCGCTTTCCACCCAGGGAAGTGGCTTTCAGCTTTGAAATTTCTGCAACCAATACATATGAATGAAAATGCAGATTACAGGTGCTATGCTGGTCCCTAAATGTTTGTCCAGAGGAAAATTTATAATAAGTTGCAAAAAGTTAAAACAAACAACCAACCAAACAAACAGAAACACATGAATGTTGCAGGGATTTACCCTTTTGCCTTTTAGATTTCAATAATTCCTCCACACTCCATATGAGCCCAGGTCACATTTCTGCTGTTTTGTGCCTCTCCTTAATGTAGCGCAGTAATTTCTATGAGTTCTTGCCATATAAGGAGTGGGAGATTTGCTATCTTGGCCACCACATTCTTGGAGTGGATATAGAGCCTTAGCTGGTCATGTAAGAAGGACAAAGAAATAGTGAGCTGCCTTTTGGTGTTTCAAAACCCATGTTTCACTTACGAAACATGGTACTGACAACTAAGAAAATAATGGAAAATTGTTCTGATATTCTGGGTGTACACATACACACACATATATACATAATAAGTTTTACCCTCTATTTGATATCTAGATTTTTTTTTTTTTAATCAGGAGAATCAACATAAGGTAACACCTCACAGGGAAGAAGCTATGAAGTCCAGTTTCTGGTATAAACCAACTTTATATGGTGGTTCCCAGTCTGAATCTCAGGGAGACTTAGAGAAATCCCAAGGGTAAGTCCTTACAAAATATGTTTATATGAGCAATGAGGGACTCCGGTGAAAACGCAGCCTGAGATTAAAAAGAGGGAATCCAATAAGCATGACCCAGAAAGGAAGGAAGGAAGGGTGAGTTATGAGAGGGAAGAATTTTGAGAACAGTACCGTGACTTTTCTACGTTCTTGCCCTGATGGAGCTCCAGGTTAGAGGAAAAGGGGGCTGACATTCAATCCTGCAAGACCAGTTTCAATAAGCTCTGTGAAATGTGGAGTCACCTGTAACAGTGCTTTGTGATCCTTCTAACAGGGTTAACACAAATGGGAGAGAGGCTTTCACTATCTCTCCTTCCCATACTTTTCTTTAAGCTTCACATCCCTTAGCAACTCTGGATGCTTCAGTGCACTGGTACTGATGTTCGCTGAGCAAGAGTCACAGAAGCAATTCCAGGAAGAACTGTTAAAAGCTAAAAGAAATGTTGGCTATTACTGTTAATGTGACTTCATGTGTACAAAGAGCCCAGGTACCCTCCATAAATTATGGGGGCACATTTTTTTCCAGGTCCCAATCCTGCTTTTCATCATCTATACATACATACATATGCAAAAGGACGTTGGTTTAAAGTCTCATAGGTCTAACACAGCCTAGACTATTTTTTAGGTCTGGTTCCTTAGAAGTAGAGCCTGGGATAGGGATTCTTATGCCAATGAGTCATTGAGAAAGTGCTCCCAGGAGGAAACAAGAAAAGAGTAAGTGAAGCAGGTCAAGACAAGGGAAGGAAGTAGATAAAGATCTAGGACCAGCTCAGCGGTTTCCAAAATGTGGTTCCCAGACCGACAGCATCAGCGTTACATGAGAATCTGCTAAAATGCAGATTCTCCCGCCCAGATCTACTGAATCGGAAACTCTGAGTGTGGGATCCAGTAATCAGACCCTGAGGGAAGATTATAGAATAAAAACTTCATTAGGATAATAGAGACTCTTCACTCCCATAAACACTTTATTCATATGATTTCACTTATTTGTGGAGCATAACAAATAGCATAGAGGACAAGGGGAGTTAGAGAGGAGAAGGGAGTTGAGGGAAATTGGAAGGGGAGGTGAACCATGAGAGACTATGGACTCTGAAAAACAATCTGAGGGTTTTGAAGGGGCGGGGGGTGGGAGGTTGGGGGAACCAGGTGGTGGGTATTGGAGAGGGCACGGATTGCATAGAGCACTGGGTGTGGTGCAAAAACAATGAATACGGTTACGCTGAAAATAAATTTAAAAAATTAAAAAAAAACACTTTATTCAGTAAACATTTATTAGGTGCCATCTGAATGCTGGAGGGGGGTGGGGCAGGGAATTCTCTATTTAGAGTTTTTGAGGAGAGGACAGAGAAGAGGGATTGAAAATGGACAATAGCTGTTCCCAGCAATCTGAAGGAGGCCTTTTGAAGAAGTACACGGCTGGAAAACTTCCAAGGATTGGTCACATGTCTGAAGGGAAAAGACTGGTGATGTTAGAGGACATGAAGCCAGAACAGGACCCAAAGTTGGGGGTTGTCATGAAAAAGAAATGAAATAGCAATGAAAGAGACCTATGCCCTGACCTCATGCTATGTCCTGTTGCTGGGGCATTCTCATGATTGCTTCTTTGTCTGCTTTGCTCACTCTTGATACCTGTGGTATGGCAACTCCAGAAGGAAATAAAGGTGTGGCTCTCAGTCATCCTTGATCTGACCTTGCTACTGCCAGGTCAGTATATATTTCAAGGCCTGTGTCCTAATAGAAACCTCCCTTGAGAAAAGCATGTATCTTCTCAGAACCATATATTTTGGCCTTTTTTGGGGTTGTTAACTCTGCCCTTTGATGCTTATTAACCTTGGATGTCTACAAAGTTTGCAGGCTTTTTAAAATCCAGGAAGATTCTTACATGTACACTGTGATTATATTCCGTTTAGAATCTATCACCGTGTTGGAAAAATGTCATATAATCCGAAAAACTTTTTAAATAGGTTTCTTTGATTCTATCAGGAGTTTTTCCACTTCTCTGCTTAAAACCGAAATAACCACACTGAAGTACCGTATAAATATAAATCAACTTCAACCAGTACAAATAATAAAAATCTGAAGGATACTACCTGCTATTCTCCAAGCACACACAAAACAATGTTTTAACACTTACCTGAGTCTTTGAGCCTCTTATCTCTGACACCATCCTTATATTTTAACACAAAGCATTTTTCTTTCTCAGTTTCCCACTGCTGCTATATTGTGCAATGCTTAGGAAAGTCATTGGCCACACATCAATTGTTACCTTAGAAGTTTGCATCCAGCATTCATTTGGTTAGGGCACACATAAACATAAACTCACCAAAAATTATTATCTGAACTGTCCAAAGAATGAGAGAAAGTGTGCATGTAACACTAAACTTGTGCTGAAAGTTTGCTGAGTACAAGTGCTGAACTTGGTCCAAGCACCAAGAGTTCCACAAGCCAGCTGAAGCTTTGCATCATCTCAGGCCTCATCAGCAGAGCTGATAAATGGCTTTTCATGCTTAAGAGGAGGATGCTGGAGGGTAGTGTTGGTTTCAGACAATTGAAATGCAATCACTGTCACAAATCACCAAAGGCCAATGGTGTCACTTTGTTAGTGCTGAGATGGAAAAGGCCAAGTCTTGATATGTTGCTCTGAGACACAGCTATTTATACAGAAACCACTTTTTTTTTTTTTTAAATCTTGAGGTCCTTCCACCTTTTTAAGGAAAAAGAAAATAATTTTTTAAATACAAGCTCAAGTATATGGTGTTTCTACAAAGTTGATTCCTCACTTCTTTATTTCAAAGAGCAAATGAAACTAAGATTCTGTTCTGACATTGCATAAAAGAAATGTGTTCTCTTCCATGAAAATTACATCAGTTCCAAAGCAGATAAGAGAATCATCCAGCTAGCAGGCAACATGGGATCTTCAAGAAAGGAGAACATTATAAAATGTATTTTATTGCTACATTCAGTTTATTACTTCCTATGTGGATTGGAGCCAGCTTGAAGGCAGGAACCATGTCCAGGACTTGCGTAAATTCTCACAGAATGCCATATATTAATAATCTCAGTGCTAAGTTAATACTTGAGTTGTTTGATTTGTTAATTAATTCTATGGATTTGAACTTGCTGGCTAATTTCTTGCTTTATTTTTTTTCCCTTTAATAGGTAGATGCTTCAAATGTGACTTCAATCATAGTAATTTATTATATCTCATATCACATCTATAACTCCATTTAGTGATAATTCTAGCATTCAGCTGGTGCCCAGACCCCTTGTGATGAATTTTGTGTGTAGAAGTTTTAACATCTTTATTTTCAGGACCCTATAGACCATCAAATTACTTAAAATCCTGTGAAGGTAAGCTTTACTAGTTTATTTACACATCTTAGAAGCCCCTTTTTCTTTCAAGCTAATACCTAGTTCTGTATAACAAATGAAAAATATAAAATTAATATTTTTTATGTCGGAAGAAAGAGCCAGCATTTTCCCACACGCATGTTCTGGTTTATATTCCTTTGGCATTTCAGGATGTAAATACTAGAATCTCGAAATCATAACCATCCAAACCAATGCAAGGTTCTGTTTTCTTAGCAAATGTTAGAAAAGGCAGATAGGCTATTTGATTTTGGATTTGAAACAAAGACAGAAAACTTCAGTGAAAATAAGGTGGTTTAAGAGCTTAGACTCTTCGCTATTTATGTCATCATCCTCTGAGAGCAATTCTCTAGAGAAAAACAACAGGAATAGAAGGGAAGAACAGAAGGAGAGCACAATTCAGTTCCTGCCTGGATTCCTTCCTGCAGTTTCTCTGAGTCCTGGACCAGGCTTGAAGGCAGCTCCGTGGCGAAAGCCTCCAACCTCTTTTGCAGATGTTATTAAGGTTGGAGCTGGTGAGAAACAGACACACTTGTCAGTTTGTCTTCATGGATTCTACTCTGTCCTTACTCTCCTCCCTGCTTTCTGTCTAGGTATGCTTCTGAGAATTGGGTTTGCAGATCTTCCATGATTTTAGGGCCACAATCAGGCATTCTGTAAAATTCTCCACCAGTTTGCACGATTATGTAAAATTTAATCTCTATAATAAATGGTTTATTGCATGCTAGTCTAATGATTGTGCTTCCCTGATCAAAGCTTAGTTGGTACAGAAATTGGCAAGCAAAGTGGTTCCAGGAGAAAGAAAATTTGGGGGTGGGTTATCTGTATTAGTTCTGGGTTATCTGGAATGGATTTTTTTTTTATCAGATTAGATTTAAAGGCATTAGTGGCCCTGTTGTCACCGAAAAGGGGACACTAAGAATTTATGACATACAGTGACAAAATTACTTAAATTATAACCTATAGATACCTTTAATCAAGTGCCTGTAAAAGGAAAGTCTTTGGGTGACCAAGTACTTGTTTCCACAGGTAAAACAACAATAATGGTCTTGGTTGGTTACTTCTAAATGTGCTGGAGCACTTGGGGAAAGAAAATGGTCAGCTCAGCTTTTGATTCCCAGAACAAGGTCCAGGTAAAGGAGTAGAAACCTCCTACAACTGTGCTTAAGGAAAAAAACAAAAACAAAAATAAACCTCTTATCTCTTTTGCTGCGGGGCCAAAGTTTGAAATAAAATGAAAACCAGATTCAAAGTCTCTGAGTGAATGGATTTGATTCAAGCAAATTGAGTTCACAGCTTCCCACTTGCTCTTGTGTTAGAATGAAGCACTGATTGAAAAGGAGTTTCACCGAGAAAAGGCGGGGGACGTAAGACTTTGCTAAAAGAGAAATGAACAGCCCTCAGAATATGCTATAATGACATAAGAAACTTAATTTCTCACTACAGAGAGTCATATCTTTCATTGTATAAAGACAGTTGGGTCAAGCTGGGCAGAAGCAAGATTTTTATTAATGTCTTTACTTGGAATTAAATATAGGTAAAAGGTGTTTGCATGGATGTGAATTTAATAAGATTGGACTCCAGTTGTTTTATAGTGTATCAGCCTGACTAAGCCTAAACATTTCCTCAAATCCCCTTCTTTTATGGTCTCAGGTGAGGATTGGCCAACAGAAAAATTTGCATGAGTTTGAAAGGTAGAAGTGAAGCCTCAACCGTGACCTACTGAAGGTTGGTGTGGGACACCGGATACCTCTGCAACACATGTGAATTGTCACGGAGGCACTGACCTACCTTTTTCAGGTGGGGCTGTCCTTTCACCAGATCTCCGTTGGCATCTTTATCCTCTGGGCCAGGTGCCTGTGCAGCTCCATAGTGAGGCTTCCAACTTTTCTACAGATTACCCACGTCCTTGAGATTAGAGGTAATTTCAGTTTGTTCTGTACTGCCACTCTGCTATTACTTTCTGTATAATAACCCCCTTATTTCATATCACTCATGGTGGTTCTGCTTCTTTGATATCAAACTACTCCTAACTGAAACAGTCTACAAAAGATAATTTCTGTTAAGAATAAGAAAGGAACTTCCCAAGTGTCATTGTTTATCTCCTCTGTGGCCATATCATTGCTGGGAGTTGACCAATTGCTGAACTTCTCAATTTCTGATATTTGGAAGTATGTATTAAACATGCCATATCAGCTGACAGAGCTGTTGCAGACTATCGAAGAGTTATGGGGTCAGGTTTTTTGTAAGTTCACCGAGACAACAACTGCTGACTTGGTAAGCCCAGAAATCCAGGATGTGTCTGGCAAAGAGCATATGCCTTCACATTTGCTGTTTTCTGCTTCAAAGAACCACTAGTCCCATGCTGTTTAGTTGGTTAAAAATATCCTACCTTGGAAAAATATAGTGAGGAGGAGACTATGTTGCACTGTTTGACTGCTGTACCCCAAATAAATTGGTTTCTATTTTAAGAGCCTAGGAGTAGAGGATGTACTTTGAACAGTTTATTGGTTGGATTAATGAATTATTCTTATAGGAGAAGCAGTGGGGCCCTTCTGGTGAACGAAATAAAAACCTTAGGAAAACTCTGATCAAATTCAAATCACAAGGAAGATTCAATTTTCCTCAGGTCACAAATATTAATGCATAAAACTTGGTATCTCCTCTATGACTCCATATTCTGTGGTGATGGTAGGGGAGAATACTATCATGAATATCTTCTGTGGATTTGGTATACTATCTTGAATCTACTTCATAGCAACTCAAATTGGTTTGAGACTCATGATCTTTATGTTGAGGAATGCTGATCCGTATCTTCACTGACGTAACTGAATTTTCATTCAAGAATACTTAAGTTGCCATAAACACATATTTACTTCTGTTAAAAAAAAAAAAAGTATCTTACCAAAGATACCTTTCAAAATTAGAGGGAGATTGAGCAAAGGAAGGGAGGATGGAAGGAAGGGCAAAAAAGGTGGTAAGAAGGGAGGAAGGAAAGAAAAATGAAGGAAGGAAGGAAGGAAAGGAAAAGAGGAACGGAAGGGAGGGAGGAAGGAAGAAAGGAAGAGGTGCAGCTGGGTGGCTCAGATGGTTGAGCTTCTGACTCTTGACTTCAACTCAGGGCTTGATTTTAGGGTCATGAGTTCAAGCCCCTTTCAAACAATTAAAAAAAGAAAAAATGAAAAAAAGAATCCACAGTACTTTATTATACCTAAAATTAACCAAAGAAATATGGTTATTAATGTCCTCAATTTATTTACATTTATTTGTTTTTTACTCTTTTAGAGATAGAGTGTGAGTTGGTGGGGGGAGGGGGAGAGGGCACAGGTAAAGGAAGTGAGAATCTCAAGTGGACTTGGTACTAAGCTTGGAGCCAGACGCAGGGGCTTTATCTCAGACCCCGAGATCATGACCTGAGCCAAAACCAAGAATCAGCCACTCAACTGACTGTGCGACCCAGGAGCCCCATTGATGTCCTCAATTTAGTAACTGTATTTAATCTCATGTCTTTGAACCTTGTATATTAAATGCAGGAAGGGACAGCTACCCCTGCTCCTTTCTTGTATAACCACCTAAATTTATATTTCTGGAACTCCTTGCTTATAGTACAAACTTTATTGCAGATCGCATAATATCTCAGCTGGATCCACTGTATCGTCCTAGAAGGAAGAAATTGATGCATGAGGTGCTGGAGTATTTACTGTTAGTAAATAATTACCTTCTGTGCTCCAGAAACTTTGTTTGCATTCAGAATAATATTTAAAAATAGATATTTATAACTTAACAAGTTCTTAACAAATCAAATACAATGAAGATTATTTTTCTACATCATTATAGAGATAAGGAAATATTTTTAAAATATCAAAACTAGTAGAAATTCATTAACAATCCTTAGTTTTGAGTTTCTCTGAACCAGTAATTTTCCCAAAAGACCTTGAAGGCTATGTAATCCATTACCCATTGGATTAAGGAAACTAATTGTAGTCCCTCCCTGGAAAATAATTCCAAGACCAATTGTAAGTCATAGAGCTTTGTGCTACTTTCCTAACACTCACCTTCTTTCGAGAGTCAAGAATCAGAAATGTTGGTTTTGTAGAACTTGGTCAAGCTCATTAAACAGAGTGCAAATTTTACACACACACACACACACACACACACACACACACACATATACAAGGTAACATATAATAAATGATGTTTTAAGTCTTAAACATACAAAAATTATTATTTTCTCTCTCCCACATAATCACAATTTTCTGGGTTATTTGTTTGGCACATTAATATAAATAAGCTGATTTAAGGAAAATTCCCTTCTACAGGATATTTTCATGTATTTCAAAGGTTATTACCATAATTATGAGATATTGATGCAGCTATCATTCTAACAAAACCCTAACAGTTCAGTTCAACTGAATGGATTTCTGCTGCACCCCTACACACCCCCCCACATTAAAAGCTCTTTAGAATGTGAGGCATTTGTAACTAAGGTAACCCTGTTCTCATAATTGATAATCTAAGTAAATAGAGCTTACACTGTAGAATAGTGAAACATGTATATAATAATTGTACTTAATTTCTAATGAAACTAGGTTTTTTTCTCTCTCTGGTTTACAAAGTAAAGCAAAGGGATCAATAATGCCAAGTATTTAGAGCTGAGTCCTGAAATATAGATTAATTTATGACCCATGGAAGAAAAGTCAGAATGTCTGGTCTTATCAGAGTTCAGTTTTAAGTTTCTCTATCAACTGACTATGTCCCCTTATGAAAGTTTATGAAATTTACAGTTTTTTACCATCTATAAGATGGGAATAAAGCATTTGATACTTAAAGCTCAATGACTCTGTGAAGCAAAACCAGGTCATATTTGTGGCATATCATCAAATCTTATGAGAAGAAAGCACTCTAAAGTATAAGGTTTTATTATATCCTTTCTTTCAAGATGAAGCAGTCCTGAAATTTCTCTAGGCTAAAACAATTAAAGTGCATCTATAAAAGCTTGCCATATTAGCAAGATATACTTCTAGGCATTTCATCTTCATCCCACAAGGATTGGTAGGATGTGGATTATAATCATCGACAGATACTTTTTTCTAGGATAGCACATGCAAATTGATTACCTTAGTTTAAGATCATGATTTATCTCTGGAGTCAATTCAGTAAAACCCTTTGTGTCAGTCAGGAATATGAAAAAGAAAATTCATGTTCTTTCCATTGGTGGGGACATAGTTCTTGGTACCTAGAAAGGCAAGAGAAAAATAAGGTCATCTCATCTCTAAAAATACGAAGGAAAAAAAATTAAAACATATCAAATTTTTTCTATGCTCTTTTAGTTTAAAAAAGTATATTAAAAAATCTTATTTTGTTTTCACGTGAAATGCTTAAAAAATGATTTTTAGGAGAACTCAATAGAAGGACATTGCTTACAGATTCCATGAACAGGCTTCTGTATTTTTTTTTTTAAGATATTTATTTATTTGACAGAGAGAGAGAGAGCGAGGGAGAGATCACAAGGAGGCAGAGAGGCAGGCAGAGAGAGAGGGGAAGCAAGCTCCCTACTGAGCAGAGAGCCTGATGTGGGGCTTGATCCCAGGACCCTGAGATCATGACCTGAGCCAAGAGGCTTAACCCACTGAGCCACCCAGGCACCCCAAGTTTCTGCATTTTTGAAGTGTGGCAGATAGTTAGAACTTTTTAAAAAAGGATTTACCTATTTTAAAAAAAGGATTTACCTATTTTATTGGAAGACAGAAAGAGAGCATGTGAGCTGGGGAAGGGGCAGAGGGAGAGAGTCTCAAGCAGACTCCCCCATGAGCCGGGAGCCTGACATGGGGCTCAATCCCAGGACCCCGAGATCACAACCTGTGGTAAAATCAAGAGATGGAAGTTGAACTGAAAGAGCCACCCAGGAGCCCCAGCAGATAGTTGGAACTTTTAAATAAAAAGTACCCTACTCCATTTCCATCTCTGATTACCACGTTGCCTTTAGGGTCACAGCATCAACACAGACAGAGGCAATATGACTAACATTCACATTGAAAAATGGCATCTGCAATCCCAGGGCATTTAATTTTTTTAATATATTTTTTAAAGATTTTTATTTATTTATTTGACAGAAAGAGAGGTCACAAGTAGGCAGAGAGAAGGGGGAAGGAGGCTCCCCGCTTAGCAGAGTGCCTGATGCAGGGCTGACCCCAGTACCCCGGGATCATGACTCAAGCCGAAGGCAGAGGCCTTAACCCTCTGAGCCACTCAGGCGCCCCCCCTGGGCATTTAATTTTATGCCCTCTTTTCATTTAAATTATTTCGAAAATGTTACAAGCGATAAACATCTGATTTGTGCTGTTTTCTATCAGGGAAGTATTGTTATAAAATCTGACTATTCAATATTTACATCACCACCCCTTTTGATAATAAGCTCCAAAATTAAATGCTTCATCTTGCAATCTCATATTGATGCTATGCCCATGTAAACTCATCGTTAGTGAGCTGTCTGTTGTTGCCAGGTAATTTATTTCCATGTCTATGAAGGAGACCATGTTAGTTATTGTCTCAAAAATAGATTCTCTAGGGGCGCTTTGGTGTCTCAGTTGGTTGGGCAACTGCCTTCAGCTCAAGTTGTTATTCTGGGGTCCTGGGATCAAGTGTTGGGATCAAGTGCCGTGTTGGGCTCCCTGCTAGCGAGGAGCCTGCTCCTCCCTCTCCCTCTGCCTGCTGCTCCCCTTGCTTGCACTTTCTCTCTCTCTCTTTCTCTCATTCTGTGACAAATAAATAAATAAAATTTTTTTAAAAAAAAGTAGATTCCTCAAAATCAGAGCAATGGTGTGACCACTGTGGCTGTTTCTGGATACGTGGATTAGAGTAGCTGAGAGAAAATAAGTTCTTTGAACTTCTCTCTTATGCAGAATGCAGCTATAGTCAATATAAATAATAATAAAAATGACTCTGTCTTTTCCTTTATGGAAAACTACTTTTTATAGAGAGACTGACATAATGAATATCCTATCTGATTTTGTCCTCACAGTGACTCATTGGACTGTGTATCTGTTCTGATGACCAGTTTTCAGATGAACCAAATCATGTTTAGAAATTAAATAAACCTGGCAAGCTTACAAATCCTAAATTGGCAATGCTGAGACTTTAAGCCAGTTCTGTTTGACACTCTAGTCCAGACCTCAGCTATGTCAATGCCAGCATGATATATCTCCCTACTCAGATTACAGGTGGGCCCCAATTTACAAATAAGTAAATTTTCCAAAAGCTCCCTTAGCTTATTGGTGAGTTCTCAGGTTGTTGAAAAAGTAGGCATAAAAGTTATTATACCAATTCTGTGGTCAAATTATTGCATTGATCAGATTAATTACAATAGCCAAACATCATTTCAATATTATATGCCAGACAGGATATGGCACATAACTGGCCTTCTTGTCCCACTTCAAACCCTCCCATTCAACTCAGTGGCTTAATCCCAGCAGTGGGGTAACATAGTCCAAACAAAAATCAAAAGCTATAACCGGCACCTCATGAATTCCTTCAGGCAAAACCATTCTATTCTTTGGAGAAATCAACCCTAATTATAATAACCCTAATTATAATAATTAAAAATTATAATAATTAATAATAAAATAATTTATTTATAAATTATATATATAATAAAAATAATTTAAAAATAAAATAAAATAGGGTGCCTGGGTGGCTCAATGGGTTAAATCCTCTGCCTTCGGCTCGGGTCATGATCCCAGGGTCCTGGGATCGAGCCCCACATAGGGCTCTCTGCTCAGGGAGCCTGCTTCCCTTCCTTTCTCTCTGCCTGCCTCTCTGCCTACTTGTGATCTCTGTCTGTCAAATAAATAAATAAAATCTTTTAAAAAAATAAAATAAGTAAATATCAAAATACTATAAATTTTACTTAATAAATTACATATTAATAAAACAAGTAAAATGATTAATTTAAAAATAGTTAATTTTATTATCTCCATACCTTTTCAGATTATTATATAGTTGGAATCACAGAATGTAGCCTTTTCAGATTGGTTTCTTTCACTTAGTGACATGTATTTAAGGTTCTTTTCACGACTTGGTAGCTCATTTCTTTTTAGTGCTAAATAGTATTCCCATTGTCTGAAGATACCACCGTTTACTTACCATTTATGTACCGAAGGACATCTTTGTTGCTTTCAAGTTTGGGCAATAATGAATGAGGCTGCTGTGAACATCCTTGTGCAGGTGTTGTGTGGGCATAAGTTTTCAACTCCAATACAAAGAGGTATGATTGTTGGACTGCATGGTCAGAGTATGATCCTTTTTGTAAGAAACTGCCAGGCTGTCTTCCAAAGTGGCTGCAGCATTCTGCATTCCCACCGGCAGTGTGTGAGAGCTCGGGCTGCTCCACATCCTCACCAGCATTTGGTGTTGTCAGTGTTTCAGATTTTGGCCCCTCTAAAAGCTGTGTAGTGGTATCTGGTTGCTTTAATTAGCATTTTCCTGATGACATACATCAGGGAGCATCTTTCCTTATGTATGTTTGCTACGTATATGTCTTTTTTGGTGAGGTGTCTGTTAAAGCCTTTGTCTCATTTTTTATTTAGGTTATTTCCTTGTTGTTGAGTTTTAAGATTTATTTGTATATTTTGGGTAACAGTTCTTCTTCAGATATGAGTTTTGCAAATAACTTCTCCTAGTCTATGACTTGTCTTCAAATTCTCTCAATATTATCTTTTATAGAGCAGGGGGTTTTAGTTTTAATGAAGGCCATTTATCAATTATTCCTCTCATGGAGCATGTATTTGGTATTGTATCTAAAAATGCATTAATGTACAAAAATTATCTAGGTTTTTTGTATGTTACTGGAGAGGAGGAAAACTTTTCCCTTCTTCTCTTTTGTGTGCTTTGAGTGGTCTATTAAGTTGATGTAAGACAGATTAATAAGAAAAAAAATTAATTTTCTATATAGAAGCCCCCCAAATATGAGCCTCAAACAAGTGACCAAAGCAGGAAGTTCATATACTTTTTAGACAAAGAAACAATAAACTTATGAAGAATTGACAAAACAAAGAGGTTTGGATTTGGGGTGGCAAATCAATGAAGAAGAAACAAGGTTTGTTTATATAGCCTTCCTGACCTTGAATTCCCTATCTCTAGTGATAAGAATGCCCTTTACCCTCCTGGTACAGGCTGTACATTTCACATGACAGATTTATTTACTGATTTCAGGGGAACCAAGAAGGGTCAGAGTGTCTTTCTTGCACCAGCTGTTTCTCAGGTAACTTTAAATTAAAATAATCAGTATGCCAAAATGGCATATTTTGGGATGGCATATTCTGATCCCCATTATTATCTTCTAGAGTATTATAGTTTTGTATTTTATATATATTTTTAAGATTTATTTATTTATCTTGGAGAGTGAGAGAGTGTGACGTGAGTAGAGGAGAGGCACAGAGAGAGGAAGCGGGAGAAGAAGACTCCTGCTGAGTATGGAGCCCAAGGTGGGGCGCTCTATCTCAGGACCCTGAGATCATGACCTGAACAGAAATCAAGAGTTGGGTGCTGAACCAACTGAGCTACCCGGGTGCCTCTGCAGTTTACATTTAGATCCATGACCCATTTTAAGTTAATTTTGGGAAAAGTTTAAGGTCTGTTCCTAGATTCTTTTTTTTTTTCTTTTTCTTTTTTTTCTCTATCAGTATCCAGTTTTTGTATCACCATTTGTTGAAGAAATGGGACCTTCCTCAGTTCAGATTCCATGCACTAGGTGGCAGCCTCTCAGATGATGGTGGCTCATTCCAATGCTTCCTTCTTAACACTGTTAAGATGAGACTGTTTTAATAATCAGACACTTAAGAACATACCTTCAATAACATGTGCAGTGAATGAACTAACTATTTTGACTTTTGCAAGACAATTTTCTAGCATAAGGCCAACTAGCCCACGTGTAAAATAGCACTGTGAATAACTTTCCAAAAGAGAAAGGGGAAATCAAAAAACTTTGTATGATTTATATTACTACAATCACAAAACTGCCAGCATCCCTTTCCATTTTTCCTCCTTTTTGTTTGAAAATGTAAAACTATCACAGAGAAATATTTCTAACCCCTTAAGGTACATAATAAATAGAAGAGCCCTGAAATTTATCTTAAGAGATAGGACTTTTGGTTTTCTCTGTCATAGTGAGCTGCTTGAGTTATAAAGTTCTCATAAAAGAGATAAACTCAATTAACCCATTGTTTCAAAAGTAAGACCACCTCTTCAATGTCATAGAGATGAGCCTTACAACTATCAGTTCACTAAGTAGCCAAGTAAAGCACTCTATCATTTCTTTAATATTCATTTCTGGGTGGTCAGTTTTATTCTTCTAATTTACCACATTTATGAGCATAAAATTTCTGGATTCTTCTTGTAACACCATTTCTATTTGAAAGAAATAAGCATTTTGTCATGTCATCTGGAGGCTTTTTATAAGCTCCTTGTCATACATTCAAAAAGGATGAGAAGAGTTGCTACATAGGGGCAGTGGCAGGGGAAGTGGCAGTGTCTTTAATTCAGTTTCAAAATGTAATAGATGATCCCTTAATTTTATGGAAAGAATGCCGTTAAATTCTTAATATTTTTCCCTCAACATTCTCCCCCTTTGCAAGGTGCTGAATTTCAACAATTCATAGTTTATTATGAATTTCTACAACAGGCAATTCCTTGGATTTACAGTTCTTAATTAAAGTTTAGTCTGATGTGCACCTAAGGGTAACTATATGTCTATGATTTCGTATACTCCATCATAAAAATATTATGGAAGAATTCAGGTGACAAAAAGTATATAAATAAATATATTTAATCAACTTTCAGTTTAGTACTACATATATGTGTTAAGAGTATTTGTATGGTTTTGTTCTAACCTGATACACAGTAGAGTATCAGTTTTCTATTATCTTATCTTAGTAGTCCTTACTTCAGCCCTGTTTCCGCTTCCTGAAAGTGATGTCCCTTGAGAGGGGAAACCTCAACTGAAAAGGAAGGGAAGAATTAGAACAAGTGACATAGAAGGCACAAACAAGATGATAAACCAAAAAGCACTCATAGCTTGAGTTGGTATCAGAGAAGCAATGAAGCTGCTTTTAGACCGCAAATTAAAGGTCAGGCTTTTGTAAACCTGGCCAACCCATACTTTGTTCAAGAAAAGAAGCTCAATGGTATTGTGTAAACCTCATCTTATTCCTCAGATAACTTTAGCTCCAAGAGGAATGACAGCATGCCTTCAGATTCCAACCTTAATTAAATTAAGGAAAACTAATGATAATAGGAATAATTTTCCAATTCTAAAATATCTTAAAACATCTCACCTAAAATGATAACAACAAAACACCCTCTTTAAACAAAATAAGACATTTGGGGCACCTGGGTGGCTTAGTGGGTTAAGCTTCTGCTTTCAGCATAGATCATAATCTCAGGATCCTGAGAGCGAGCCCCGCATCAGGCTCTCTGCTGAGCAGGGAGCCTGCTTCCCTCTCTCTATCTCTTTGCCTGCCCCTCTCTGCCTACTTGTGATCTCTGTCTGAACAAATAAATTGAAATTTATTTGTTCAGACAATTTATTTACAATAAATTGAAAACAAATAAAATCTTAAAAAATAAAAGAAGACATTTTGTGTATGCACAATACCTAAAAACATGTGGAACTTTACTGAATATTCATTGAATTGATGACCCATGGCAGTTTTCTATAACAGCTCTGCTCAATAAAAATAAAGTGTGAGTCACATATTTATTTTTAAATTTTCTAGTAGTCACGTTAAATATCAAAAGGATACAGGTAAACTTAATTTTAATAATCCATTTTAGTTAATCTGATATAGCCAAATATTATCATTTGAGTAATCAATATAAAATTTTTAGTAAGATATTTGACATTTTTTGGTGCTAAGTCTTCATGCTTAACATTTTACACTTAGGATTCATCTTAATTTGAATTAGCCACATTTGGAGTAAATAAAAGTCATGTGTGGCTAGTGGCTGCCATAGGCTGTAAAGGTGTTTCACAAGTAACTGCCTATTGGAAATCTTGTTAAATGAATACATCGCTGAAGAATAAAAAGTTTTAAGAGTGGTGAGGCAACAGTATCCAAAACCCATAAACTTGAGAAAGATAACTAAAATGATAAAGGAATTACCGTAAAGTCCATATGAGAAAGAGTATTAGACCAGGAAATAGGAGTTATGAGTTTCAGTGACACTTCTATTTCCTAACCCATTGGTTAAGTAAGCAAAACTCTCTGGGTGTTTCCCTTACAACTAGAAGGCCAGGCTCAGTGAGATCTTTGGCCTTATTTGAAGTTAATACATTGATTCTATGGTCAGATTAGTTGACCACAGAGTTGAGGGTCTATTTGTGGGCTCTCTATTCTGCTGAGCTATGTGTCTGTTTTTGTGCCATTACCATACTGTCTTGATGATTATAGCTTTGTAGTAGAGCTTGAAGTCTGGAATTGTGATGCTACCAACTTTGGCTTTCTTTTTCAATATTCCTTTGGCTATTCGAGGTCTTTTCTAGTTCCATATAAATTTTAGAATAAATGAAACAAGATGGGATTGGGAGGGAGACAAACCATAAGTGACTCTTAATCTCACAAAACAAACTGAGGGTTAATGGGGGGAGGGGGTTGGGGGGTGGGATTATGGACATTGGGGAGGGTATGTGCTATGGTGAGTGCTGTGAAGTGTGTAAACCTGGCGATTCACAGACCTGTACCCCTGGGGATAAAAAGATATTATATGTTTAAAAAAAAATAAAACTTAAATTAAAAAAAAAAAAAAATTTTAGGATTATTTGTTCCAGTTCTTTGAAAAAAATGAATGGAATTTTGATAGGGATTGCATTAAACGTGTAGATTGCTTTAGGTAGCATAGACATTTTCACAATATTTGTTCTTCCAACCCATGAGCATGGAATATTTTTCCATTTCTTTGTGTCTTCCTCAATTTCTTTCATTAGTACTTTATAGTTTTCTGAGTATAGATTCTTTGCCTCTTTGGTTAGGTTTATTCCTAGGCATCTTATGGTTTGGGGTGCAATTGAAAATGGGATTGACTCTTTAATTTCTCTTTCTTCTGTCTTGTTGTTGGTGTAAAGAAATGTAACCGATTTCTGTGCCTTGATTTTATATCCTGACACTTTACTGAATTTCTGTATAAGTTCTAGCAGATTTGGAGTGGAGCCTTTTGGGTTTTCCACATATAGTGTCATATCATCTGCAAAGAGTCATAGTTTGACTTCTTCTTTGCCAATTTGGATGCCTTTAATTTCTTTTTGTTGTCTGATTGCTGAGGCTAGGACTTCTAGTACTATGTTGAATAGCAGTGGTGATGATGGACATCCCTGCCATGTTCCTGACCTTAGTGGAAAAGCCTTCAGTTTTTCTCCATTGAGAATGATATTCACGGTGCGTTTTTCATAGATGGCTTTAATAATATTGAGGTATATGCCTTCTATCCCTACACTTTGAAGAGTTTTGATGAGGAAGGGATGCTGTACTTTGTCAAATGCTTTTTCAGCATCTATTGAGAGTATCACATGGTTCTTGTTCTTTCTTTTATTAATGTATTGTATCATATTGATTGATTTGCAGATGTTGAACCAACCTTGCAGTCCTGGAATAAATCCCACTTGGTCGTGGTGAATAATCCTTTTAATGTACTGTTGGATCCTATTGGCTAGTATTTTGGTGAGAATTTTTGCATCTGTGTTCATCAAGGATATTGGTCTGTAATTCTTTTTGGTGGGGTCTTTGTCTGGTTTTGGGATCAAGGTAATGCTGGCCTCATAAAATGAGTTTGGAAGTTTTCCTTCCATTTCTATTTTTTGGAACAGTTTCAGGAGAATAGGAATTAATTCTTTAAATTTTTTTTTTTTTTTTGGTGAAGCCTCATTGCTTTATTTTAACTTGTTTCCCTTGTCTCAGTAGACATATCTAGAAAGAAGTTGCTATAGCTGACGTCAGAGTTTACTTCCTGAGTTCTCCTACAGTACTTCCATATTCTCCTATGTTTTGTTTTTTGTTTTTTTTTGTTTTTATTTCTTTTCAGTGTAACAGTATTCATTGTTTTTGCACCACATCCAGTGCTCCATTGATTACGTGCCCTCCCTAATACCCACCACCTGGTTCCCCCAACCTCCTACCCCCTGTCCCTTCAAAACCCTCAGGTTGTTTTTCAGTGTCCATAGTCTCTCATGGTTCACCTACCCTTCCAATTTCCCTCAACTCCCTTCTCCTCTCCATCTCCCCATGTCCTCCATGTTATTTGTTACGCTCCACAAATAAGTGAAATCATATGATAATTGGCTCTCTCTGCTTGACTTATTTCACTCAGGATAATCTCTTCCAGTCCCATCCGTGTTGCTGCAAAAGTTGGGTATTCATCCTTTCTAATGGAGGCATAATACTCCATAGTGTATATGGACCATATCTTCCTTATCCATTCGTCCATTGAAGGGCAACTTGGTTCTTTCCACAGTTTGGCGACTGTGGCCATTGCTGCTATAAACATTAGGGTACAGATGGCCCTTCTTTTCACTACATCTGTATCTTTGGGGTAAATACTTATTTAAATGTTTGATGGAATTCCCCTGGGAAGCCCACTGGTCATGGACTCTTGTTTTTGGGAGATTTTTGATGACTGCTTCAATCTCCTTACTGGTTTTGGGTCTGTTTGGGTTTTCTATTTCTTCCTGGTTTAATTTTGGTAGTTTACATATCCCTAGGAATGCATCCATTTCTTCCAGATTGTTGAATTTGCTGGTGTATAGTTGCTCATAATATGTTCTTACAATTGTTTGTATTTCTTTGGTGTTGGTTGTGATGTCTCCTCTTTCATTCATGATTTTATTTATTTGGGTCCTTTCTTTTTTCTTTCTGATAAATCTGGCCAGGGGTTTATCAATCTTATTAATTCTTTCAAAGAACCAGTTCCTAGATTCATTGATCTGTTCTACTGTTCTTTTGGTTTCTAGTTTGTCACGGCCGGCGTGACAAATCAACCAGGAACATGAGGGTAAGAGGATGAAGAAAAGAACTCAAGAAGCAGAGAGATGGGGGCAGGAGGAGCACTGAGGAGGATGTCCAACAGTGCTTAGTTTATTCAAAGAATTAAGGCCATATATATAGTGATATTACAATAGGAGAAGCAATACACCTGTGTCTAGTTAAACAACCATGAGTTCCCATAATAAGTTTCACATTTGACTATAAGCAGACTTCGTGATGCCAAATGGCTGATGCCAGTACAATTGTTCTGTATTGATACAGCAAACCTGAAATAATTTATGGGCTGTACTAGGGCAGCAAGGACCAGCCATGAACTTATGACCCCAACCGAATTGTTCTCATTTGTTTAGCAAATGTGTGGAAAGTCACGTAGGCGAGTGCACAACACATAGCACAGACCCTTTCTCAGTGCTACTCACCTTTTCCTGTCCTAAACCTTTTGTTAGGTTATTCGAACTTTAAAGGAGGCACAAGTCAGGGCCTGGTTTGTTCCTCGTCTCAAGGCTTATTGTGGCCTCCCACACTAATTCATTGATTTCTGCTCTGCTCTTTATGTATTTCTCTTCTCTTGCTGGGCTTAGGCTTTCTTTGCTGTTCTTTCTCCAGCTCCTTTAGGTGTAGTGTTAGGTTATGTACTTGAGACCTTTCTTGTTTCTTGAGAAAGGCTTGTATCACTATATACTTTCCTCTCAGGACCACCTTTGCTGTGTCCCACAGATTTTGAACAGTTGTGTTTTCATTTTCATTTGTTTCCATGAATTTTTTTTCAATTCTTTTTTAATTTCCTGGTTGATCCATTCATTCTTTAGTAGAATACTCTTTAGTCTCCATGTATTTGAGTTTTTTCCAACTTTCCTCTTGTGATTGAGTTCTAGCTTTAGAGCATTGTGGTCTGAAAATATGCAGGGAATGATCCCAGTCTTTTGGTATTGGTTGAGACCTGATTTATGACTCAGGATGTGATCTATTCTGGAGAATGTTCCATGTGCACTAGAGAAGAATGTGTATTCTCTTGCTTTGAGATGGAACATTCTGAATATATCTGTGATGTCCATCTTGTCCAGTGTGTCATTTAAGGCCTTTATTTATTTTTTATTTTTTTTCAAGATTTTATTTATTTGACAGAGAGAGAGAGAGAGAGAGATCATAATTAGGCAGAGAGGCAGGCAGAGAGAGAGAGGGGAAGAAGCAGGCTCCCCATGGAGCAAAGAGCCTGACACGGGGCTTGATCCCAGGACCCTGGGATCATGACCTGAGCCGAAGGCAGAGGTTTTAACCCACTGAGCCACCCAGGCACCTCAAGGCCTTTATTTCTTTGTTGATCTTTTGCTTGGATAATCTGTCCATTTCAGTGAGGGGGGTGTTAAAGTCCTCTACTATTATTGTATTATTATCGATGTGTTTCTTTGATTTTGTTATTAATTGGTTTATAAAGTTGTCTGCTTCCATGTTAGGGGCATAGATATTTAAAATTGTTAGATCTTCTTGTTGGACAGACCCTTTAAGTATGATATAGTGTCCTTCCTCATCTCTTATTATAGTCTTTGGCTTAAAATCTAATAGATCTGATGTAAGGATTGCCACCCCAGCTTTCTTTTGATGTCCATTATTAGCATGGTAAATTGTTTTCTACCCGCTCACTTTAAATCTGGAGGTGTCTTTGGGTCTAAAATGAGTTTCTTGTAGACAGCATATTGATGGGTTTTGGTTTTTTATCCATTCTGATATCCTGTATCTTTTGATTGGGGGATTTAGCCCATTTACATTCAGGGTAACTATTGAATATATGAATCTAGTGCCATTATATTGCCTGCAAGGTGACTGTATATTGTCTCTGTTCCTTTCTGGTCTACTACTTTTAGGCTCTTTCTTTGTTAGAGGACCCCTTTCAATATTTCCTGTAGGGCTGGTTTGGTGTTTGCAAATTCTTTTAATTTTTGTTTGTCCTGGAAGCTTTTTATCTTTCCTTCTATTTTCAATTATAGCCTAGCTGGATATAATATTCTTGGCTGCATATTTTTCTCATTTAGTGCTCTGAATATATCATGCCAGTTCTTTCTGCCCTGCCAGGTCTCTGTGGATAAGTCTGCTGCCTGTCTAATATTTTTACCATTGTATGTTACAGACTTCTTGTTCTGGGCTGCTTTCAGGATTTTCTCTTTGTCACTACGATTTGTAAATTTTACTATTAGATGACAGATTTAAGTTTTGATGATGATGATGTAAGTTTTACTATTAGATTATGTGGACCTATTTTTATTGATTTTGAGAGGGGTTCTCTGTGCTTCCTGGATTTTGATGCTTGTTTCATTTGCCATATTAGGGAAATTCCGTACTATAATTTGCTCCAATGTATCTACTGCCCTTCTCTCTCTTTCTTTTTCTTCTGGAATACCAGTTATTCTAATATCATTTCATCTTATGGTATCGCTTATCTCTTCAACTCTCCCCTCATGGTCCAGTAGTTGCTTGTCTTTCTTTTGCTCAGCTTCTTTATTCTCTATCATTTACTCTTCTATATCACTAATTCTCTCTTTTGCCTCATTTATCCTAGCAGTAAGAGTCTCCATTTTTTAACTGCACCTCATTAATAGCTTTTTTGATTTCAACTTGATTAGATTTTAGTTCTTTTATTTCTCCAGAAAGGCATTTTATTTCTCCAGAAAGGGTTTCTCTAATATCTTCCATGCCTTTTTCAAGCCCAGCTAGCACCTTGAGAATTGTCGTTTTGAACTCTAGTTCTGGCATATTACCAATGTCCATATTGATTAGGTCCCTAGCCATTGGTACTGCCTCTTGTTCTTTTTATCGTGGTGAGTTTTTCCGCATTGTCATTTTATCCAGATAAGAATATATGAACGAGAGAATGAAATGCTAAATGGATGGGATAGACCCCAGAAAAATGTATGCTAATCAAATCAGAAAAGATCCAAAACTGGGGGGAGAAGAAAGAGGGAAAAATGAAAAAAGATATATATGTGTATGTGTGTGTATATATATATACATACACATACATATTAGACTGGTGAATAGAACAGAGCCACCCACTTGATTTTTGGGAGTATTTTGGTCTCTTAGAAGAAACTACCTCTCAAAATTTTAAAAAAAGAAAAACTTATATATATACAAAAATAAGGGTAAACACGATGAAGGGATGCAATATGACTGTAATGATTAAAATTTTAAAAAAATTCTAAAAAAGTAATGATAAGTTGTTTAGAAAAAGAAAAAAAAAAGGAGGAGGGAATGTGTTCAGGCAAAGCCATGTGCTAGATTAGGGTACACTTTGATCTATTAGAAGAAATTGTATCCCAAAATTTTTTTGGAAAAAAAAACCCTATATGTATACAAAAAATCGGTTAAATACAATGAAGGGATAAAATATGACTAGAACAATGAAGGTTTAATTTTTTTTTAAAGAAAGGTATTGTAAAGATAAACTAGTTAAAAAACGTTAAAAGAGGAAACAGGAAAAATTAAAAAATAGAATAAGAAAAAAGATAACATTAAAAAAATTTAACTTTGCAAGACTAAAGGATCATGGGGGAAAAGCCATGAATTCTATGAGTTGTTTTCCCCTAGTTCTGCAGTTCTGCTGTTCTCCTTGATTGGTGAGCTTGGTCTTGGCTGAATGTTCTTGCTGATCTTCTGTGGGAGGGGCCTGTTGCAGTGATTCTCAAATGTCTTTGCCCGAGGTGGGATTGCACCACCCTTGCCAGGGATCGGGCAAAGTAATCTGCTCAGGTTCACTCTCAGTAGCTTTTGTTCCCTGAACACTTTCTGTATCGCTTTGGAAGACGGGAATGAAAATGGCAGCCTCCCAATCTCCAGCCTGGAGGAGCCAAGAACTTGGGGCCCCACTCCTCAGTCTGCCCTCAGAGATAAGATTTCAATCCCTCCCAACTCCCTGGTCTCTGGTGGCACTCAGAGCTCACCCAGACTGTGACCAAGCATTTCTATCTCTGGCACACGGCCCCATCTGGAGTCTCCAAATCAGCAGATTCCTGCCATGCTGCTCCTCCCAGAGGAGGAAGGTGAGAAGCCCCTCCCCCTGTGGTCTATCTTCCTGTCACTTTGGATTCACTTCTCCTCATGTCCTACCTTTCAGAAAGTGGTCGATTTTCTGTTTCTAGTATTGCTGCACTTCTCTTCTATCTCCTGTTGAGTTTGTAGGTGTTCGGAATGGTTTGATACCTATCTAGCTGAACTCCTGGGATCTGATATCATTACAGTCTGGTACTCCTCCACCATCTTGCCTCTCCCTCTATAGCTAGGATGGATCTTGTAAAAGAACACAGTTTGGGACACCTGGGTGACTCAGTAGGTTAAACATCTGCCCTTGGCTCAGTCTTGATCCCATGACCCTGGGATCAAGCCCCGTGTCAGGATGCCTGCTTATGGGGAGCCTGCTTCTCCCTCTCCTCTCAGCCCAGTGTGTGCGCTCTCTCCCCCACTCTCTTAAATAAATAAATAAAATCTTCAAAAAAAAATGCCAATATATTTATTTAAATTGTAAAGCAAACATCACATACATACTCAAAGCCCACATGACTTGGCATGGTGACCATGAAAATATTCCTTTCAGATCTCCTATTTAGGGGACTGTAATTGACTGATGACCTTAACTGCAACAGTGATTCCATTACCTTGTTTAAACCAGTCCACTCTGAGGAGTCACTGAATCAGTGTGATGGGTACTAGGGCAAGTCCCATACGATGAAGAACTCCTCTGACAGATTCTTCAATTACCTGGACAAAACTTTCTTAGAACTACACGACCATTAAAAGATTTTCCTCTTTATTTGGCCTCTCTCTTTCACAGTCAGACCTGCATTGCATGGTCTAATCTTTTGATCATCATATTGTTGTAAATATATTTAATCACCTTGCAGTTTAATACTACAATTATGTGTTAAGTGAATTTGTATATTTTTGTTCTAACCAAGTATGTATTGTAGACCATAACATTTCCAAATCCTTAAGAAGCACTTTACTGGATTCTCCATGTAGTAACAAAAAAAGACACCAAAAGTTGTGATGGGAAATGACTAGAGGTTTTATTATTCTTTAAAATTAAAAATGCCTAAGAATCCTTGATTAAAATATTGTATTATAATTTTATCAAACAGTAATTTATTTAAATTATTAAAACTATTTTGCCCTCAGATTTAAATATTTTAAAAAATAATTTAAAAATATTTTTTAAAATATTTATTTAAAAAATATTTAAATCTGACAGCAAAATCTTTCCACATAAGTATATAACCACCAATGCCACAATTTAAAACAGAATTAAAAATATACTGTTCTGATACTGAGAGATAATAATCTCTTTAATTATTAGAAATAATAATTATCTGGGGCACCTGGGTGGCTCAGTGGGTTAAAGCCTCTGCCTTCAGCTCAGGTCATGATCCCAGTGTCCTGGGATCGAGCCCTCCATCAGGCTCTTTGCTCGGCAGGGAGCCTGCTTCCTCCTCTCTCTCTGCCTGCCTCTCTGCCTACTTGTGATCTCTGTCTGTCAAATAAATAAATAAAATCTTAAAAAAAAAGAAATAATAATTATAAACCTGAAATATCCTCCATATTACCTTTAATTCTCTTTATAGTTTAAGAAGAATCCTATGAAAATAAAATTTGTCCAAAGAAAGCAAGTAAGATAATAAAGTAATTGTGTATGTTTAGCCTTAGAAATAGATCAAGGATAAATGTGAAAAATATTTTCAAAAAATTGAAGAGTTGTCGTGTAGAAAATTGCCAAGGTTTTTTCAATGTACCTTCAGAGGACAGAACAAGAAGTAGTGGCTGACAGTTGTTAGTAGATAAGATTTTACTTAATATGGAAAAAAATACTCTCATAATAAGTGTCAGTCACTTCAGAGATTTAATTATCTGAATTTAATATGGTATTTTAAGTGCAAGGGAATTCTAATTTGGAGAAAAATAGAATATATATTTTTATTCCCTGTACTCTTTTAAGCTGGAATATGAATATGTATTTTATTAGGTTGTTCACAAAAATGAATGACAAATTAGTGCAGAAATGTCCAGTGACAGAAATCTTCACCCAGATGTTTCTTCAGGTCTAATAATTTCTGCTGAAGTCTACAGCTGGTTCTCCATGAATTTTCCAGAATTCTCCACTACCACATCAGCTGACACCTTCACAGAGACCTAATGGCATCTGCCCCCACATCCTCTGTCAAGATACCACCTTTCCTTCAGGGCCTAGGTCAGCTATTTCTGTGTCTCACTAACCCAGTCTGCCTTTGAAATTTTGCAGCATACTTGCTCTCTGTGTCTGTCACCATACTCAGAAATGAAGAGTGAGGAAAGAATATGAAATTACATCAATGCAGGAGAACAATAAGGATATTTATTAGTAACTGGATGGCTAGACATATACTGGACATATAATAACCTTATAATATATATATTTCCTCCTCAAATGATCTATATCCCACAGAAAACAAAGGAAACCCCTCATTAAGTTATGCATCTGTAAAATACCTCTGCATGCTAGGGACAAGGGATACAAAGTTGAGGGTGTTTACTTTTAAGGGACCCCATTTTAGATGGTGTATACCGGGTAAGAAATATGGTAGTATGCCCTGCTCTACTTTTGCACAGTGTAGTCCTGCACATGGGTGGCCAATAAGTACTGGCTGATGAAAGCATGGAGAATTTCTCCATCATGGCTCTGCACACTTTCTGCTGGATCTTTCTTGGCTCTGAATGTGGTTACCATTCATGTGCTTACATATGAACACACACACATACACACACACACATCCCTCCAGGTGGGATGCAACTAAAACTTATTGGAGAGCATGGGTTTAGATCAGGAGGCCCTCAAAGAATTGCTTATTGAATGGATCTGTTGATTTAGCTACAAAGTCTTCTTTATTAATGGTAACACAGCATGCTGTGATAGCCTAGAGATGCCACAGGCCCACCTCCAAGTGTGTTTGAAGCATACAGACTCACAGAGAACATTCTTGTCTTACCACAACAGCTGGATGTGTTGAATTATCTCCAAGGCTTCTGTGGACATCATGATGATTTGGGAGAGGTTATTTTGAAGGTCTCATTGGCTCCTTTACAAAACTAATTGCAGTTGTAGGACTGCTGAAGTGATTGCAGTATTTTTTTTTTTCCCTCCCCTTAGGCTGTAGGCTTTTAGGTTCATGTCAGACTCAGGGATTGCTGTGGTTCTGCAGTCTACCCACTCTTCAAGGAGCATTGCCAAATCCTAATAGTAGAATCTATGTCCTGTATTTTTAGTGGGGATAAATCAAAGCTATTTTCTCCTCAGTAAATTTTGGATTACCTCTATATTAATGCATTACCTTGAACTATTTCAGCTATAATGCTTCTGGCTACCCATAAAGTCTGTTGAGAACTTTCACCAGTCAATCTGACATTTCACTACTCAAAGAAGATATAGCCATCTACTAACTGAAGACTTCGACATCCACGCACTTTGTTCAGATCCACTATAAAGAAGCTAGCTTAAATGTATTTTAGGGCAATGTTAAGCCACATTCTTCCATTTGGAAAAGTGTATTATATATACTTAAATATATAATTTAAGTATAAATCGTATACATGTAAATCATATACATGTAAATTATATAATTCACATACACGTAAATTACATGTATATAATTTACATACATGTAAATTGTATAATTTACAAACAATCACCAGGTTCCAATCACCTACAATTTGAAAGACAACAGCCCAGAAGCTGGGCCAGTCATACCTTAACTCCTAAAAAAACAAAACAAAACAAAACATATATATACTACAAAACAATAACACACTTTAGGATCTTACCAAGGACTTCTTAAAATTATAAATATCCTAAATTTATTTTCTTCATCTATCATCTATCATCTCTTTTTTTGGTAAGGGGAAGAAAACAAAAGTTCACTTATTCAAGTTGATTACTTCTTGCGAAAGCTGTACTTTTTAACCATTAATTTATGTAGTATGTTTATTTCATAGTTCAGTAATTCTATCCTTTATAACAGAATATATCATTTTTAGAATGGAAATTAACAGGTTTTTGGTTATTATAATTTTTTTTTTGTACAGGAATTGGAAACCTCCTATAAGCAAGGATGCTGTACACTTCATGTAAACATGAAAACAATCTTAAGTTTTCTCTCACATAAGAGGAAGTCTAGAGGCAAGATGGAATCAAGGAATGATATGTGGGGACTGCCTCAGCTCCTTTTGGCTCTATCCACCATGTCTTGACTTTATACTCATGCTAGTTAGTAGAAAGACAACTCTAGAACTTCCAGGGATTGTATATGGAGTTGGAACTGTCCGCTGGAAGAAAGTGTCCATCTTTTCTTGTGACTGCTAAGCAGCAAGAACCTATTTCACAGAAGGTTTACAGAAGGGTGTCTGGATGGCTCAGAGGGTTAAGGCTTTGCCTTCGGGATCCAGCCCCACATTGGGCTCTCTGCTCAGCAGGGAGTCTGCTTCCCCTTCTTTCTGTCTCTGCCTGACTCTCTGCCTAATAAGTAAATAATCTCTGTCAAATAAGTAAATAAAATCTTTTTTTTTAAAAAAAGAAGTTTCACAGAAAACTTCTCTCACATCTCATCATCCTGCATTTGGCTGCATGTAATTTTCTAAATGTAGAGCGGCAAGGTGAATGTGTTGGTTTAGACTAACCATTTAGTCAACCAAAGACTTTTGGTAGAGAAGTGTATATAAAGAGCTACGTTTTTTTAAGCTAAAATTTTTACCCATAAGTTCTCTCAAAGCTAAAGGAAAGATGAATTTCACTTAAGCAAAAAAATAATATACATGAATTATCTATTCTCCATAATTTTTAAAGGGTGTATGCAACGTGGTAATCTTCCACTAAAAAATTATTGTTACTCATATTCTCAAATAAGATATGATTTTAAAAGCTTTGATTAAATTAGATTTGATTGAATATCTCACACATCTTTTAAAAAGAAATTATCTAATAATATTAATGAAGATAGATGAGATTAAAAATCATTAAAAACTGAACATTTAAGTATCCTTCAAGCATCCTTTTTGCTCATTGATTCTCTCTGTTCAGTTTCCAAAAGGTAAGAATCACAGCTGCCATAAAGTAGCCTTATAACTCTTATTACAAATGGGGCTTTTAATTTTAAGTTTGATGATTTATGGTACTTATAAAGTCTTATTTCTGCTCCTGGAAAAATATATGAAAAAGGTCACCACATGACTACTTATTTTCCGGAGATTTTATTGCTGACAATGGGTAGGAGATGGATGTCTTTGGGATTCATAAGACAGAAAATATTTTTTTGTGACAAGTTCCTTTGTAGGTTAAACAGTCTGGTCAAGTAGTAAGAAAACATTTAATTTAGTATTCCCTAGCATTTCATCATGGATTTTTACTATAATAGAATAAAAGTTAACGTCTTGATAAGATGTTGTTTCCTAGGAAGATATTTTGGGAAATGCTGAGTTAAGAAATGAAAGAATGAAAATATTAATAATCAGAAATGGGGGATTTGGGTTGGGAATTTTGAAGACTGAATCTTGTTAAGCAGAAGCTGAGATAGCTTAGGGTGCTAGGTATGTGTTAGGTTATCATTGCCTGTGGCAGAAAGGGGAGGAAGAAAGAATGGACGAAGGGAACAGTTGAATTGTGAACCAGGCCTGACAAAGCCCTGGCCAAACTGGTGGAGAGATCTGAGCAGTGTGTCAGAATTGTCCTACATTGAGTCAGAACTTCTGGGTCTTTATATATTCACCTAGCTTACTCACCAAAGGGCCACTCATGAAAATAGTGTGACCTCAAATGGCTCCTGTGTAGTAGAGACAGACCTTGAAGGAGATAAGAGCTGGAGTCTGTCTACTGACTGCCTCCCTACAGCTGGACAGCAAGCCCTTCCTTGAAAGGAAATTTGGTGCGGGGGGGGGGGGGGGGGAAGAAAAGGAGTTTGGGTAGTTCATCCCTGTATCTGCCATACTTCTTGGAAACAGAGTTCAATATGTACGCTCATTTTCACACTGGGATAGAAACATGTATTGACAGAATCAAAGCACCTAGTTTATAATCAATGGGGCTCTTGCTGTATTTGCTGGTGAAAGTGTACTCCCCTTTGCAGTGCAGGATCTTTAACACTTCAGAGTGCAAATTCCAGTTAGAGAGCATGAAATCCACCAGGGAGTTATTAGTAGAGAAGGTAAGTGAGACCACTCCTACCTCTATCACTTGATTTCTGGATATTTATTTATTTGACAGACAGAGATCACAAGCAGGCAGAGAGGAAGGCAGAGAGAGAGGAAGAAGCAGGCTCCCTGCTCAGCAGACAGCCTGATGCGGGGCTCGATCCCAGGACCCCGAGATATGACCTGAGCCAAAGGCAGAGGCTTTAACCCACTGAGCCACCCAGGCGCCCCTTCTGGATTTATATATTTACTCTGTTTGGTGACACTGTGCCATACATAGTTTTTTTTTTTTAAGATTTTATTTATTTATTTGACAGAGAGAGAGATCACAAGAGGCAGAGAGACAGGCAGAGAGAGAGAGAGAAGCAGGCTCCCTGCTGAGCAGAGAGCCTGATGCGGGGCTCGATCCCAGGACCCTGAGATCATGACCTGAGCCAAAGGCAGAGTCTTTAACCCACTGAACCACCCAGGTGCTCCTACATAGTTCTTTCTTTCAGTGCATGTGGAGGAAGGTACTCTGTCCTTACAGGCTAGTATCTCTAAGCTGGTATAGCATGTGTACCTTCACAGCTATTCCAATGCTCTGTCAGGCCAGCAGCTTATGGGTAATGGAGTAAGTGATACATCCATGGATCATTGGGTTGTGAGCCTACTTTCATACCTTGTCTGCTGTAATATGTTTCCCTGATCTGATGAGATACTGTGGGATTCCATGTCAATAGACAAACACTTTGTAAGACCTTACACAGTTGTACTAAGTTCTGGGACAAATAAGTAAAATCCAATATGTGTCTAATCCTTTGGGAACAAATGTCTGGACCTTCTAGTATATAAAGAGCCCAGTTGGTGTCCTTGAAAAGTAGTGACATAGTGGGAGCTGAGAGTTGTTTTGTATTTCCAGTATGTTGACCATTAGGGTGTGACAATAGCTAGACAAGCCTTGATAAATGGAAGCCCATATTTTTGGCTCTATGCATACCTTTGGAATGTTTATTTCCTTTCAAAATTCATATGTTAAAAATCTTATACCCAATGTGAGAGTATTAGGAGGTGGAGTCTTTGGAAGATGATTATATAATGAGGGTGGAGATCTCATGAATAGGATTAGTGCCCTTATAAAAAAGGCTCCAGAAAGTTAGCTTGCCCTGTGAAAACACAATGAGAAGTCTGTGACCTAAAAGCGAGCTCTCAGTTGTCCGTGTCGGCACCCTGATCTCAGACTTCCAGTCTCTAGAGCAGTGAGCAATAAATTTCTGTTTGTAATCACCCAACCTATGGTATTTAGTTATAACGGCCTGAATGGAATTTCTATATGTGCCACCATGGCCGCTTCATTTATATGCCCATCATAGATACTTTGAGGTTGCAGTTGACAGAAATCACTGACCATGTCAGGTGCTTAGGTTTTCAATGGTGAATATTTTCTGGTGGCGTCGGTAAGTAATATAAAGATCTTCATGTTTCATGCCCAGTCCCCTGTATTCAATCGCATTCGTCTACACAAAATCCATCCATCCTTAATCTTGCATTTTCCCCTTTCTGGATGCTAATCAGCTGTCCAGTGTATTTACTATTATCCCATAGTCCCTATATATTCTAATTTGGGTCATTTATTTTCAACACAAAGAAGATGACCAGTGGCACTGCCCAAAACTTTGCCCATTGGAAGGCTTTTTCCTCATTGCAGTCTTGCAAGGCCATCCCTAAGTGAGGTTATAATGCAGCTAATATTCAGCTTGGGTTTGGACTCATATATTGGCCAACATACTCATAATCGAAGTTTGAGCTTTGTTGTCCTTCTTCAGAAGGTCGTATGGGAAACCTGATATGACCATAGTTGTAAGCTTAGGGGTAGGCTCTAGTGCATAGCAATGCATACCACTGTGGTCTGGGTTTCCTATCTATGCAGCTTTCTTGTGCCCTGTGGTCCTTCTTATGGTCAATTTGAGATACGTCAAATTGTTGCTGGGCCTACCTAAACTTGTGTTTTGTTGGCTGACAGATCTAGCTCTGAATGGGCAGTTCCAGATACATGGTAACTTAATGTCCATGGCTGAGTGTTCTGTCTCTATTAGATCACAGGAATTCCACAAGGTTTTTTTGTTTATTTGTTTGTTTGTTTTTTAATGTGTATAATTGTTTCTGCTTTATTTAGCATGATCTTGCTCCAGAACACTTGGGGTTTTTCAGAAATTATACGATTTTTCTCTGGTGAATGGCAGGCCCTGCTCCAGAAACCCAGGCTCCTGAGTTGTGATTTTCTCACTGGGGTTTGCCACAAATGGCACACTGCATTTCTCCTAACCATGATATCTTCAACACCACACAGTCTGCAAAATCGTGGGTGTTGAGTGTCAGGCCTTCTTACACTGTAACTTGGATCGGCTACAGAGCCCTCTACTGTTCTGCGATCCTTTCAAAGCTGGAAGCTTTTCACTATAGTTAGTAAATGGGCCTGAGAAGTATTAGGTGTGGAATATGCTGCTACCAGAATCTGCAAAAATGAACTGTTCCTTTTTTTTCAATGGTAGGATATGAAAAATGTAATGATAATCCAGCATGTATCTAACTGCCAGGTCTTTAAAAGTTGTGTAGATATTGTTGGGCTTTTCACTCTTTATAGGATTATTTTCCACTCTTTAGAGTATCAGTGTGGGATTTGTACCAGTGGCCTTCTGGTGCTTACACAACACGATTTGGCCTCTACTTTTTCAGGGTTCTAGAATTTTCATTGATATCAGTGAGACAAACTCTCTAATAGCCTCTTCCACCACCAACAAATGGCCTAGAGAAGAAGCCACCACTAAAGTTTATAGTGAGGCTGCCACTCCACTCACCATTGCATTCCTTATGGCCTGAGTAGGTGGTGTGTCCTGGGCTTTGCTGTGGAATATAATCATCTGAAGGATGTTTAGGGCACTCATTCCCAATGCCCACTTCCCTAAGCCTTTTATCCCTTCTGTCACCATTTACCATGACAATTCTATCCTTTCTTCTTTCTACAATGCAGGTACCACTGTTTATAAGTTTCTAAGTATCATCCCAGTAGCAAGTTTACAGCACCTACTCTTTGCGAGGTGTTAAGTCTGGTGCCATGTGAGGGCACTCTCAAATTATTTCTTATCCAATTATATATTCTAGTAACTTTTATAAAGCACCTTCAGAATCTGGCCATGTCTTTACTCTCTTGGCTCCTGCCATTATGTGCTAGCTCGGTCTTACAACTACCTTAAGATATTATCTCCATTCTTCATATCAGAGCTAGCAATGCTCTAGGAAGATTACATTATAACTTAATCCCAGTTATTGGCATAGTGGCAAGGACAAGAGATGAGAACAAATTCTGAGGTGACCTATTACCTGTAAGATAGAAGCCTCAGCATTTTCTTCCATCATGGGAGTAGGAGATATTTTTTGTGTGTGTCTCTGTCTATGGAGGGTCATGTACAATGAGACAGGATACTTCTTCAGGCTCAGAAGTTTGAGAGCAGGATGGCAAATATCACCTTCCCATCTGGGGCATCTACTTAGATGGCAAAGTCTCAAATTTTCCTGGCTAAGGCCCTGAGTCTGGAATAAGAGACTGGCTTTGAGCTGGCATTTAATTTTCTTTGCCGTTAAGTCACGCAGACAATTAAATCATGGGCCTGCTCCTCAACTTCCTCTGCCCTTCTGCTATAGAAGATGAGAGCTTTTTAAAAAATTTTTATTTTATTTATCTATTTGAGAGAGAGAATAAGAGAGAGAGAGAGAGCGAGCATGAGAAGAGGGAGGGTCAGAGGGAGAAGCAGACTCCCCGCCAAGCAGGGAGCCCGATGCAGGACTCGATCCCAGGACTCCAGGATCATGATCCAAGCCAAAGGCAGTCACTAGACCAACTGAGCCACCCAGATGCCCAAGATGAGAACTTTTGAATGAAACCAGGTAAATCATCTGGCTTACACACTTGTTTTCCAATTGCCTGTTACTCATCCTCAGCTGTTCTTTATACTTCTGTAATGCATCAGTGACCTTTAGAAATAATCATCCCATACTCAAACTCATTATTGTGTCCCCTTCAACCAGTATACCATCCTACTTCATTTTTTTAAAAGATTTTATTTATTTATTTGACAGAGAGAGAGAGATCACAAGTAGGCAGAGAGACAGACAGAGAGAGAAGGGGGAAGCAGGCTCCCCACTGAGCAGAGAGCCCGATGCGGGACTTGATCTTCAGACCCTGGGATCATGACCTGAGCTGAAGGCAGAGGCTTAACCCACTGAGCCACCCAGGTGCCCCATCCTACTTCATATTAACAACTGGACTTCCACCTGGTGTCAAGGGCAATTTGTGTCCTCCTGCCCTCCCCGCCACCCCGACCCCCCAACAGTGATGGAGTCCTCATATAAAAGGGTAGTAAATAACCCACAAGTCCATTTTATTGCCACAGTCTTGATTTGTACTGCCCAAGTTTGGATTCCTCTGAGGTGGATTCTAAGACAACGCAAGGTGTAAGTTTATTGCTGATTAATGTTTATGAAAAGAAGGAGGAAAGAAGTGTGTTGGACAGAGGGAGGAATTGTGATGGGTGTGCCCATCAAGGCTTGGCTAACCCAGTGGGGAGCTTTGGAGTGAGTAGAGCCTACCTTATTCCACATCAAGCTGAAGTAGATCCTGAAGGAGCTGACAGTTGGAAGCCATCTGCTAACTGTGCTTCGTGTCTAGGCAATGTTACCTTAAAAGGGGATCTAGGTGGTGCAATTTTATGTCTACCATAGTGGTAGAAAAAAACTTTTAAGGAAATACTACCTTTATTCTTGAATATTTATGTAAAGCCAGACAGATGAGAAACTATCTTAATTCCAAGAGACCTTAATAAAGGAAATTCTAAAACCTCCTTTTTATTTCAAAAATGTGCTGGCTAAAACTATGCTAGGCAGAAGAGAGCAACTTTTTAAAAGAAGCCATTCTGAAAACACTTATTTTTCCTCCCTGATGATGCAGAGTTATATGGCTGAATACACTATGAGTATAATTCACAAAACTTTATTAGGTCAACCATCTTGGTAAGCCAAGCCCTAGGAATGCTTACAGATAATCTTTCTTTTAAAAACACCATGAAGTTCCTGACTTAAAGATAGTTAACAGTCCTACCAAATGGAACACAGATTTTGCAGAGAAAATGTCAAAGAACCAAAAATAAATTTATTTAAAATGGTGGACCTTATGAATTTCCATGTGGTTTCCTATCTTTTTATTTTAGACTTTAGTCTCAGATACTGTGTATTAGTATCTCAACATCCCAACCCATTCTGCCCTTATGGAGGATATAGGAGTTAAGAAATTTTTACACTGAGTTTTATAAATACAATTTCATTGATTGGATGGCATTTTGTAAAACAAAAGTATTTGTGATTTTTAACTCTACAAAATTCAATAGCATGTGAGACAACCTCTGTTTTGTTCAGTTCAGCCTGTATTTTAATGTCTATTCTGTGTGGCAAGCATTATATTGGCAGCTGGGGATACACAGATAGATAAGACATGTGGATAACACATTGTTAGTTGCTCATGGGGATGTGATGTTTGAAGTTAAACTGGGCTTTTAGCATCGAGAGGGTGTAAATGAGACTCTCATTAGGACACTTATATGGAAGCAACAAAACCTCATTATCTAAATTCTTTATATCCTATACTGATCTGGGTGCATAATCTTGGTGTGCTTAATCAAACATGAATTCCTATTGTCTTTGTAAAGACTGGTTCTCCTAAGGCTCAAACTATGACATATTAAAGGGTGTGACCAGAAGAGGACATGGGAGTATTTGTAGTCAAATCCCCCCGATCTCCTTAGTCTTTCATAGGAAAGAGCAGGTATACACAGTATCCTTTGAACCAGAACCTCTCTCAAAACCAAACATAAATGTTAATAGTATCACACAAATCCATTATACCTTTTATTTTTTTATGTATTATGACTTAGCACATCGATTTGTAGGAGGTTTTGAGTCATTGATGTTACTGAGTTTTCTATTTGGAGCTACCCACAGATATGAAGACATGGGAAGGAAGTCATTCATGCACTCTTTTTCTGGGATCAATAATCTGAGTCTGACTGATTAGTGTCTTCAAATGCTGTCACAGTTGATTACAGAACCCTGAGAATAAAGGTGTAGGTGGTGCAGGAAAGATTATTGTTCTCACTGTGAACTCTGATTTTTTTCTTTCATGTTACAGAAGGAAGAGCCTAAAGGAAAATGTAGGTCAAATGCTTTTTTCCCCTGCAACTTTCAGAAGAGCAATCACAAAATTACGGTGACTGGTCTTGATTTCTAATGATGGAAAGAGAAGGGCAAAAGGTGAAAACGAACTGGGCAGGTGTTTTTAACTGATGTTTTTAAATACGAGACAGCATAAATCAGGTTTTTTAAAAAACAAATTATGGATATATTTGATTGATTTAGCCTGATTTGACTTTGGTTATTAGACCGTGCTTTTTTATGTGACTGCTTCTGGTGATTATCATATTAACGTGGCAAAGTGAAAAAAAGAGAAATTAAAATGTATGCTTATAAGGCACCATGTTTAATGTGCTCTCTAATTCTTTCATTACTACATAGCCCTTCACAAAACAATTATTTCCTAAACATGTGGATGTTTAAGAGGGTAGAGATGCTTTGTTCTTTAGTGTAATTGTTGTAAAATCAGACCCACTTAATTTCTTGTTTATAGATATATTAATTAAAAAAAACAATTTATAAGCATTTGGAGTACTTTCTATGATCTCAAAATCAGATATATTTGTTTTCTAAATGAAATTTCTCATATTTTAAGAACAATATTATTTTAATCGGGGCAGTATCAATTTAATTAATATGATTAAATGTATAATGAAACTTCCCATTTTATTGGAATTGGCTATGCTGAATCTGTTGTGCTAATGTATCATGTTAGAAAAGTGAGTACAATTAGAAAACAAATGCAAAAATCTCTGCTTCAGTAAATACTTTTGCACTGCTTTTAATTTTGAGCAGGGCCTGGATATTAATGTGAAATTTTAGAATACAGGGTGTGACAAAAGTATTCTAGTTTGAGGAAATGATATTACAAGAAAAAATTAACACTATGTGAAGCTTTGAAGGCAATCTGATGGGAAATGTTGTCAGAGGTTGAGGGCCAAAGGTCACTTGTAGAGAGGGAAAAGCAAAAGAGACAAGGAGCTTATGGAGAGGGGAGACTGGTTGTATTTATATTTTCTTTTATCTGTCTTATTGTTTTGTCTCTGTTCCAGGGACATATCTGGACACTCCTCTTAGTAAGTTGGAATTCAATAAAGGGGTGGATAGACAATACAGAATCAATGAAGGAATTTTAGGAAAATCACTCCCTCTGAGGCTCCTAATTAACTCATAAGGAAATGAAGGTGTTGGATTTTCATGATTTTAATGCGTTTTCTGTGCAGAACATATCATAAGCTGCTATGAAATGTATCATAAGAAATGTACTTCCTTGGTAGTGGGATAAATTTTTGAAATATTATAAGATTTTTCCCTCAACAATATTTTTTCTCTGCCACGATGACTGGTCTTTGAACCTAGGACTCGTTGCCTCAGCATTGGGAAGACCAAATACTACTAAGATAGGATAAAGGATTAGACTTAAGGGCAATTTCTGCTGGATAAAAAGGGCAAATAAAATGCTCTTTTTGTGTTGGGAGAAGAAATTGGAGGAGAGAATGAGAGACAGAGAGTCAAGTGGTTAGACTCAATATCTTAGCTAATTGATCTCTCACCCTTCCTTGAAGTTAAATTTTGAGGAAGAAGGGTAGAAATGACCTTATAAGTTTGGGAGTAATATCTTGCTTCTCAGGTATAGCCTGGTAACACTGTACCAAGACTCAATACTCAACCTGTCCCTGTTCCTACATCTTAAAAGTCTGAATTTATTTCAGGAGGAAAAAAAAGATGAGAAAAAGGGAGATAGAAATCCAGAGATAATTTACACTAAAACAAGTTGCTATAGATCAGAGTTTTTATATCGGTGTCTTTTCAACAGCTGGTCATAATGTATTAGTGTATCTTGAAATCAGTTTGTGGTTAAAATAGCATAAAATAGAAAAATGGAAGTCTATCCCCCATAGTGGTTGGTGTTGTTTGGTGAAGTCTAGGTTTAATTTTATTATCAATAGCTAAATGTCTCCATCTCTGAATACATCTATATCCATATATATCTATATTATATCTGCATCTATATCTATCTATCTACGCACCCACACACATAGTCACACTTCTGTTGTACTGTAGCATAATAAGAAAAAAAAAGTATTTCTCACTGTGAGTGGATTAAAGTGAAAACATGTTTAAATACAACTGTGATGTGTTTCAAACTGGAAGAAGTTAAGTTACCGTGAATGGAAATTTAAGTTTTCTTCTTCACTACCAAATGCGAACGGGAGCTCCAGACTAAAGACGAAATAGGTAGTGAAGATAAACAATTTTTCTGATGTCCGAATTTTTGTGTGTAAACTATGACCTGGTCACACTAAAAATAGTTAAACAACTGAGTTTGCGTGTGACTTACTTTTTAGGAATACAATTGGGTCAAGATTATCTCTTTAAAAACTTTATTTTTGGGGCGCCTGGGTGGCTCAGTTGGTTGGGCAACTGCCTTCAGCTCGGGTCATGATCCCGGTGTCCTGGGATCGAACCCTATGTCTGTTTCCCGGCTCAGTGTGGAGTCTGCTTCTCCCTCTCCTCTGCCCTACCTTCTCCCACTTATACTCTCTCTCTGTCTCTCTCACTCTCTCACTTAAATAAATAAAATCTTAGAAAAATCCACCCCTCCCAAACTTTCTTTATCTTGTATTCTGATAAGCCTTGATTGAGGAGAAATAGGAAAGTTGCAAACAATTTATTGGGAATTGTTCCTACTCCAGAAAGTCCCCACAGTTTTGTGTATTACACTCTGTGTCATTTGCCATTAGAGACATAGTGAAAAATCTTTATTCCTCCTCATTAGGAATCTCTTAAATGTCCATCAGCTGTAGCCCATTTGGCTTTCAAACTCTGGGGAGGGAAGGAAAACATGGATAAGATAAAATAAGGAAAGGGTCCTTAGAATTCTGCAGGTGCTTCTCCCATTAGTTGTCTTGAGACAATCAATGCCCACTCCCTCACCTGGTGACACATTGCTGGTTTAGACATCTTGAGGAGTAAACAAAGAGCTGAGAAAAATAGGTAGAGATTAATTAGCATCAGCAAGTTCCTTTCCTATTTTCCCCCAACTAAATCCCCGTGGCTGGTGAATTACAACCTAAGAAATAATTCTTCCTAAGGTTGCTTCTCCTGGGTAGTGAGGGTAAAGCCTCGAACTGAAATTTTTTTTTTGTGGGGACTCTGTTGTTTCAGCATCTTCAGCCTAGGGTGCATCCATCTCTGAGATCCCTTGAACTTATTCATAAGGCTTTATACACACTAGGATCTGGCCCTGCTAGCCAGATCATATTTTCCTTACAAAGTGGTACATCTCCCTGGGGAATATGAGTGCTCAGGTTATGCTTGGCACATTACTTTTCCAAACTAAATGTTGGAATAAATATTATCAAGTTCTCTGGAAAAAAAAAAAACAACAACCAAACAAACAAATTTTTATTGAAGTTGCATTGAATCTTACAGATTTTTCTTTCTATAGTGAATATGGTATAACTCTTAATTTTTGTAAACTCTTCTTTGAGATTTCTTAACAAATCTGTATATTTTTCACAGTAAAATGGCTGCCTGGCTTTACTAAAAATATCTCTAAGGTATTAGATATTTTTTAATACTATTGTAAAAAGCCTTAATTACATATCCCACTTATTTACTGAAGGTATATGGAAATGCAATTGGCTTGTACATCATCAACTTATCTTGACAAAACTTTCCTGCCTTCTAATAATTGTAGATTATTTTGGATTTTCTGTGTAACAGTAACACCATCTCTAAAGAAACAGTGTTATTCTCCTTTCTTATCCCCATATCTCTAATTATTCATTTATATTACACAGACTACTATATAAAGTAAAAGTAAATAAAGGGATGACAGTAGGCAATCCTTTCCCTTTTTAGAGTCCAGTCATAAAACTTTTATTCCACTTGCATAATCTTAATCTACATGTTCCTCACAATTATGCTTGAGTTGTCATTGAAAGTTTCATGAAAAATTAAACAAACCTGTCCATCATCTTAAATTATTTCTCTGTTAACTATCTTTACAGTCATGCATGTACAGCACAAAAATGAAAAACCCTAAAATAAGTTAAACACATTTTTTTTGTTTTACTAGTGATTGATATATATGAAATAATAGATATTAGGAAATTTGATTTTACAGCATCTTTTCTTGTAGATTTGTTCTCAGGTTGCCTAAGACATTTAGATACATATAAGCACAGCAAAAATAATTGAAGTACACAACAGGTAACTTTACAAAGTATAAAATATGAACCATTTCTGCCCTTTCCCAGAGCCAAGTGGGTCACAATTTTCTGTGAAGGAACATTTCTGTAGCTGTAGTCAAAAGTGTGGCCATTGAAAAAAGGTACAGCAGGGGGAATACAGTCAGTGGTATTGTGATAGAGTTGTATGGTGACAGATAGAAGATCCAGTTGTGGTGAACACAGAATAACGTCTAGAGTTGTCCAATCACTATGTCGTATACCTGACACAGATGTGATATTGCGTGTCAGCTATACTCAAGTGTGCACACTGAGATTGTGTATTCCACAAATACACTTCATTTAACATGTGATAGCCGCTGAGATATAGTCACAGTGTACCCACAGTACTGTGTCAAACATAAGTTGTATAAAAGTTCCATATTCCTATATGGAGCTCCTCAAAAGCAGACAGCTCCCACGGAGTGCTCTTGTTCTGATGAGCACAGGATGATGTATGGAAGTGTTGAATCAGTAGATGGTACACCTGAAACTAATATAACACTCTGTTAACTATAATGGAACTAAAATAAAAACCCAATTAACAATAAATAAATAAATAAATAAATAAATAAATGTATGTACGTCAAAAAAGAAAGACAACTCCCTACATGTTAATCAGCTTTACTCCTCTAATATTAAACAAAAAGGTCACAAAAAGAAGATAAAAATTCAAATAGAAGTAACATAAACCTATCACAATCACAAACAAAAACCTATCTGGGATAGTTTGGTCAGACCAAATGGTCTACTCTCTGTAAATTTTTAGAATGAGGCAGACAAAATTTGAAAAGTTAGTGAATTTTCCCCTCTTTTCCCTCCTTCAGCTTTGCTTCCTTGCTCCAAGGTCAAGTTGCCTCTCAGTCGTTGCATTATTAGCCTGATGTCTTTGTATGACTCTTCACTCAGTGTATCAAGTTCAGCAATGGTCCCCTCAAAAGCTGTCTGTGCAAGAGAGCAGGCTTGCTCAGAGGAGTTCAGACCTCATAGTAGAGTACAGAAAAGTTGAGGATGAGACCCAATCAGATAGGATGTGTCCATTGGCTCTTCGTTTCTGCTTACTTCAAAGCTTGTTGGTATGTTTGTGGTGACTGATCCACAATCCCTTTCCTCTCAGCACCAACCCCAGCCACATAACAGTAAGACTCATCTTTCACTTACAAATAGAAGATTTTGCTCTCTGCTTGCGGAGCAGCGTGATCAAGAACTTCTCCAAAAGTGATAGTATATCATTGTAGATGTACTCTAAGTTTTGTCACAGTTATCTCTCTGTAATCATGAATAATCCGCCCCCCCACCGCCCCGTTTAGCATCTCTTATCTTTAGCTTGGCACTTGAGATGACTCTCTAAAATGACCTATGGCTTTTTACAACATTTTTCACAAGTAACCGAGAAAAAGATGCTTTCCTCATTGGAGATAATTCAGCTCCTTGTTTGGTTACGAACAGGATGCAGGCTGCCATGTCTTCATATTGTTTAGCCTGCTTGGTCAGTTTTGCTTCTGTTCCAGCTTAACTTTCCCTTTTTGTGTCTGAAGTTGTTGGTAGAAGACGGATGGGTCTCAGGAATCTCTGCCTTTTTGTTTTCAAAAGATATTTTTATCAGATTAATGGTGTCCTCATCTATTTTTGAATTACTAAGAGTTGTTTTTTTATTTTAAAAGATTTTTAAAATTTATTTGACAGAGAGAGATCAATCACAAGTAGGCAGAGAGGCAGGCGGAGAGAGAGGGGGAAGCAGGCTCCCTGCTGAGCATAGAGCCCAATGAGGAACTCGATCCCAGGCCCCGGGATCATGACCCTAGCAGAAGGCAGAGGCCCAACGCACTGAACCACCCAGGAGCCCAAGAGTTGTTTTTTTTAAATTAGGAATTTAGTTTGAATTTTATCTAATGTTTTTCCTGAACCTATTTGAAAGAGTCATATTGTTTTTCTCTTTTATACCATAATGTGGTGAATTGTATTTGCAGATTTTCTAATATAGGCCTGAAGAAGAGCAGTCTTACACATTTTCTTTTTGTAAATTTCTTTTAATTGTCTTATTTGCCCATAAAAGGCATATTTTTCAGTTTTTAACTTTATTAAAAAGTTTATGATGCTACATGTAATAATTTAGGGCTCTTCCCCCTACAAATAATATATTGTTAATGTTCATACTTATTATTATATTTAGCTACAATTCCTTCATTTTGACTGTTGCTTCATATTTGATTTTGAAAATAATTTATCATATGCTTGGTCATATTAATTATGGGACTTTTTATAAGTCATAATAATAAAGACCGTATGTAACTGGCACAGGGGTAGAAAATTGGCCGATGGGATGGAACAGAGAACTCAGAACTAGACTCAGGCATCCATTGGAATTTAGGTACATCAGAGGTGGCCTCTCTCAACAGTAAGGAAAGGTGAGAGAATTCAGTAAATGAAACCGGATGATGGGTTACCCAGAAAAACAAAATCATCACCGGATAGATTAAGGATTTTAATATTTAAAAAACCTATGAATGTCTCAGTAGAACATATGGGTGAACATATTTTCAGGCACAAAAACGTTAACAATATTTGACAATATAAAAATTTAAAAACTTGGTTCGTCAAAAAATAATCCTAAGTGAAAACATGAGTTACAACTGGGAAAACGTCATCAGCAACAAACGGCGTCAAAAGGAAATTTTATCAAGATGAGTTAACAAACCCTTATAAAATTAGTATGTAAAGCATCAGCAACTAAGAGGAAACAAGGGGCAAAGCACATGAACAAGCATTTTACAACAGAACACGTACAAATGGCTAGCAAATATATTAGAAGATGATTGACCTCATTGTCAGGGCAATGTAAAGCAAAACTGACAGAACTTTTAGAAAGTCTGATTGCACCCAGTGTGGGAACCTCCTATACCTTATACATTGCAGCGGGGGTGGGAGTGGGTGTGTGAAATCTGAAACCACTGATCTCTGCATCAGTGTGATTGTCTCTTGAAAAAATTGGGGTGAAAAAAGTACATACTGTATGATTCCATTTACATGAAATTCTTAGCTACAGTGAGAGAAGCAGAGAAGTAGGAGCCCGGGCTGGAGGTGAGGGCAATATACTAACTTGCAGAGGAGCTCTAAGAACTTTTCAGGATTGTGTTTGTGTTCCATTTTTGATTGTGAAGGTAGTTACCCAAGACCAGGTATTTGTCAAAATTCATTGAATTGTATGATATGCTTTATTTTCTATAAATTATACCTCAATACAATTGACAAGAATAAAAAAAATAAGGTTTTCCTTTTGGTGGTGTATTCACAAATCTATTACATTGAACATACAGTCCAGTCACATAAATTTAGACAATACACAATAGAAGACCACAGGTGGAACAGTTGGATGATGAACTATTCAAGTCTGAGCCCTTTAAAATCATTTAAAATTTCAAAAGTAACATGTCTGTCCATGCTATTTATGTAGGCTGCTTAGAAAAATCTAAATAAAGATTAATTGGTATGTCTTAATACCAGTATGTGTTTGTAATATTTTCAATAAAGACATATATTTATTATTTCCCTGATATTTGAAAGTTTATCAGAAATAGAGATTTACATGACTCTTCATCTGTTATTTATTGTTAATACATACTGAGAAAATAACAGATAATCTGGAATTTTCAGGATGTCCATGGGATGCTTGCAGATATGGGTAATGTCTGATTCTAGCACCCTGGGGCTCTTTTTTTTTTTTTTAAAGATTTTATTTATTTATTTGACAGACAGAGATCACAAGTAGGCAGAGAGGCAGGCAGAGAGAGAGGAGGAGGCAGGCTGCCTGCTGAGCAGAGAGCCTGATGCAGGACTCGATCCCAGGACCCTGGGACTGCGACCTGAGCAAAGGCAGAGGCTTTAACTCACTGAGCCACCCAGGCACCCCTCCCCTGGGGTTCTAAGGCAGACTCAGGGATGGAGGAAGAGACATGCAGGGCAGGAACAGATATTCCTGTAGAGATTGCTTAAAAATAGTATCTTAAAAAAGAAAATAGAAATCACTTGCTTCTCTGAAAATGACTGAACTTTATACAATTATATAGACGTCATTTCCTAAGAATTCCACATAGTAATCACTATAATTTCTTTGATAGAATTGATTAATAAAGATACCTGTACTATGGCTCTAATACATGAACTAGCTGTCAGATATTGTCCAGACTATTTTCTTGTACTGAAATCCATTGCTTGAGCAGTAGTAGAAAGGGTTTAAGTGTAGGAATCAGGTAGGCTGGGGTTCACATTCTAACTCTTTGTTCTCTTCATTCCCTCAACAGATTAGATGATGCCCACCTACATTGGTGAGGACAATCTACTTCACTGTGTTCACAAATTCAAGTGCTAATCACTTCCAGAAATACCATCACAGACATCTAGAAATGTTTATCCAAATATCTGAGCACCTCATCATCCAGCCAAATTGACACATAAAATTAACCATCATAAGAAACACATACTAATTTTAACAGTGATATTACTACCAAAAAGTCCAAGAACTAAAATTAGTCTAATGCTGGTCTTCTCGTTGAGAATCAAGAGCATGTTTACAATTATTTACACAAAAAGTAAATAATTTTTCTTCTCTTATTGTCTGAAACACACGTTTTCCAAGCTGAAAGTGACCTAGAAATTATCTAGTCCAAACCTTCGTTTGTAAATATGAAAGTATTGATGCCCCAAATGCTCATGTTTTCAGTTAATGAATTCCAGAGCTGAAATTGGAATCTAATCTCCTAACATACAATTTAGTTCATCTCAGAATATGACACTGAAGCTCTTAACAAAAGATCAAAAAGTTACACTTAGTAGCTATTTCGTGTTGAACAAGTAACCTAAATTTTCTATATCTTGGCTTCCTCTTCTATAATTCCAAGATAATGATAATAACAGTACATATTTTATAGGCTTTAGTATGTTTACAATATTAAATGAAATAATAAAAACAAGGCACTTAGCCCAGAGTAAGGACTCAACAATAGGACAATTATAAAGAGTCTATTGAGAGATAATTTTTTCCCAATTAAGTGTTTCTATCATGACATTTTGTGATACAGTTTTGTCCTGTGCTTTGGAAGACAAATTTTCTACCTGAGAGGGATGGATTCAAGATCCTTCTCACCCTAGAAAATAACCTGGAAACAGGTTCTCAGTGGACTTGTGTTGGGAAACCTATACATCAAACTGAAAATGATTAACTGAGGAAAGAAAGAACAAGTTGATTTTCATTTCTTGAAGAGGTATCAACAACCCTGAGTGTAACTGTATGATCTTTTTCACTAATACTCTGTCTATTCCTGTCAAAGCCCAAGAAAATCTGCTAGGCTGTGTCTGTGGCCGGTGATTCACTGGGACGTCTCATACCTCCACTGACAGGCTCTTCTTACCATCTCTCTGGGGTTTTTCCCTCCCTGTGCTTTTTTTGAACAATATATATATATATATTTTCCTTCTCTTCAGGTGGAAACAAACAAAAGTAAACTAAACTAACTAAAGAGAACAATGCAAACATTCCTCTGTGAAACAAAACCACCTTGGAATATATATATTTTGTATCATGATAGAACCAGAAGCTTTTCCTCCATACCAGTATTTATAATTCTAAAGAAGAATAGCATTGACCAAAAGTTAGGAAACATTATAAAAATGTTACAAAGATGTAGGAACTTTCCAGGAAATGTTAATTTATTATCATCACTAAACTGGAATAATTTATTAGCCAGATCTGGATTGTCCTACCCTTCTAAATGACCCACTAAGTCATTTATCAACTTAGTCAGCATTTTTTTTCGGTATGAGAACCAATTTACGGAAAACAAATATAGTTAGTGACGTTTAACTTTTTGGCCTTTAGTAACAAGTTTAAAAATTATGTATCTTTAAAAAGATGATAAATGGTCATTTTAAAACATCAAACAGTAAAATAAAATAAAATAAAATATGACTAACATCGAGCAAAGAGTGTTATTTAACAGGTAACAAAACACATTCATCCTATTTTACTTTACTGAATCCCAAGGGGACAGGGTATATTTATACAAATTAGACTACCTATTTATCGTACAAAATCATTCCAATGAGAAGATAATTTTGCTTTATATCTCAGAGAAGTAGCAAGATAAAGGAAGCTTTCTAGAAAGCTCTTATCCTGGGGTGACTTAGTGGTTCAGTCAGTTAAGTGTCTAACTCTTGATTTTGGCTCAGGTCATGATCTCAGGGTGGCAAGGTCAAGCCCCTCCTTGGGCTCTGTGCTAAGCCTGCTTAAGATTCTCTCTCACCCTCTACCTTTGCCCCTACTGCCCCTGCTTGCATTTCTCTCAATAAATACATACATACATACAAACATACATACATACATAAAGCTCTCATCCTGAAATTAAATTGGAGGATACATTCTGAATCTATACGATCTCTATTTGATCACGAGTTGGTCACTGCTGGTACATAAGTGTAGATTACACCAATTACCTTCTGAGGTCTTGTTCTCACTTCTACTTCTTTGTTTAATTAGTTGACTCTCTTTGCCAGTCAGGAGTAGAAGCCTCAAGGTTTATCCTTCTTCTTAGATCTTTTTAGATCTTCTCTTTCTAGATCTTTAAGTGTTCTTAATACACACACACACACACACACACACACACACACACACACACACACAGAGGTAACTAAGCAGGGTGATGAATATGTTAATAAGCTTGATTGTGGTAATCATTTATCAGTGTACACATATATTAACATGTCACATTGTTCACCTTCAATATGTATGATTTTTATTTGTCAATCTTATCTCAATAAAGTTGGAAAAAAAATATGGGTCACAAACCATAACTCACAATTATGGAAGGATATAGGAAAACGGATAAAGGAAAAAGCTATAGCCTTTTCTCTACAGAAGTTTCTGTTTAAAGGAGAATGCACAAAGCCTTTAAATATTTAAGACATCTCTAAAAGGCGGAAGTGGAGAGACACAAATCACAACTATAAAACCCTTCAGCTGATTAGGTCAGAGCTGAGGAAGCATTTTATTTTCTTTCTGAAGTCCTAATCTTTTTCTCTTAATTTTATTCTCTTACAGCAATGTGCCTCGGAAGTCAGATCACCTAAATTCTGGTTCACTAATCTTGTCTACCATTTTTCAATCACTCTTCTCTCTTATCTCCTCTGTGATATCCTGGCTCCATACCCAACCCCCTCCGCCCCCGTCTTAGAAGTATGATAGAAACCCAGATTTCTATTACAGAAGGACATGCATACAGGTTAAACTAACCAACCAAACATATATACGATGCAGTTTGTTCTGCTCTAAATGTAGAAATTAACAGGGTTAATGTTGTGTCATATATTTAAAACAAAAAAACTATGAACAAGGCTGCAGTTTTATTATGATCTGCCACCTACTGAATTCATGACTTTGAACAATTCTTTCACGTTTCTGAACTTGAGTTGTTATGTCAGTAAAGTGAGAAAAAATAGAAGTATATCTACTCAGCAGGTTATATGTAGTCATTTTGCATATAATCCATGCAAAAACATCTCTATATGGTAGGTATTCAAAAAGCCTCCATTTCCAGTATTTTCTATGATGAAACTAATTTATATTTTCATAAATTGCCGTTTTAGCTTTTGACTAAAAATGATTGAATCCTAATTTCAGGGAAAGTGTCTTGAATCCAATTCCAGTACCTTGATTGCCAAAGCGAAAAGCGAGTGCTAAAACTGTCAAGCGACGGCAAGTGATTCAACCTTCTTTTTGCTGGATTGTTTTCTGGTTAAGTTAACACACATTTCAAAACTCACCCAGAATTGTTGCCTTTTGGCTTCGACTCTGAACTTAAAGTGATGATATTTCAAGGAAAACCGAAATGCAAAGGGATGTTATGTTGCATTTACTTTAGGGTTCATTCACTATGACTTTTACATGACTTGTTAGACATTAGCCTCCCTGTTTTGAAAAGGCCAGGAACATCAGGGTCTGTGCAGAAGGTGAAAACCATTAGTCTGCACTTTATCACTGTCATCCAGCTGCAGAATGGCTGCATTTTACATTCCACAGGTAATGGAGGATGTCAGAGCTGTTTCAACTCTTACACAGGTCAAAACTTCACAAAGACTCAGGGTTTCTGATTTTAGGCAAGGAGCACTTCTCTGCCCCAGTTCCTCAAATAGCCTTCACCCACTCTGCAAGGAGACTGTAGTAATTATTGTCTGTGAGTGTGCTTTGTAACCTATTAATGAACTTTGGAGTAGAATTGATTCCTAACTTATAATTCAAATATCTAAGTCATTAGAAGGCAGAGCCAAACTTTGCTTCAACTCTTTTCCTTGAACTGGATTTTAACCAAGATTAGGTATCATAATAACATTGTGTTGTCATATCAGTCTTCACATCAACTCGTAGATGTGTGGGATTTCAGAGACTGAAATGACAGCATGTTCACTGGATACAGCCCTGATCTCATGTGTGCCCACCTGAGCACAGCCCAGCTGGCTGAGGCCCCCAAACAGTGATGGGTTTCTTTGGGCACCAAGCAGAGATTCTATTGCATTACATTACATCTTATTGCACTTTTCATTTTTTATTCCATTATGGCAGGCTCATCTTCCCCTCATACGGGTAGAGGCTACTGATTGGTAATAAATCTCAGCATCACATCTACTCGAAAGGGGAGAAATCTAATGAGTAGAGAAGGAAGTAGACCATAGCTGCTGCTTCTTTTCATACTCAGAGATTTTCTGCAACTTTAGGGGATTTGTTAAGATCCTCAGTGTAATATTCTGGGATGAACATAAATTGTATGTTAGGAGATTGGATTCTAATTCCAGCTCTGGAATTCATTAACTGAAAACATGAGCATTTTGGGCATCAATATTTTCATATTTACAAACAAAGGATTGGACTACATAATTTCTAGGTCACTTTAAGCTTGGAAAACATGTTTTTTCAGACAATAAGAGAAGAAACATTTTACTTTTTGTGTAAATAATTGTAAACATGCTCTTGATTCTCCATGAGAAGACCAGCATTATACTTTTTAGTTTTTGGTCTTTTTGGTAGTAATATCACTGTTAAAATGAGTATGTGTTTCTTATCATGGTTAATTTTGTGTAAATTTGACTGGGTTATGAGGTGCTCAGATATTTGGATAAATATTTCTAGATGTGTCTGCGATGGTATTTCTGGAAGTGATTAGCACTTGAATTTGTGAACAGAGTGAAGTAGATTGTCCTCACCAATGTAGATGGGCATCATCTAATCTGTTGAGGGAATGAAGAGAACAGAGAGGTGGAGGAAGGGAGAATTCTCTTTGCCTGACTGTTGAGGGGACACATTGATCTTTTCCTGCCCTTGAACTGGGACTTAACACCATTGGTTCTGCTGGTTCTCAGGCGTTCAGACTTGTACTAGAATTACCCCACTGGCTTTCATGGGTATCTAGCTTGAAGAAGACTGGGAATCCTCAGCCTCCATAATCATATGAGTCAATCACTTATTTTACGTATATATCTCATGGGTTCTGTTTTTCTAGAGAACCCTGAGTAATATACTTTTCTTTGCAAAAACTGGAGTTTTCAAAATTATTGACGAATTAATAATTCTTATTTCTAACTATACATGTTTACATGACCTTCAAAACACTTATGTACATATTACCTTGTTTTTTCCCTTTTCCTTTTGTTAGAAAATATGAATTGCTTCATATAACTGGACAGGTTTTACCATCCCCATTTTAAGGGCAATGAAGTCAAGATGAGCAATACTTAGGTAGCTTAACAAAGAATTTATGGTTAGTTAACAGCAGGAGATATAGTACAATTTAAGTCAGCTAAATGCTAATCATATATATGCTTATTTTATTTTTAAAATCAACATCTTATTATGAAATATACAGAAACATACATAATACTTAGTTTAACAATAGCTGTAATGAGAACACCTGTGTAATTATCACAGCCGTGAAGTATTAGAACATTATTGGCATCACAGAAGGCCCTCTATCTCCTCTGTGCCAGTTATCAGTTGATTGCTTCTCGCCTTGAAACCCACCTTTTTTTTTTTTTTTTTTCCAAATCTCTTCCGCAGTAACAGAGCTTTAAGCATCCCCTCCACCCCCCACCCCGGCCGCCTTAGGTGCCCGTGTGATATTAAGCGTTATCGGTAGAGGGAGCTAGAGGGACTTTGAAAGAGGAAGGGGTTTCCCTTCCGGTGTGTGCAGTCTCTGGCACGTGTGGCCTTTAGGTCTGTGCCACATTGCTGACACAGGATTCTCAACCGGGTGACGTCGCAGCTCCCTTTGTGTCTACCACGCAACCTTGACCCGTCTGTACCCCAGAGGGATGGTTCCGGCTTCCCCGTGACTGTGAATCACTTCTGCCTCAATAAAGCCGTGACCTTCGCCATGCTGTGGGCTACCGCTACCACCCTTTCTTAACAAGGTATGAACCCCAATCTTGAGGAAGGACACCCCTTCCACGTTTGCGCTTCCGTGTGTACCTCCCTCAGTGGTAAGGTATTTTTCAGAATTGGAGTTACAGCTTTATCATATCCCCCCCCCCCCCTTTTTAAAGATTTTATTTATTTATCTGACAGAGACACAGCGAGGCAGGGAACACAAGCAGGGGGAGTGGGAGAGGGAGAAGCGGGCCTCCCTCCAAGCAAGGAGCCCAATGCGGGGCTCGATCCCAGCATCCTTGGGTCATGAGCCGAAGACAGACGCTTAACAACTGAGCCACCCCGAGGCCCCTAATTTCTCCTCTGTTACAGTTGTTTGGGATCCTGACTGATAAATCTCACAAATCACAGATTCCCTCATTTCTACCCAGAAGCAGCTACTCTCCTAACTCATTTGAAATGATTTGCTGGAGTTCCTTTATAAGTTTCCTCCTCATGTATACATTTTTTTTTTTTTAAATGGTGAACAAGTTTGAAAAATTCCCTGCCAGTGCAAGTTGGTGCGAGGGGTGTGTATGTGCAATGCTGGCAATGGCCGACCATATTACATATGAGTATTACTCATATTACATACGAGCCTGCAGGACCAGAGGGCAGCTGAGCATGCCTGTTCGCATTTAGAGGTGCACGTGTATCATGACTGTGGAGGTAAGAGTAGTATGAGTGTGTTTTAACTGTGCACACACGTGTGCATATGTGTGTGTGTGCACGCAGGTGTGGGACTGGGTGGAAGCAAGGAGGCTCTCTGCCTAGGGAGCACCAGCTCCTAACCTGTAAAGACCCCCACTTTTGAGTCCAGCTGAAGTCTGGTAAAGTGAGGAGTTTCCTTTCTCTTGGTGCGAAGGGCTGGGTGTTGGGTTTCATCACATTTTTAAACATAGTTTCATTTTATCTTTTTTAGAACTTTATGTTAACACAATGTCTATAATCTTTTGTTACTTGCTCTCTTTTGTTCAAAATGATGTTTTTTAGAGACACTAATGTGGCTGTGCCCATGGTCTGCTTTATTTATGTATCCACAATGTGTTTTCCATTGTAAAGTTGTGTGCATTTGGATTGCTTCCAATGTTTGACAATTATGAACAACTGTGCTCTCAACATTCTTGTACCTGTTGCAAATAAGCATGTTTATCTCTGTAGACTATACACAGGGGTGAAATTTCTGAATTAAAGGGACTACCTCTTTCAGCATTTCTAGATTATGATATATTGTTTACCAAAGAGGTAAACAAAGAGCTTTATCAAAGAGGTACCAATTTATAGTCCTTCCAGCCGTGTAGAACTCTCATAGCTCTATATGCTTGTTAACATGTATTAGTATGAAGTAAAATATTATTTCGCATTTTCCTGGCTTCTGAAGTTTAGTGCCTTTAATGTATGTCTATTAGTAATTTGATTTGCTCTTTTATGAAGTGTTCTTTTAAGTCTTTTACCTGTTTTACTCTTTGGTTGTCTGACTTTTTAGAGTTTTCTTCTTTATCAAATAATCTGGATAAAGCCCCTTTATCAGCTATGTGTTGCAGATACCTTTTTCCATTCCATGGTGCTTTGCTTTTTAAAAATGGTATCTTTTGAAGAAGGCAAAATTATGATCATAATTTTAACGTAGTTGACCTTATTAATCTTTTTCTTCATGGCTACTGCTTTTTGTGTTTTGTTTAAGATACCAAAAATATTAATATATTCTTCCATATTCTAAAAGCTTTATGGTTTTGCCTTTCACATTTAGGTTTTTAATTTACCTGGAATTGATTTTTTAATATGGCATGAATGCTCTTGCTATTATTCTATAATTTCTAACAATCAAATGTGCACAAGGTCACTGTTACCGTTTAGTTTATGCATGCACAATTTTGGGAGAGCTAGCGTCATAGAGAAGGGTACTAAACTGGGTGGGTGGGGGTGGAGACTTTTTAAGAAACCCATAATTAAGCTCTTATTGATGGGAAGTACTTTACTTCCATAACTTCAGAAATGCTAATTTTATAGATAAACCAGTTCAGGGTTGGAGAGTTGAAGGAGGTTGGCCAAGGTCACACAGTAATAATCAAGTTGAGTAAGGATTCAAATTTTTACCATTGGACTCAAAAGCTTCTGCTATTCTGTCTCTCTAGTGAAGGGGTGTGTGTGTGTGTGTGTGTGTGTGTGTGTTCCCTTCTTATTTTCTTTGCTTTTCCATGCTTTTAATTTGACATTTGGATTTTCCAGGGATAACAGAATATTTCTGATTCCCATTCTGAGTTTTGCCTATGCCCAAAGTTACCTCACTTTGCTTATAAGTGTTTTCTTACATTTTTAAAAAATAGTCCCATATGCAATTATGCTTCTCTTTCTGTTTGTTACATTGTCTTTCAGTAAAAAGTTTTCACTCAATAAATATAGAAATTTGACTATTTCCTAGAGTTTGAATTCCTATCTATATGCAATGGCCCCAGAACCTGCTCTGGTTGTCTAGCTATGTTCTCTGGAGCCCTGGGGGCTCTGACAAATTCCCACATAATACACATTGGAGGTTGCTGGGCTAAGCACTCCAGGTTTTGCTTCCCTCCTCTCACACAAACTTCAGCCAGAGAAACTCTGATTTATCTGTTGTATTTGTTTGGGCTACCAGTTAAAATTTCATTTAAATAAAGGTTTTTTCCACTAAAAATGTCTGAAAACAACCGGACAATCAGAGTGAGTAATTTTAGGATGCAACAGGGTGCTTTCGGTTATCTGGTTATAAGAGTATTAAGAAAATTTGCTGGAGAAAATTAAATTTACAAGGTTTTTAATTCTATAGTTAATAAGTAAATTTAGTAAGATCAACCCAAAAAGTCAATATTATTTACATGTTAATAACAAACAATTGGAAGATGAAATAAAAAAAAATATAAGACCAGAATAAAGCCCAAAATACTTAGGGAAGATATTTTTAAAAAGACATGAAAGACTTCTCTCTGAAAACGACAAATAATTGCTAACAGATTTCAAAAAGTGTTAATAATTTGGAGTTGTATTATATTCATGAGGTGAAAAATTCAGTATTATTAAGGTATATGTTCTCACCAAATTTACTTCAACACTATCATAATAAAAACCTTACTCTCTTTGGTCTTCTGTCTGCCCCTGGATCTTGCTCTAATAATTCCTTTTACTTTGTTATTTCTTCAATGCCATCAAGCTATGTATATGTATAAGTATATGCATACTTAACATCCTCTGGCTGAGCTAAAATAGAGTACCCAATCTGTGTTTTCTCCACTTTGGTACCATTGACTCTGGGGGCTGGATAATTTTTTGTTATTGGAGGCTGTTTTGTGTGTTGAATATGCAGCAGCCTCCTTCTACTCTACCCATATGGTACTGTCCTCCCATTTGTGACAAACAAGAATGTCTAGTTATTGCTAAATGTCCCTTGTGAGGTGAAATTCCTCCTAGTTTAGAACCACTGACTTGACATATCATTTGTTGAAGCAAAAATCCCAACTTTTCAATTATTTTTTTCTTCCTGTCATTCCATTTATTGTTTTCCAACATTGTTTTTTATCCCAATTCTTGCCAACTGCTTTATTACAGATGGAAACATTTGTGATGATTACATCCCTTTAAATCATTAATTTATTTCCCATTAGTTATAGAATTAATTCCAAATTTCGTAGCATGGCATGAAAGTTCCATCTACTTATCCAATTTCTTGTCTGGCCATACCTGGTTTTAGGTGACTATTCTTCCTGCATTATTTTTTTTTTTTAAATAATTCTTGGCTTACACCACTGTATGGTTTTTTATTATGTCTGTGCTACCTTTCTTCCCTTGATCTGTGAATCATATATTTCTTATGTGTCTCTTCAAACCCTCTTGCACCCATTTCTGACTTGAGACATTGTGTGTCAGTAGTTTTGTGGTGGCTTCAAGGAATTTGACACAAGTGTGGGCCTTATGTGTACGTTTCATATCCTGCCGTGGATTTCTCTGATGTTGCCATGTGAGAGGCTAGTGGAAATTTGCCTCATAGTCATGAATGGGTACAGGAGAAGTCAATGCATGTGGGAGCCTTTTTTTTTTTTCACTTTTAAAATTTTTATTTTAATTCCAGTTAGTTAACATACAGTGTTAGTTTGAGGTGTAAAATAGAGTGATTCAACAGTTCCATATATCACCCAGTTCTCATCAAGACAAGTGCACTCATTAATCCCCATCACCTGTTTAATACATGTTCTCACATCCTCCCCTCTGGTAGCCATCAGTTCTCTATAATTAAGAGTCTGTTTCTTGGTTTTGTCTCTCTTTCTCTCTTTTTTTTTTTCTCATTTGTCTTGTATCTTAAATCCCACATATGATTGAAACATATTTGTTTTTCTGACTGACATACTTTGCTTAGCATTATGCTCTCTAGCTCCATCCATGTCATTGTGAATGGCAAGATTTCGTTCTTCTTTAGGGCCGAATAATATTCCATTATTTATATAATCACACACACACACACACACACACACACACACACACTACATCTTTTGTATCCACTCATCAATTATTGGATGCTTGGGCTGCTTCCATATCTTGGCTATTGTAAATAATGCGGCTATATACATAGGGATATATGTATTCTTTTAAATAAGCGTTTTTTTGTTCTTTGGGTAAATACCGTTCTTGACCAATAGGAAATATAAATAAATGTTTCCTCCTTCACCCTCTAGGTGGTTGGTTTTGAGAATATTGTAAAAAATTCCTGAGAAATTTCCACATAATCAAATACCAGTCACTCGTCTTGGTATCCAACCCAATAACATATGCTTACATTGGTTTTTCCCACCTTCTTTGTTTTACTCCTGTTCTTATATGTGCTTCTTAGGATCAATTCTCAAACAGACTACCTGCATTTAAGCCTTAGTCTCAGGTTCTGCTTTTGGTTGGTCTAAAACTAAGGCAAGGGGCGCCTGGGTGGCTCAGTGGGTTAAAGCCTCTGCCTTCAGCTTAGGTCATGATCCCGGGGTCCTGGGATCAAGCCCTGCATTGGGCTCTCTGCTCAGCGGGGAGCCTGCTTCCTCCTCCCTCTCTGCCTGCCTCTCTGCCTACTTGTGATCTCTGTCTGTCAAATAAATAAATAAATAAATAAATCTTTAAAAAAAATAAAATAAAACTAAGGCAACCTGGCTAACTTTTGTTCATCCTTTAAGATAGCTTCTTCATCTTCATCCTGTTAATTCTCTGTTTGTCTTCTCAATCATCTTTTTTGTTCAGTCTAAGGCTGAGAACTAATTCATGTGAGGATATAAATTGAAAGAAAACACGTTTCCTCTGAGGCTATAGAAAGTCCTGAAAAATACATGGAATCACATGTCAGAATTTGTGCAAATTAAATTACACTATCATATTAAATAGTCTTATTCTCCATCAGTCAGTAAGCAAGAGAGGACTTGAGGAGACTGAAGACTTGTAAAGGAAGGAGAAACTGAACTAGATCTTCCATGAGGAATGATATGGAATCCACTAGAACTGAATAAAGTAATCACCAGATAGTGGAAAGCATCAACAGAGGAATGGATGTATATATGACAGGGAATAATATATATATTTTTAATTAGTGTACATATACAGTCCCCTCAATGCCCATCCCAGATTCTTGGTTTTTTTTTTTTTTTTTTTTTTTTTCTGAAACGAGTGTCTTTATTGCTTGTACCGTACAAATGGGAGGAATGGGGAAGGCCAGTGGGGAGGACAGAGAATTGTCAGATAAATGACATACACACACAGAAAGGAAAAAGACCCCCCACCCACCCAAACCAACCCTCACCCCACCCTAGGATGTCTCTCTCTGAACTACCTAGTACAGGAGGTGGGGCAAAGAGATCAAAGCCACAACTAAATTCCACACACCCGGAGATGTTAGGGGGGAGGGAGGCTGGGCAGCAAATGGACCCCAGGTGTGGCTCCCCCACCAGGCCAGCACCCCTCCCCTATGGGATGAAATGCTAGGGCTGAGGACAGGGCCCAAGCATGCACACACACACACACACACACACACACACGCACGCACTCAAGGCTGGGACACGCTTGCCCTCACACACACATACCGAACACACATGCACACACACCCCCATGTGCACCCAAGTCCCAGATGTTTTGTTTCCTGGATCAGCTGTCTATAGTCACTTTTGTTACATAGAATCAAGGTTATTTGCTGAGAGAGAGAAAACTAAATGTACAATCAAGGAGAATGTGTTGATACTTGTCACAAACAGCTGGTAAGAAAGGCAGAGAGAACCTGGGATGATATTTTCTCGTATCTGAGGGAGCTGCTGCCATTCATGAAAATCTTGCAGAGATCCTTGGGAAGAAAATTTCTTTTCAATAAAAGAAAAAAAAAAACCCAACAACTATGCAGTGAAACTCAGCAGATAGAGAGAAAATGGAAGAGGAAATGCTACCAGCCTGGGAACTAGAACTGCAGACAAGACAAAGAGGTAGTATAATGCTGCGGGAGTGTACGAGAGAGTCCTTGAGAATGCTGAGTATGCCATAGAATCGGCAAAAACACTGACTCCTATGGTTAGCACTTTAGATTGGCACTGCTAAGGTGGGTTGTTAAGGGAAGTCCATGAGTAGAGCAACTTTTAAGAATACAATACAACACTCTGCTGTATAATAGTTCTCCTGATTACTGAAACCCTGTACCCTCTCATCATTATCTCCCTCACCTTCACACCTTGCCCAAGCCCTGGGGAGCCACAATTGTACTGTTTCTTTTGGTTTGACTATTTTAGATTCCACAAAGAAGTGCGATCATAGAGTAGGTGTCTTTCTACGTTTGACTCATTTCACTTAATATAATGTCTTTCAGGTCTGGCACAAATGGCAGGATTTCCTGAGCTTTTAGTGTCATAGCCCCCCAATTAGAGATATGCATTATACCTTTTATTTATTTATTTATTTATTTATTATTGACATATAATGTATTATTTGTTTCAGGGGTACAGGTCTGTGATTCATCAGTCTTACACAATTCACTGAACTCACAATAGGACACCATCCCTGATGTCCATCACCTTGCATTATACTTTTAAAATTAAATTTCAGTGATATTAAAAGAGTTAAAGTGAGTACTTAGAATGTGGCAAGACTTGTGCTAACTGATTTATCAACATTATCTAAACAAATACTTAGAATAACCACTTGAAGTCTATTTTTATGGACAGAGAATGTAAATCTAGACAGGATAAGTGATTTACCTATGGGCACGTATGTATGCTAACCCTAGAAATAGATACCCCTGGTCTACCTGACACAAAGTCCATGGTTATAACTTGTAGAAAATATACAAAAGGTCACCAGATGGCCAGCTATGATCTAAAATAAGAAAGTCTAGGGAAAGTGAAGGAATACTGTGAGGATGGATAATTTTATATAATTTGGCATTATTGATGACAGCATTTAGAAAGCAAACATGCATCTGCATAAAAGGGCAATGGGAGAGTATTAGGTGGCAGGTCTGTAAATAGTATATGTGCCTGCTAATTAAGATGGTTAGCTGAGTACCTGGTTATACTTCTGTTTTTGTTTATAAGGGATCATTTTCTAAGTAAGGTTTGTTGAATGGCAGTTGTTGTCATGATCAATGCTAATAGCAAATGAAATAAGTTAGTATCATTTCTTGTTGAAAAATAACATTCATTTGGATTGAAATGAACATTTAAAGCCATGAAAAGTGTAGAAAGAAACTGAGTATCATTGTAGCACTTATCAGTAAGATCTGGATCTGTGTCTAAGGGCCATGATTATACTCTTGAGAAGAGTATGAAGTGCAAAAGTTAATTACTTCCTTAATTCATTCAAAAAAATTTTCATGGAAGAAATTCTGAATAAAAAATACTTTATTACTTTAATTAATCTTCACAGAAAATACTATATGGTAGATATTAGTATCCTCCTCTTACAAACAAAGAAACAGACTTCACCCAACACACCTGTGGTCAACAGCTGCTGGGTGGCAGGTGTGGCTTTAATGGCAGGCTTGTCTGGTTCCAAAGTCTGTGCCATATTTCCTAAAAAGGTAGATTGCACACAGTCTTGCAAACACAGGCAAAACAATCCCTGGGTGCCATCACCACATTATCCTTCCTCCTCCTCCTAACAGCAACCAATGGGGGAAACTCATGGATCACAGGCTTGGGCAGAATGTCACACTGTCTGGCAGAACGTCAGCTTAAAAGGTCAATAAACTTTGCAGTAGAGCATTCTAATCATCCACGGAAAATAAATTGCTCATATTTCTGCTGACTAAACAAAGTGAAGGCTAACTCGTTATGTTCATATTTTGGGTACATTTTCTCAGGGACAAAAAGTTACTAGTGTGTAAATCATAGTCTGACCAGCTATTAACGTTTTTTTTAAAAAGATATATTTAATTATCTTCCCCATGAATGGGAGCTTTAAGCACGATGGAAAACCACATACACTTGAACCCACTGAGGACATACAGAGAAGTCACACTAAGGTGATGAGGGTACGAAAGAGTTCTATGACAGAGGAAATATCTGAGACTGCAGGTTGCTGCCGTAAACACCAACGGGATGAGTCAGGCTGCAGAAGTTAGAAAAAATCAATAATTACTAAGATGCAAGGAAGACAGAGCAGGAGGAAATTGAAGGAGAACCTTTAGAATGGATTCTCAGAAAAGAGTCTTCTGGCTATAAAAACTGTGAGTTTTTAGAATAATCTATCTACCACAGGAAGCTGTGTGAGTGCCATCATTTAGGACACCCAGGGATTAGACAGACTCCCAGAACCATTAAAAGTTTGTATTAGCAGAAACATTAGTTGGAAATGAAGACAGTAGCTTTTCCATTGTTTACTTCTGTCAGTACAACTCAGAGGAAGTCTTCTTTGTCCTTGAGTAACATTCCAGATGTTTGTTAAATTTTGCAGATTTTCACCCCGTTGAGTTATGCTTTTTTTGACCTTCATGTTTCATTGGATTTATTCAGTTCTCATGTATCATGAAGAGTTACCTGTGTGGAACTTGTGACTGTGACAAAGAGTTTGTTTTAACATAGTCACTGTGGAAAAATTAGAACATCCAGACATGCAGTTAAATTTCACCAATATCCTAAGTACTCAGCAATGAACATGTTAACATTTCTATGAAGAAACCTCCCAATATTTCAAGTGTGTGTGTGTGTGTGTGTGTGTGTTTATATAGGTTTGTGTTCATAGAGATTATAATTATGCTATATAGACTCTTCTGCAATTTCTTTACTAATTAAGCATAATATAATCATCTCCCATGAAATTAAATAATCCTCTAAGTATTATAATGCAGATTGCATCCACAGTATTGATTTATAGCTATTAAATATTCTCAATTGCTGGACCCTGGCTTGTTTCTGATTTCATACTATTATATAAAATGGGATGCTGTCTACTCTCATACATCAATTTTCATCAAAGCTTTAATCATTTCTTTGAGAGAAATTCTTGAATTGCTGAGGTAAAGGGTTTGCACATTTCACTAATTATGTAGGTACCCTTGAGTTAGAATGGAGTTTTCGGGAAAGTAGAATGCAGGCTCTGGATTCAGTCTGATTGTGTGACCACAGGCTGATTCCATGTGGATGAGTTTCCTTATTTGTACAATGGGATTCCTAGAACTACTACATGTGATGACTGTGAAGATTTAATAGATAAAATAGGCAAAATAATCACTAGAGTACCTGCCAGAGAGGAAACTCTTAGAAATGTTTAGTATTATTATTGTCGTGATTATTTCTAATTAATATTTCCATCAAAAGCTATTTTCCCTTACCCTAGATGACAATATTATCACAAATAATATTTGCAAATTTAATAAATAATGCTATATTATTGTTTTAATTTTCCTTTCTTTGATTTTGATAGGTAGGGTGTTTACCATATATGTATTGGTCATTTGTATTCTTTCTTTCATGCCTTGCTTGGTCATGGAACTTTTTTGGCCTATTTTACTGCTGCAGTTTTTAATTTACTTACTGATTTGTATAAGAACTGCTTCTTTCCTGTCTAATAGGACAACAACCTCTTGCATGCTTTTAGGCAAAATGTGTATGACATTAAACAATTTCCAAAACAAAAACAGCCATACATTCCCTCCTACATTTTCCAGAGTACTATTCTTAGAATGTGAATCTAGCAGGACATTTTTTACACTTTTATACACCATTCCCTAAAGATGTGGTTTTCAACCTTTTAAATTCTCATTTCAATTTTAATGTCTTACATTTCTTTGACTTAATGAGTTCTTTTTAATAACTTATCTGTTTTGACTTCAGTCTAACTCCAAAATATTGATATTTTTTGGCCTTCTATAACAAAAGCAATTTTCCAATTTCCATATAAAAAAGCTTCATGCTGTTAACATGCTTTTACTTCTCTGGGCTAAATAATGCCAAATATTTTGCTTTTTCCTCATTAAACTCGTTTTCCAAATCTTAAATGACACATAATATAGCATATCATTTATAGACATTATCTTTAGAATCAGACATGTACTCAAATTCTCACTCAGTTCAGTAAATTTGTACAATCAGTATGTCTGAGCCTCATTTTTCTTACATGTAAAATGGAAAAAAATAATATCCGTCTCAAAGAAGTAGTCTGAAGGTTAAATAAGATCAAGCAGGTGACAGTTTAGGTACTTAATAAATGGTAGTTATATTTTATCACTGAATTATTATCATTGTTATCCAATAAACCTTCCTCCAGTTATATGGTCATATAAATAGTGAATATTAACAGCAGTCATTCACCTAGTTTTAAAATTAGAAACATTGGAGCTATGCTCATATCCTTCTGCTCTTGCATTTCTTACATCTAATCTTTTGTCAAGTCCTACCAAGATAGCCCCTAGATTGGCTTCACCTCCATCTACTCTGTTCCATTCCCAATGCCGGTGCCTCCATCCAGAACCCTCATCATGTCTTGTCTTGGACCTCTATGAGGATAGGCACCCTCAAAGTCTAACTTTTAACTCTTGCTCATGGACTGTTTCTAAATCATAAATATAAGTTTTGCACTGGTCCACTATAATACTTTCCCATTTCTTAGAAGGAAAGGTTGAAATTATTGAGTATGGAATTTGAAGTCTTTAATAGGATGACTTCATTTATTCATGTAGTTTCATCCTCAGACTATTTCCCTATATCAGTGACCCTTTTAAATTATTTTGAATCGTAACCACAAATATTTTTGCTATTTCCAGGATGTTCTATGCAAACTTATGGATTAGGGTCTTTACTAAAAAAAAAAAAAAAAAAAAAAAAGTCCTACCTAAAATAACAAATATTCTTTAAGTCATTCAAGATTAATGGAAGGGAAATTAACATTTACTGAGCATTAAACAAATGCCACGCATATTTAAGATTTAAAATAATCCTGTGAAGTAACTGTCATTAGTACCATGTTACAACGGACACAGTTAAGTATTTTGCCCAATTTCACCCATGTCAACAGTAGAACTGGGATTCCATATTCTTTCTACTTTTCCAAAATATATTAATTATATACCCACTCTGTGTCCTGTAATGGAATACTGTGGACATAAAGATGAATTAAATTAAATGAAAATATGCTTACTCAAGGAAATTACAGTCTAGTGGAAAACCGCTCAGAAATGTCTTATTTATGAGGACATCCATGTTTCCACCAGATGTGCTGGTGGCATAACCACATTCTGCAGTTTGATTATCCATGGCTGCTCTGTTTCCAGCCATGACTTTTCTCTCCATGTCCTTATCTGGTTGCGCACTTTCAAAAACAGTAAGAACCTTAATTTACATAATAAATTAGCATCTTTACTGCTTTAAGCAGCTTAAGAAAAGACTTGAAGAAAAAGTAGAGGATTGAAATGAGTGGCCAAATAGGACTTTGGGCTTGCTCTAATTTTCTTTTATATATGTATGTATCATCATGGAGAATTCATTGAGTGGCTGCTATTTTTGTGTTCCACACATGGAAAATTTGTTGTAGATAAAAGGCAGACTATGTAAGCAGGAGGAAGAAAAGAGATGGGAATTTGAATTTCCTGGATGCTTGGTCTGTTGCTTTTCTTTCAAACTACTTTGTGTTACCTATCAAAAAATTATAAAGCAAATGTCAGGGTAGATAGATAGGTGAATAGGTAGATTTTTTTATGATTAAAAAAAAAAAACAAAGTGTTAAAAAAATTCTCATACTCACAACTGCAAAGATTGCTCCTACTAAGGATTATAAAATGTAAAATTTAGAGTCCTGAGACCTCCACAGGGTCCCAAGCCCATTGGTCGGAAACTACTAGCATAGCAGAAAGAAAACCGAGACAGAAGCTAGTTAAAACTATCTAATGTGCCTGCATCATTTGGGTATTATCATTGGTTTTCTCATCTTAAAAGTTAATAGTAACAACGTACTCATCTTACAAAGTCATTAGAGTAAAATAGATAAAGCATATAAAATTTTTAAAATCAATGAAGCACTATCAGAGTTTCTGGTATCGTTATTATGGTACTACTTATATAACCAGAGTCCTATGAATTATAGAATTAAATATCAGAATGAGAATTTAGAACTGGAAAGAACTCTACTACTACTTTCTCATTCTATAAATTAGGACACTGAAGTTCAGAATAGCTAAATGACCTGCCTAATGTCTTATAGGTATTGCTTAAAATGCCACACAAGCACATGTTCTATTTAGTTATAAACACTGCTGGTTATTTAACCCAACCAATCTTATTAATGTCTGCACCTTAATGAAGAAAAGTGGACACTGTTGAGGACAGGGACATGGGTATAATCATATATGGGTACTGGTATGTATTTTATAAGATGCTTTGAATCACCTCTATATACATTATCTACATATCAGAATCTTTGCCCTTAAATAAAATACATTGATCAAAGATATATGACAGCAGTAAATGGGTTTGCAGAGATAGAGACATAAATTTAGGTATCTAGATTAAGATATATAACTAGACCCATTAAAACTTTTTCATATACCGAGAAAGAGGAACACAGACAGTTTAAGTAATTTTCCTAGAATAAATCACACAGATAATAGATGACAGAGTCAGGACTTGAGAGTGAATTTTACTAACTCCAAAGACCTTCTTTTTGTCCCTATAATACATAGTTAGTATATGTCAATGCAATATTACGTATTCGTTTTGGTATTATATTACATAATTAACAGGCAGTTTGGAGAACATTCTACTACAACTTAAGTAGGAGAAATTACTTAAAATTTGAAGAAAGAGGCTGCAATTTCAGTTACTCTAAGGATGAGTAGAACACCATAAGATGGCCGGAGAATGCAAGGGCAATCAAGTAAGTGAAAATTTCAGAGGCAAAGGCATGATGCCTGAAAGATCAAGACATTGTTAGAGGTAGAACGGTCCATGTGGGTACAGTGGAAGTGGGTAACTTTAAAAGATCTATGGGGGAAAGTACTGTATTTATTATTTCTGACCTTATAATCTTGGTGCCTAATAGTTTGACAGAGATAAACAAATTGGTGAATGAACGAGTGAATGGATACAATCCAGAGAAGGAAAAGGAGAGCTTCATTATGAAAAGTCTTGAATTCCATACTAAAGATTTCAGAAATTGTCTTTATATTTTGATGGAAAATTGAAATATTTTAAGCAGATTTGTGACAAAGTTAGATTTGTATTCTAGAAAAATCCCTCAGGTTGCAGGTCTCGGAGGATTAGAGATACAACATAAAATTTTTTTGGTAATGAACTAGAAAAAGAGATAAGGAAAATCTGCTAGATGCTTGATAATGTCTTTAAACAATTCTCAGAAAGAAGGGCTGTTGAGAAGGCTGAATAATGTGGCAAGTTTGGGTTCTATTGAATTACAAGTGCCTATAATATATTCAGGTAGTATAGTCTAAAAAATGTGTACCGATAACTTAAAGTTGCCAGCATTTATTACTTAAGGCCTAAAGCAGAAAAATAGATAAAATATAATTCAATAGGAATATTGAGAAGAAGATAGCAATAGAGGAAGTGAGAAAGACTGTTCAAAGAAGAGAAAGGACTAGAAGAGAGTAACATCCTGGAAGCCAAGAGAGTTTACAGAAAGAAGGGGTAAGCAACAGTTCCAGAGCCTTCACAGAGGCTAAGAAAGGAACTTCAATAAGAAGTTACTAGATTTAGCCACCAAAATATTGTTCCCAATTTTGAGAAGGCAGTTACTTTTAAAACATTTATTAATTTTTATTTTAATTTCAGTTAGTTAACATCCAGTGTTATATTAGTTCAAGTGTATAATACAGTGATTCGACATTTCCATACATCACCCAATGCCCATCCTGACAAGTGCACTTCTTAATCCCCATCCCCTATTTCACCCATCCCCCCACCTACCTTTCCTCTGGTAACCATCAGTTTGTTCTCTATAGTTAAGAGTCTGTTTCTTGGTTTTCCTCTCTCTCTTTTTCCTTTGCTTATTTGTTTTGTTACTAAAATTCCACATATGAGTGAAATCATACAGTATTTGTCTTTCTCTGACTGAATTATTTTACTTAGCATAATACTCTCTATCTCTACCCGTGTTGCTCCAAATGGTAGGATTTCATTCTTTTTGATGGTTGAGTAATATTCTATTGTATCTATACACATTTTTAAAATTAATTTGTTTATTTTAGAGAGAGAGAGAGAGGGAGCACAACCTGGGGGAGCAGCACATGGAGAGGGAGAGAGAGAATCTCCAGCAGATTCACTGCTGAGCGTGGAGCCCAACAGGGAGGCTCAATCCCAGGACCCTGAGATCATGACCTGAGATGAAATTAGTAGTCCTCTGCTTAATCAACTGAGCCACCCAGGTACCTCTACACCACATATTCTGTATCCATTCATGTGTCAGTGGACAATTTGGCTGTTCCATAATTTGGCCATTGTAAATAATGCTGCTACAAAGCAGTCTTTTTTTTTTTTTTAAGATTTTATTTATTTATTTGACAGACAGAGATCACAAGTAGATAGAGAGGCAGACAGAGGTGGGGGAGGAAGCAGGCTCCTTGCCGAGCAGAGAGTCCGATGCGGGGCTTGATCCTGGGACCCTGGGATCATGACCTGAGCCAAAGACAGAGGCTTTAACCCACTGAGCCACCCAGGCACCCCTACAAAGCAGTCTTGAAAGAACCGAACAAAAAGAGCAATTCCAGAGTTCAAGTTATATTACAAAGCTGTAGTAATCAAAACAGTATGGTACTGGTACAAAAACAGACACATAGATCAATGGAACAGAATAGAAAATTCAGAGAAGGCAGTTATATTTGAGCAATGACATTTATTTTTTTTTTAATTTTTATTTTTTTAAAGATTTTTATTTATTTATTTGACAGAGAGAGATCACAAGTAGACAGAGAGGCAGGCAGAGAGAGAGAGAGGGAAGCAGGATCCCTGCTGAGCAGAGAGCCCGATGTGGGACTCGATCCCAGGACCCTGAGATCATGACCCAAGCCGAAGGCAGCGGCTTAACCCACTGAGCCACCCAGGCGCCCGACATTTATTTTTTAAAACATGGACAAAACTTAAGAAACTCTTCTGTTCTCAGAACTGGGGGTTATGGTTGTGCATGTATCTGGTGTTAAGTGCCCTAAATATTTCTCTATGGGGATTGAATTCCAAAATTATATTATAAATTATACAGCCTACATGTCCACTTTAATTTATGACTACTGGTGATATACTGTATTTACAGGCATCAAAGTTGGCTGGTTCAGATGCCTGCATCATCAAGAATGGAAATTTAACCTATTTATGGCTAAAATTTCCTTGACTTTGAAAAAGACTTACTTTACTACTAAGCAATCTTCTAGTCCTCAAGCAGCATTGCTCCCTCAATTGTACTTCAAAATACTGTGGTCAGAAGAGACAAAAATCAATTAGACTAAATGCAAGGACAATTTTTGTATTGTTTGGAACTAGATGGAGAATGTACCTAAAATTTTGAGAAAAATATAATGATCCAAGGGCAAGATCAATTTTATATTAAGACTATAGAAGAACATTTAAAAACTCAGCATTTAAATATCTATTCTCCTTGGTAGAAGATACTCTGCCTCTTACTTTCCATATCCTCATTAGGGCTTGTCCTAACCTCACATAGTGTGAACCTTTGCTGTTGTGGATCTGAAGTTTAGAAAGCTCTAACAATTTAAATGCTAAAGAATTTGGGATTTGCTTATAAGATAATTTTTCATAGATGTACTTATTCATATCTACATACCCCTATATTTATAATATGTTGAAATATTCCATTTAAAAGGGAAACTTAAATAAAAAGAACTAGTATATTCTGTACTATTCAGAACTATTGAGTTAGTAGACTTACAGTTCATCTCCCTGGGAAATGGAACATATACTAGTGAGTATAGTGCATGAACTGGGTAATTATAAATTTAGTTGAATTAATGAAGTTATAAATAAACTTTATTCATTTTCCGCTAAAAACTACTGCTTATACTTTATTGTGTTTACTTCTCCATTAGAAAAATTAGAGCATTCACAGGCTTTTTCATAACAGAATTTAAGATTTCCAGTTGAATGCTTTGGAGAATAGACTATAGCCATCAAAACACATATTACTTCTACAATGCTTAATATTTTAATATGTTTAAAGTATTTTATCACTGCAAGCTAACAAGCAATGTCTTTTGAGTCCACAATTATATAGAAGGTAAAATTTTTTTTTCTTTTGTAGCTTTTTAAAAAGATGAAATTTGAAGTGGAATACATTAGGAGGGCTTACAGCTTACTGTAGGTTTTTAACTATGTGCCCAGATATGGTCTATCATATCTTATTACTGTACCTAATAATAATGCCCAAGTTTATCCTTTTAAAAATTTCTTTGTACCACAAATTTGTGCTCCTTTTAAAAATTTGAGTGTTTTGGGGTGCCTGGGTGGCTCAGTGGGTTAAAGCCTCTGCCTTTGGCTCAGGTCATGATCCCAGGGTCCTGGGATCGAGCCCCGCATCGGGCTCTCTGCTCAGCAGGGAGCCTGCTTCTTCCTCTCTCTCTGACTGTTTCTCTGCCTACTTGTGATCTCCGTCTGCCAAATAAATTAAAAAAAAAAATTTGAGTGTTTATATTTTAGTCATGGCACAGTTTGTGGAAAATCTTTGACAGGAACCATGAAAGCTTGGTGAAAGTCACAGTTTAAGATTAACATAAGCACCTACAAAAAATACAGACAATTCATAGTGGTTCCTATATTTGTTCTTATAAAATAAAAATAATATCAAGCACACTATACTCTAAATACCTTTTTTTGGCAAGTGAGGTTTAGTTTTAATTATCTCTGATATCATTTATATAAGTACATGTCACAAATAACTTGGTAAAAATAATGAGGTCTTGGTTGCATGAGACCTCATTCTAGCTATGTGTAAATGAAATCTTCCTACTGGGATTATTATATTACTACAGTACTATAACCTCTCTGAAAAATTTAACATCAAATATGAATGCTAATGTTAATATCTAAGTTTATTATAAGAAGTATCATATTTATGGATTTATTAAAACAAAATCCAGTCAAACCTTATAGTTCAGTTGTTTCTTTTTTTAAAGATTTTATTTATTTATTTGACAGAGAGAGAGTGATCACTAGTAGGCAGAGAGAGAGGGGAAAGCAGGCTCCCCACTGAGCAGAGAGCCCGATGAGGGGCTTGATCCCACAATGCTGAGATCATGACCCAAGCTGAGGGCAGAGACCCAACCCACTGGGCCACCCACGTGCACCCAGGTTTGTTTTGTTTTTTTTTCTTCTTTTTTTTTTTTTTGCTTTTGTTGACAACTTGACAACTATCAGTTACTATAAAAACAAGTTTCATGCATGTTTGGGCTTTTTATTCTCCTAGATAATGCCAGAGAATAAGTTCCATAAATATATCTATACTTGACAGAGTCATTGCCATATGACAGTAAACATGCAAAAAGTGAAATCTGGCTTTCATTCAATTCCCAAGACTTCTTACTCTTAGAATAATCAGTTTTTGGAAACCTGAGAAATGTATGTACATATTTCAGTTTTTTTTTCTGGAATATTTTATATTGGTACACTCTGCTTTTCTAAAAGCCTTAAGTAATTTTCAGCACACTTGATGAAGGATATTTAAGAATATATCCAGCCTAATAGCTGCTAGAAAGCTGACGAGAAAGATCTCTTGGTTGTCCAAACCCTTGGGATGCACACAAAACTTTATGTGGCATCTTTAATGATAGGTAACCATTTTATACAAGGACAGTTTATTTCTATTCTTAAACCACAACAAAACGCAGTGGCTCATTCCACATGGACTTCAATCTTTTTTTCCAAGTATATAAACCCAGAATTTTATTTGTTATTTATTTATTTATTTATTTATTTAAGATTTTATTTATTTATTTGGGAGAGAGAGTGAGAGAGCACACAAAGCACGAGCAGGGCAAGGGTTAGAGTGGGAAGCTGACTGTCCGCTACTTGAGCAGGGAGCCCAATGTGGGACACGATTCTGGGACTCTGGGATCATGACCTGAGGTGAAGGCAGACAGCTAACAACTAAGCCACCCATATGCCCCTAAACCCAAAATTTTAGAGAGTAAAATGGATCATAGATTTTATGTGGACTAATGGTTCTCAGACATTTATGTTACAAAGATTAAAAATTTAAAAAACATTGAGGTGGAAGAGAACAAAGACTGCTCCATTTTTTATGGAATCCAACACTTTAAACAGAGATTAATGAATAAAGAAAATGTGGCATATACATGCAATGGAATACTATTTATCCCTTAAGAAGGCAAAAATATCCTGCAGTATGTGCCAAGATGGATTAACTTTGAGGATGCTATGCTAAGTGAAATAAGTCAGTAACAGGAATGCAAATACTGTATGATTCCACTTGTGTGAGATGTCTAAAATGGTCAAATTCGTAGAATCAAAGAGTGGAGTAGTGGTTGCCAGGGGCTAAGGAAGTGGGAAATGTGGATCAATGCCCATCAATGAGCATCGAGTTTTAGTTAAGGAAGATGGATAGGCTCTAGAGATCTGCTGTACAACTTTATATTTACAGTTGACAATAATGTACTGGACACATATACATTGGTTTAGAGGTGGATCTCATGTGTTCAGACTACAATAAAATAAAGTTTAAAAGAAGCTACAATTATTATAATGTTTTCAAAAAAACTAACCCCAAATATTAATATTAATAATAATACAGACAGAATAAAGAACAACCTGATATATATATTTTCATTTTCTAAAAATTTCATGAAGTGCAGTAGTCAGTTGTCACTCCTGTTGTTCATGAGGTAATCATTAACATGTCCTACTGGGACACACTCTGCCCTTGCCTTCTCAACCAGCCATATCTCTCAGTCCCCTTACCTTTTGCCCTCCAACTTCCCAGACGTTCTTTTGGTTCCTTCAGCGCAGTGGTGTACAAAATGAGATAAAGAAAGACACTGGAGGTCACAAGAGGATATTACATTGAGGTGATGGTGAAAATATTAGGATTTATTTTGATATTTATCTACAAAACTGTTAAAGTAGACTTCACTGACATTTTTGGTAAGGATTACTGCCTTGATATCTTGGTCAGAGGGTACCCTGTCACAGAATGGAGGAGTTCTCTGGGGAGGAGAGGGTGCTTGTAAACCTGCACTGATATATGGCTTGACTCTTACTCTTTTGTCCATTTCCAGAATATTTTAAAGCACTGCAGTTCATGCAAAACAAGCTTTCTTTAAAAAAAAAAAAAGGTTTACCCTTTGGTAAGGTTTTACTGAGATTGGTATTTATTTATTTATTTATTTATTTATTTAGATTTTATTTATTTGACACAGAGAGAGATCACAAGTAGGCAGAGAGGCAGGCAGAGACAGAGGGAAGCAGGCTCCCTGCTGAGCAGAGAGCCAAATGTGGGGCTTGATCCCAGGACCCTGAGATCACCATCTGACCGAAAGGCAGAGAGTTAACCCACTGAGCCACCTAGGTGCCCCATGAGGTTGGTTTTTCAAAACATTGCTTTTTATAATGGAGTGTTTATAGATCTTAGGAAATAAGATGGGCAGTGACAATCAAAATCTTCTGTGATGTCCAAAGATTGCTAGTTAACACATAGTGAAATTCTTTGAAGGCTCGTTCTACATAAAGACAAATTTATAAGTTTTCCTTTTCAAAAAAATGTGCTCCTTTCTGTCAAATCGTTCTCTTCAGTTTCAAACCTACTAATCATTTTTTACAACCAAAGTTGCCTAGCCTATTTGAAGGAACTTTGATGTTTCAGTGAGTGAAACGGCTAATAATACTCTCTTTTAAGGAAACTCTTGTTATGGATAGAGCTCTTTTGAAGACAGATGTTTGGAAGTGTTTCCATCATTATTACATAGATGCCAGAAGTTATGTGATTGCACCACCTATAAATGTCCTCTTTGGAGGCAAAGTTTTCTAATCTCTGAGAATTTTTTAAATGCAGAATTTCTGTGGATTTTAGATTCATTTGTTAGAAATTGAATATGCAACACGCTCTGATCAGTTTTCTAGACAACTGACTGATGCCAGGAAATCACAAATTGCTAGGCAATTCTTAATAAAAACTTTTGCTTACTGGGCAAGTAGATTGTAAAATTGAAGTAATAATTTTGTAAGTCTAGCTAATCATGTAATTTTCCTTTTTAGATATGCTCCTTTGTGGACTATTATGTTTTGAAGCTATAATGGCCATTAAAATTAGTAGTCAAAATAAACAGGCCATAGAAAGACTTTTAATCACTGTATCACAAAGTACTAAACCAAGATTTTCAAAAACAAAAATGTATAATCTATTTGCCACAGTGTTCTTTTTTTATTGTTGTTGCTGTTAGAATGGAAAGGTTTCTGTACCCTTCATGTAATATTGAAACATTTGTATTTTTGTTATTTTTATATTATACATATCATACAAATACAATGGTATGTGTACTCTGCTCATGGATAAAGAAACAAACATTAGTAGTGTGGTCAAATTTTTTAGCCGCTTATTGTACATAGTCAAACTAAATTGGGAGACCACTGCTTTCATAAGCTATGCTCCCTGCCACTTCCCGATGTTACTCATGCTTTGCCACTTGCCTGAAAGGCTCTCAGCCTCCTTTCATCCCTCATTATCATTACCTCCCGTTCATCTATATCTCAGCTTAAAGACACTTTCTTACAGAAGCTTTATCTGATCGCCTTCAGAAAAGTTAATTATTGTACTCTCTTGTGGCTCTTTCTGCTTTATCTTCATAGTACTTACACACAGTATGTAATTTTGTATGCGTTTCTGTGATTATTCATTTAGTGTTTCTGCCTCCATCCCAGTCCCCAAAACACTAAGCTCTCAGAGGCAGGAAATCAGAGTCCCTGTATCCCTAATACCTCATGGCCTCAGACATGTAGTAGATATTCAGTGAACATTCCAAGCATGTGTGAATGAATGAATTGCCCTTAAAAACTTTATGAAGATCAGTTCAAAGACTAGTGTTTGGCAGTTTTAAGTTGGATTAACTTTTTCATTTGTACAGATAACATAACTGAAGCCTGAAGAGATGAAGTTATGTCTATTATATTAAATTATTATGCCTACACTTCTGAGACAAAAAGTTAGGTCTCCTCATTCCCAGCCCAGAGATATTAATATTCTCATATTGTATTGGTTTTTATACCACATTGATTTTTTGGGATCAGTTCTTTCCCTCTGAGTGGGTTACCAACTTCTCCATTTTGGAACTTATGTTTCATCCAGGGTTTTTGTTGGCCATGAAGTTTATACAATTCTGAGGATCCTCATTAAGCAAAATAAAATAAAAACAAAATTGGACACAAAACTGAGTTGGTACAATAGGTGGTTGAATATACTGGCTGTAGTTGGATTTTTTTTTAATTGCTACACCATGGTGACTATAAATAAACTAATTACAAAGAAATGACTGAGAGTCATGGATACTATCCTTCTAAAATAAAACATCTGAGCTCAACCTCCCTCTAGCTAGGTCCAAATAATGAGGGCTACTCCAAAGCTGATTATTTGACAGGAAGGAACCCTGTGACAGTGAAAGTTGGAGAGGAAAGAGGCAGTGATAATAACTAACTTTGGTTACGATGACTTAATTTTGCAAATTTTTCAAGATACAAACTTCTATGAACATAGTGTTAAAGCCCATTCCAGAGCCCTGGAAGGGGACAGTAGAAATGAAGCACATTTAAAATTAAGCTCCATTAATTTTAGGGGTGCCTGGGTGGCTCAGTCAGTTAAGCATCTGCCTTCGGCTCAGTTCATGGAGGATGCTGGGATCGAGTCCTACACTGCGGGGGGGTTGCTCGGTGGGGAGCCTGCTTTCCCCTCTCGCTCTGCTTGCCGCTCCCTCTGCTTGTGCTCTCTCTCTCTCAAATAAAGTAAAATCTTTAAAAAATAAGTAAATAAAACAAAATTAAGCTCCTTTAGCTTTATAATAAACACTTCTCTGCTGATACCTTTTGTGTACGAGCTGTTGCAGTTTGGTCTCCTTGACCTGCTCCATTTGTTCCTACTCTGTATTGTGTATGCTCAGCAAACTGGATTTATCAAATTGCCAACTTCCTAACACCTTGCTAGTAGCTGGTCCACTATTTTTCACTACCCTCCTATTGATTTATTTATTTTGGTTTCTCTCCTTTGGGATTTTATTCACTTCTGGAGACAGAAAAACCATGTCCTGAATTTGAACATTTAAAAGCTTCTCTGGAGAGCCTTTTCACCTCTGAGTCTAGTTCAAAACATTTATTGCTCTAACAGCATAAAATGGCACACTAGGGTATTATTCCTAGTGCTCAAATGCTACATATATGTATACACAAGGTGTAACATTTAATCTTCTAAATCGTGTACATTCTCTTTCATGGGGAAGGAAGTTATAAGTTAGCAACAGCCAAAAGATCAACCCGATTGCCCTACAGTCAACAGGTGTCCATCCTTTCTGTAATGTTCTTCAGATTCCTACCTTGATTTATCCCCACTCAACCTATTTCTCTACCCACCTCTGTGTCTTGCATCTCTGCCTATTGCATTTGGATAATTTTCCACGAATCGTTAACTTCTTCTATATTCGCTTCAATAAAGTAGACAGAGAACATCAGCTTTGGAAATAAATATACTTTTAATATATATTAATTCCTCTTTTAAAAAATATATTTATTTGTATATTCAGTTCTCTGACTCTGACTGTAAACTCATACACACAAAAGCTATTTCCTTTTTTCTTTCTGTTCTTCATATTGTCTAACACAATGCCTTGGACATATATAGCATTAAATAGGTTTATGTAAATTCAAACTAATTGGGACTGTCATTATTTGATTATTTACCAGAATTTGAAAGGATAGCATTTTAGTACTTAAAGAAAAAGTTGTTAAAGCTTCTTATTGAAGAACTGTTCTTCGCTTGGTGAATCCTCCCTTGGTGTCCATGTCCATCATTCAACTCAGTGATCACACATCCATATTTTATCTTTTGGAAATTTAACTGCTAAAGTATATCCTTATGCATACATTCTGTTTTTGAAAAAAAAAAAAAATCCCACAGGTTATCTCTGGCAGGATGGGTAAATTTCATAAAACTTAGAAATCTACCACAAAGGGTCTTTTCTGTGAAGCATTGTCATTTTGTTTGCCAACTCTGAAAGACTTCTCTTTCAAGGGCTGAGAAAAATTGAAATGACAATGATACTCCCCAACCAAGAAACCGACAGATATATATCATCTAAATTAGAATATACTGGGTGCGATATGCAAGTGATGTATCACTAAATTCTATTCCAAAATATTACACTATATGTCAACTAACTAGAATTTATTTAAAAGACTGTATTAATTTATTTGAGAGAGAAAGAAAGAGAAAGAGTGCATGAGAACAGAGAGGAGCAGAGGGAGAGGGACCAGCAGACTCCATGTTGAGCACAGAGTCCAATGTGGGGCTTGAACCTGTGAGCCTGAGATCATGACCTGAGCCAAAATCAACTGTTAGAGACCCAACCATCTGAGCCACCCAAGGGCCCTGAACTAACTAGAATTTAATAAGATTTGAAAAAATAAAAAATAATAAAAAAGGAATATACATTGAGACTTTTAGGTCACCATGATAGAGTAATATCACCCAATTATCTCCCTCTTTCACTCTAAATTTCCACAAAAATTAAGGAAGATAAAGGCAAAGGAATAAATCTATAGAAATGGTAAGGACTAGCAAGAATGCCAAGTGTGGATTAGGAATTCTAAGGAAATTATTTAAAATGTAATGGAAATGAAACTCTTTTAATGAAAAATCATTCAAAGTTCTAATGACACAAAGAGATATGAAAATTCAAGCACCAGCTTCTCAAGTTCAGTCACTAAACTTCTTTCCCTTCATAGACTCATGTAGAGAGCATTTACTGTTTACAATGTTTTGAGCTAAGTGTCAGGAGCAATGAAAGCAGCTGACCCTGCAAGTGTTATCAGAGTAGTTAATTGCAAGACTTTATTTTATCTTTACACCATCCTTAAGAATTTTATGTTGCATTCCCATTTTAGAACTGAAAAAAATAAGGTTTAGCATTTACCCAACATTATACTTTAAGTTAATGGTAGAGCTTTCCTCTGAATTCAGGTTTACTTGACTCCAAAGTACTTAGAGTACTTGAAGTAACCATGTGTGACTGATTCTTCGGCAGACAGAGCTAGCTGTGTCTTATACTCTGAGACTGTTCCAGTGCTCGTTCATGATAGATTGATTATGCATTATGAATTCATGTTGAGAGTTTTAAAAATCTTGATGAAAGAATGAGATTCCAAAACAAACAAAAAACACTTCTTTAACTCAAGAATGGTGATAGTTTAGTTCTGCAATGTGAAAGTTAATTATTATATGCTTCCCAAACAAAAAATGTTATAACCTTTGTCAAGTAGGGTTTTTTCCCTTCTCCATTCAGAAAGTGTCAGTGGACTATATGTGAAGTTATCAGAACATTAATCCAACAATTTCACGAGGAGCTGATGGACTAGTAATGGGCAAAAAATGATTCTGAGGTAAAGTAAGAACAAAAGTATAGAATTTGATGTGCCATTTGGAGCTGGCCAAACAGAATCATTGAAAATATTCTCAACTAGAAGATGAGAGGCTTATCCACTATCTCAATCCCCAGATGCTTCACTAGGTTTTGGTATAGATACTGGAGGAAGACTTTCCTGAGGAATACGCAGTGTGACTTCCATCACATATTTAGGGGTGAAAATAAAGGCTATGCAAAGTCTCAGGCCAGTGGGTTTAGGAGAGAATGGATATGCATAATTCACGTGAACCGAATTAACAACAGTTGATGGCATCCTGTCCCTCTTCTCTCACACACACACACACACACACACACAGACACACAGACGCACACACATACACACACACACACACACACACAGGCATGCACGTATGCACGCACATGTGCATGCACCACGTATTGGTCCTAAGTCCCAGCAAGAGCAAAGTTGAGCCGCTTTTGTAGGGACAGAAAGAGAAAGAATAAATTCTGTTTCCAATCATAAGTAATCTTTTAATGTGAGCATTCTTAATGTATCTGTCACACACAGATTCTAGAAAAATACATTATCCTATTTTATTATTCAGTATTCATTGACTATTCACTATTTCAGTTTGAAATTGCTTTGTGCAGTTTAAGAAGAGTCCAGTTTGGGTAGAAAATATGGAAAATTTGCGTTACTTCTCAAACCAGTTGTTCCTTACTGGACCTGACAGATTTACATTCACCATGGTTGGGGCCACCCCTCAAATTACCCTCTTTCCAATTCCTTCTTTCTTCCCAGACTGCCCTAGCTATCTTGGTATGGTATCTGCCTCCTACCTTTTAAGGGTTTTGAGACTGTCAATTATTTGTGTTATATTAGGTGCTTGTTTTGTTTAATTTCTTATTATTTTTTAAGATTTTATTTATTTATTTGACAAACAGAAATCACAAGTAGGCAGAGAGTCAGGCAGAGAGAGAGAGGAGGAAGCAGACTCCCTGCTGAGCAGAGAGCCCTATGTGGGGCTCGATCCCAGGACCCTGGGATCATGACCCGAGCCGAAGGCAGAGGCTTTAACCCACTGAACCACCCAGGTGCCCCTAATTTCTTATTTTTGAATGTTTCTCAGTAGAGTTTAGAATCTCCATGAATGGAGGGAGTTGATAAAAGACCAGTTTAATTATAGGGTCAAATATACCCCAACCAGTGAGAGTTTCATTTGTTGGCATTGTTTATGCATTCTTATGCTAAAAAATATCACTCTTTATTACCTATTTTTAATTTATTACAAAAACTTGCACCTATCATTATAACATGGGTGGACCTAGATTATGGAAAAAACTGTTTTCATTTTCAAGCGTCATAGACAGGTACTCCTATCCCATGCATATCCCCCGCAAATGCAGGAAAAGGAGAGAGCAAGTGAGGGAGTCTTTTTTTCTTACATGTATATGATCATTTCATTTTTGACTTTCTGTCTTATGAGGACATCTTCAGGAACAGTTACTATTCAAGAAGAGTACTATAAAATGTTAAGGAGAAGTTGATTCCGCATGTGTTGGAGGACTCATATTGTTACATGTGGGGGGTTGCTTTATTATTTAACATTAACCAAGAGGGATACATTTTCTTCTGATGTTCTGAAATATGATCACTAGAGTACTTCACATTTTGTGTAGAGTTTTATGCTAACACAAATCTTCTTGTAGAGTAATCCTTTATTATACAATTGAGTATAAGTCCAACTCATGTATAATGATTTCTTTTTGCCAGCTCAATTTTCTGGTTATTATTGATTGCCCACATTTTGTACATACTGCTCATAACAAAGAATGCTTGGTCAGATAATTATTGTGCTAGATGCTGGTAAATGTGGCAACACAATTAGCTTCAAAGAAAGTTAGTGTAATATCCCACCTCAATTCATCACGAACCCTATTGGATTCCCTGTGGAAACATAAAGGGTCAGACTCAGCAGGTATAAGAATAATTCTAACACTGTAATTGCTTTTCTATTAGTTGTCATCACTATAGAAAGGTGGTTAAGAATTAAGAGTGTTCTTTGTCAAAATGATTAGGCTATTAACTGTACAATCTCCTTTTGGAGCTTGTTTTTATGATTATCTGATAATTCAGCTCTTTTTTTCTATTTCTGGGGACATTTAATTCTACACACTGAGCAAGTGAAGTAATTCCAAACTTCGATTTAATTAATTAAAAATAAAAAGCTTTGTTGCTTTTTTTATTTGCCTTTCAGATGCATTGGGGAATAATTAATTTCTCCATAAAAAGAAAACATGTTTTCCAGCAACCACTATATTTTTAATTTTCTTAAATGTTGTAGTATTAATCATATTGTTTTTCTTGTCATAAGTCAGTGATCTTAAAAAATAATTGAATATTGAAATCTCTGAATGCAATATTCCCAGGAGACACATACTATTTTGAAAGCAGCTAGTATCTAAAAAGCATATCTGGTTTAAAAAATAAATTTCTGTTTTAATTGTCAGTTTCTTATTAGTAATAATTTGTTAAATTGCCTTTAGTTCCTCTATTCAGACAAAATACTGCTCTATATATTTTGGTCTGTTTTCTTTTTTTCTTTCTTTTTTTTTTAACATTATTTCAACATTGGAATGAGCCCTCTTAAAAGAAAGTCTATTTTATGTGTAGAAATGGAAAACAATTTTGAATTGGTTTTACCTGTGCATATAATCAAAATGGAATTATATATAATTTGTGAGTTTCAGTGCCTCTAGTACTGAGTGGATAAGCTCAAATTCAGTTGCTGTATTTGATAAGAGTACGCATTTGCTTTCAATGTCTTCTATCTGATGTGGATTTAAAACAAAGCTTATTAAATCATGGTTCCCACCTTTTCAATGGCTCTCATTAGAGATAAAAGCCATGGGTATCTGTTCAACGTACTACATTTGTAGGAGTGTTTTTTTCTCCTTTCTTTTCATGTGTGTGTGTGTGTGTGTGCGTGTGTGTGTGTGTGTAGAATTATTTCTGCTTTGTGTGGTATTAAATATAGGCTCTTGATTTATTTCCTGTGATGAAAAAGTCTTCAGGCTTTTAGAATCTCACTGAGCATAGGCTTAAATATTAAAATAAGAATATAATTCTATATTCTTCAGAAAGCCCTATTTTTAGATAAAAGGAACTCACGCATGCTCTATGGCGCCATCATAGAGCGTGGTTAACCTTTCATAAGCCGGGAGTCCTGGATCTCAGGAGGTAGAATAATAGAAACAGTTATATATTTAGTACCCCATTCCTTTTAGTCCTTCTCTCTCTTCTGTCCGTATTTTTTTCTCTGCCAGTAGAAAAGTGGGCATAATAGAAAAAAAGAATATTAAGCTGTTGGCTTGGCTGCTATACTATTAAGTGAGCAACAGAACAAATCGGAAAAAAAAAGGGTTGCTAATTCCACTTTTATGTCTTCAAGTTCTGTTGTTTCAGCATTTAGCCTGAAGTTCTTACTGTAATTCATGTATTTACATGTTACTTAGTGTAACATGAATGTCTGCATTTTTATAAAACGATTTATTTATTTAAGAGAGGGAGAGAGAGAGAGACAGACAGACAGACGAGGAGGAACAGAAGGAGGCAGGCAGACTCCATACTAAGTGCAGAGCCTGATGTAGGGCTCAATCTCACGACCCTGAGATCATCACCTGAGCTGAAATCAAGACTCGGATGTTTAAACCACTGAGCCACCCAGGTAGCCCGAACATCTGCATTCTAAAGCCTGCTACAACCAGTTTAGGCACTATCACTACTTCAAACAAAATTTAGAGTAGACTGAAGAGTCGCTGAGGAAAATTTCTATGGAAGAAACTCATAAGAGTAAAAAGTTATGGGATTTTCCCTTCCTTCTGAGTAGGGGAGGGAAAAACTCCTCTCTCTCTTCCCCCATCTAAAGCTGAGTGGCGGCAACCCAAGAGAATTACTTCACAAACTCAGGCTGCCTGAAAGAAGAGGGTAGGCATTCTATTCCCGGACTGAAGGCCTGTTGGCAGCAAATCCCAGTCCTTACCATGCTGCTATTGCAGATTAATACAAGAGAGTTCTTAACCCCCAACAATTCAAGTTTTAAGCCATCCAAGAAGTTGGTGGCTATCTCTTGCATGCCATAATTTTGAAGGCAGGGTTGTCTGATTTTGGCAGAATAAGGCAAGACAAGTTAGCAAGGACTAAGTATTATCTGGAACCCCAGAAATCTTAACAGTAACTCACCCAAGATGACTGGCCAATGAGGTGAGAGCTTTAGCGGAAAGATGCTAGAGGTATTCTACTAAGGATAAGAAATGAAGAAGGGATCCATCAAAAGAGGACAGTGTGAAGGTCCCTGCAGGAGAGCAGAGAAGGAGGACATTCTAAAGAATACACAAATGGGCTTTGAAATAGAAAGTCAGCTTTTAGATGGTGTCCATGATGGAGGGTGCCAAGAATCACCTTATAAAGAAGCTAACAATCTGTATACAGTTTTTTCAGAGTAGCTGCACCAGTCTGCATTCCCATGAACACTGAACAAGCTTTCCTTTTTCTCCACATCCTTGCCAACACTTGTTGTTTCTTGTGTTTTTAGGTACAGGCATTCCAACAGGTGTGAGGTGATATCACATGGTTGTTTTGATTTGCACTTCTCAGAATTCAAGAAACAAATGAATAAAGGAAATAAGAGACTATGCTGCCAGACTCTTAAATATAGAGAACAATCTGGTGGTTACCAGAGAGGAGGTGGGTCGGAGATGGGTGAAATAGGTGATGGGGACTGAATAATATATAGAATTGTTAAATCACTACACTGTACACCTGAAACTAATATAACTGAAATTACTAATATACTAATATACTGAAATTAAAAAATAAAAAAAGCCCCACAAACAAACAAATGAAACCACTCGACACACAGAACACTTTACCCTTCTTCCTACAAGTCCTTCCTCCCATGCCCCTAACACTGAACCTGTCAGAGGCAGAAGAGGAGTGGAGGATGGAGTAGAGAAGTTAGTTGAATAAAAAAGAAAATCAAATTTATGCCTCTCTTTCCCCCAGGCAAGTCTGTAAACTCTCAGGGAGGCCTGAGGAAAGTGGCTAGGGAAGAGCACAGTCTAATTCTAGGTGGAATTTTAGATTAAGAGTGTCCTGGATTTGGTCACACAGTAGCAGGAGATCCAATGGAGATGCCTCCCAGAGGTCAGTAAACTAGGTAGTACAGGGTGTGTTTGCAGGCAATGGTGGTAGAAAAATAAAACTGTTTCTGATTATACCCCACATGGTTAAGCCCAGTCATAAACCAGTTACCCAGAGCACCTGAGAACACCGTCAGCTCAATTTGATAGAGCTAGCTTATTAAACTGTCAAGAATTGCTTGGGTTTTTTATTTTGTTTTTAAATATAGACTTATTTATTTGAGAGAGAAAGAGAGAATACAGGCTTGGGGAGGGGCAGATAGGTGTGGGGGAGAGAGGCAGAGAGAGAAAGACTCTCAAGCAGACTCTCTGAAGAGTGTGGAGCCCAGCCTGGGGCTCGATCTCGTGACCCTGAGACCATGACCTGAGCTGAAATCAAGAGTCCGAATTTAACCAAGGGAGCCAACCAGGCGCCCCAGGAATTGCTTGCTTTTAAAGATGAAAATGCTGAGATCGAAACATTGTACATGTTTTTTATAGTCAAGGTGATAAGGATCTAGAAGAGACACAAGAAAATCACACTCGCTCAGAGTATGATTCAATACAAGGAGAGCTTCAGGAAGACCCCTGCAACAAGTCAGAATGTTCAGTACTTTTTGGATATTTGTTGGATTTCATTCAGAGTAACTCGATTTGTCTCTTTATTGTCTGATAGCAAAAGCAAAATAATTCCAGCTCTTCAAAATGGAGAGGTTTTAATACAAATTGCTGGATAGATGAAATTATTGAAGTGATTTTAAAACTGCTATTACATTACCTCTCCTGAAATAGAATTTGAGCCAAATGTAAGATCACCAGAAAGCCCAATACAAAAGGTTTATGTATTCTCCATCTGTGTCACAGGGGGTCTGAACTTTTCAAGAATGCATGAAACTCCATACGGACACAGATAGTTTACCCTTCCTTTCAAGTTCATGTCATGACACCCATGAGCGATTGTGGAAATGGTGTTCCTCCGAGGAAAATTGAATCTCTAACTACAGGTATTTAACCACACCCTGGCCTCCAGTGGTGATATCTGGAAAAGCACTCTGGCTGATTTGGGTTATAGATTGCCTACATAGTATCTTGTACACTATTTCAAGGAGAACCGAAGCTGTATCCCCTAGAATGTTATGGGACAGCTTTATTCACCTGTATAAGACTTACCAGTGTATAACCCAGCTGCCTGAAGCATGGGAACACTAACCTTGAGGCTCGTGATAAGGGTGGGCCAAGGAAAAAGCCAAAACACATCAAAAATATACTGCAGTGAATACAGACATCTAGGATACTGAAAAAAAAAACCAAATGTGGTTTTTGTATTAAGTTTGGAAGGTGTTCATTCTTGGCAATAAACGTTTTGTAGCTCATTTTAATAATTACTCTAAGGATAGACTATAATATCTATCTGTGCTTCAGACATCCTTAAAAGACAGTGATAACTCTTCTACTCTTACATTTTTACATTTAATTTAACTTAGTTTTCAACAGTAGTGCTTTTCAGTTTTTTTGTTCTATTAATGTAAACTCCAGAGGCTAAGAAATCTTTGAATTTCTGTGGGAAACAGTAGCTTATTTTATGCTTTTTGTTGAGGTCTGTTAGAAACATTTTCTCAATAATGCTGATTAAGTACTCAGCCACCTTTTTGTTACTTGGAGATCTTCCATATTTTATTTAGTAATGACAGCTGTTATCAGCCAGTCTCTGTTTACCAGTGAATGACTACAAATACCATAGAAAACAATTGCTTCTTGAGGGTACAACCACTCACTTTTCAGCATCAACTTGCATTGTCTTAGCTCTTCTGTTTATATAGTGTTTTAAAATTTTCTTGCAAAAGATTGCTACATCTAGTTCTCTGTAGATACAAATTTTCTCAGAATGTACTTGTGATTCATATCAGAAGAAAATTTTATATTTGTTGTAAAATATAAGAGGCAGCTGCTAAAATTGAGGGCAAAGTAATAGTTCCCAAACTAGCTGATCTCAGATTATCTGGGGTAATTTTGAGAAACAGCTTTCCTGTATCCTGCCCCAGATGTATTGAACCAGAATCCCTAGGGCTGGAACTTAGGGATCTCAAGCAAAACACAAAACAAAGCAAAACAAAACACCAAAACCCCCCAAAAGTGGTTTAGGGAACCACTGTTTTAAAGTGAATGGTGGGGTGCCTGGGTGGCTCATTGGGTTAAAGCCTCTGCCTTCAGCTCGGGTTGTGATCTTGGGGTCCTGGGATCGAACTCCACTTTGGGCTCTCTGCTCAGCGGGGAGCCTGTTTCCCCCCCTCTCTCTGCCTGCCTCTCTGCCTACTTGTGATCTCTCTCTCTCTATCAAATAGATAAATAAAAAAAAATCTTTAAAGTGAATGGTGATAGCAAATTTGCTGAAGTAACAGAGATAGCTGTAGGTTTTCATTTTCATGTGTTGAAAGGTCAAAATTTGAAACTCCGGGAGAAACAAAGTGAGTATTAGGCCCTATGGAACTAGACGATAAAGCAGCAAATTAAAAATGAAACAAAATGGCTGCAGAATTGTCAGTTAATTGAAGGATTTGAACCATAAAACTAAAAGTCCTTTAAACTAAGAGATAGTTTATGTGATATCCAAGTATTTTCATTAGAAAAAAAGTAAGAATTGTTTCTCAAAAAATAATTCTTTGCATTAGATACATTTTATACATGATATATGTATCTATATGTATATGCATATACAAAATATCTGTACATACTTTGTTACATTGTATTCCTTTTCGTGTTCAAAACGTGAGAGAGAGAAAGGGAAGGTTCAGGTATCCTCATTCTGAGACTCCATCTTCTTCCCATGGTTGCCGGGAATGGGAGCCAGGGCCCACAAGGCTGTGCTGATGTAGTCCAACAGCTGACAATTTGAGAGGCAGGACTAAGAAGTTGGGAGATTTCATTAACAGTCATAGCTCATATTTTTTTAAGGTGACAGTGAAACATAATGCATTTATTGTAAATGCTCAAAGTAAAGCTTTGCTGCTTAAAGGGGAGCTTTATATATCTAGAAGACACTTTGAGGTTAAACCTCAAGGTTAAATCCTCAAGGATTACTTAAGATAACAACACTATATAAATTTGTAGTTTGGGAGAGATGTTTGAGTGCGTTTAGTTTCTTCTCCCATTTTATAGATGAAGACCCTAAGGCTCAGAGAGTTGTATGATTTGGCTTGTGATTCAAAGCTAATGTGACCAATTTGACAGAAAAGGACATCTTTCCTAACTTATTTTTCTGTAATTATGGATTTGTTAAAAAGAGTAAAGTACATTGATGAGTGATTTATGTTAGCTCAATTTGCTAATATTTTTAATGTAATTTTACTTTTTGTGTGATAATGAAGTATTTTATAATAATTTTTTTTTTAAGATTTTATTTATTGAGAGAGACAGAGAGCATGAGCAGGGTGAAGGACAGAAAAAAGGAGAAGCAGATTCTCTGCTGAATAGGGAGCCTGATGTGGGACTTGGTCCCAGAACCCTAGGATTATGACTTGAGCTGAAGGCAGATGCTTAAGCTACTGAGCCACCTGGGTGCCCCTATAATACTTTGAATCAAAGTAATGTTTTTCTTTTGTCAATAATTTATTGTAAACTGAGATAAAGTTGATTATTGCTTAAAAAGGATTCTACCCACTCCCCCAAATTAAAATTTTGCCCTCTTTAACTGATCACTAATAATGGTGTTTTCAAGGGAACAGCAAAAGTGAAACATTCACTTTAGTTTCTTTATAAAGTTGAACTATTTTTACTTTGCTCTTATGGTAATGGGCAGAAAATTACAGAAAACAATATTTTGAAGGAGCCTTTTCCTGGTTGATTTTAAATCATTGTGCTACCTGAAAAGTTTTACACTTTAAATTCTCTACAAATTATTACATTCATCAGTTTCTGATTACTGCATTGTGGGTAAAAAAGGTATTGAAAAATAAGAAATGGATTCTGTGTGCTTTTTATAACCCACGAAGTTAATGAATGTGGCAACATTTTAAAGTTGATAGCAAAAATATTCTGTTCTATAATCAAAATACTGTCTTCATACTTAAAGATCATCATTTTCTGGCACTATGAAATTCTTACATGAAGATGTTAAAATGGAAATACACGATAATAGTTTATAAAATATTTTCAATATGACAATAATCTCAAAGTATGAAAAAAAACAACAACAACAACAAAAAACTTGTCATCCCTGACTCAATTAGTTCTAAGAAGACTGGGTAAAAAGTTTCTTATGGTCAGATGGGAAATAAGTTTCTTCTGTCTCATCATGAATTTTTCTGAGGCTCTCTCCTTCTACTGATGAAAAAGAAGTGTATGTAGCTTCTGAAATTGTCACTGAAAGGAGTGGCAATTTTGGGATAAAGATAACATGGCTGAAGGTAAAGGAGAAGAATGGAGAAAAGCTGTTTTGTTAACATGTGTTGCCTGAATCAAATTAAAGTCTAAAGGTTGGTCTCTTTTTGTTTCTACTTAATACAGCCAATTAGTGCCCTTTATTTTTAAAGCCATATTGTGGTGATTTTCTGTTACTTCTAAATAACCTCTTAGTTGATAGATTATTTCAAAATCTCAAATTGTTCTGTATGCTGCTGTCATTGGTGCCATATTTTTCTGTGGATTTTTGTCCAATACTATAATGTAGTGAAGCCTGAGCTAGGTAAATGTATCCATTTAGGAGTCAAACAAAAAAATTAACTCTAGGTATGAAAACAACCTCAACAGGATTATTACAAAATTTCCTTAGGAGTATCATGAGGAATAAATCTTAAAGCCTTTTAACTGTTATATGGTTTATACCATTGACATGCAGCATCATGACCAATTTAAAGATGAGAGCTGATAAACAGGACCCAACAGAATAAATTCACATCTATATCTACTCCAAAATAATTTTCTAAAAATTATGTTTGTGTATAAATTCTAGTTGCTTTCTCCAGAAAATGGATCTTTTATTTGGAAACATAGTAGTATGGGAAGATTTGTCAAACTTTACTTCTTTGTGGAAAACTTGTCTACCCATATACCTTCATGAGATAGTTGGAAAAGTGAGTAGAGATGGACAGTCTAGGTCATTGGCACAAAGCCATCTTTTTAGGGGTCATTTACATTTGTCTTTTAGAAATGGACACATGTGGGAGCACCTGGGTGGCTCAGTGGGTTAAGCCTCTGTCTTCGGCTCGGGTCATGATCTCAGGGTCCTGGGATCCAGCCCCACATCAGGCTCTCAGCTGGGCAGGGAGCCTGCTTCCCCTCTCTTTCTGCCTGCCTCTCTGCCTACTTGTGATCTCTCTCTCTTTGTCAAATAAATGAATAAAATAAAATAAAAAAATGAACACATGTGTCTGGTTAACAATTGGTATAGGGAATTTATGGATCAAGATGCAGCTTAGAACACATAGTCTTCCTGAAACTTCAATGTCACCTCACCACTTCGGTTAGATAAGCACTCTGTTCTCTGAAATGCTAGTGATTTGTGTGTTATGAACATTGGGTCTATTCTCAGGAAAGAATAGTAAGTAGTACCAGATATCCATGGAAAACAAATCCTCCTTATTATTTTCTTGATTCTCTTGATGTTATAGGCTCTGATATGACTCCTCAAAGTTTCTAATAAGCACTTGGGAGGTCTTCCAGGCTTCTTCCTCCTTTCTTCACTCTCTCTTCAGTTCTGGCCCCCTTCAGCTACTCTATGGCAGTGACTTATCCTGTTTTGATCCATTATTGAGATTAATCTGAGCCTATGCCAGAGTTTTGGTACATTTTACTCCACCTGGAGAACTGGAGATGGTTGTGGGGTCTTCAAAGTGGATGTTTATGTGAGTTACTGAGCAGAGCTCTGGGAGATGTGGGGATAGGGGACGATATCCTAAAGGAAGAAAGGATTGAAACATAAATTTGATTTAAGATCAGTGGATGAAATCCCATCAATGGGATAACTATTAGCATAGAATGATATTTCTTTCTCAAAAATCCTCTGATCCTGAATCATGCATTTGCATTTAAACTCTAAGATGAAGGACTAGAAAGGAGAACAAGAACAGCAAATGTCCTGTATTTGTGTTTTCTTGGGAGAAAACGAATGTAATATAATAACAGCATTGATGCTTATAGCTTCTACTCTGAAAGGGTACTATGCTAGAACTTCGTCCAGTGAGCAGGAGAATGTTTAGGCTTCATAAATATAGATCATTAACACCCCTAATCTTGGCATAAGTAGACAACAGTCATTAGCAGTCTTGGTGCATACATTTGCAGGCATGGGGTATTTTAAGTAGATACCACCAAGGGCATTTGGGGAGTAATGAAAACCTAAACAGTAATTTAACCCAGGTTTGCAAAAGGAGTGGAGGAAAGAATAGAGTTCATTTTGTGCTTGTGACAATTGTGTTTTTGAAAACATGTGAAACAACATGTAGGGATTTTGCAGAGGGTACAGGGAAATAATACTTACAGATAATATATGTGGAATATCTAATGTATATTGGGGACTGGGATAAATTCTTGACATTTCATTTTGCAATAATCCTGTGAAGCAAGCAATAAATTATTAATTAAGCAGATGCTTAACCAACTGAACCACCCAGGCACCCCAGGTTTTTGTCATTTATTTTTATCGGATTCTTATGTGATCTGAACACAAGTCCTTCTCATGTATATGAATTATCAATGTTCCGTCCCATTCTGTGGTTGCTTCATCATTTTCTAATTATATCTTTTAAACCACAGAAGTTGAATACATTGATGTAGTTCAACTTACCAGTTTTTTCTTCTTTTAGTGATTTTTATGAACTCTGTCTGCCTAAAAAATTTTTGCCTGTTCAAATTTGTGAATCTATTCTCTCATGTTTTCTTGTAGGGGCTTTTAGATTTCACATTTAGTTGTACATCGCAGCTTGAATTATATTTATTTATTTTATCCTGAAAACTAGGCATCAGGATTCATTCCTGCCCATATATTTATCTAGCAATGCCAGGAACATTTGTGACAAACTGTCCTTTCTACCTTGGCACCTTTGTAAAAAACTCAATTTTACATATTTGGCTCAACCCTTGGGCTTCCATTTTGTTCCATGGATATATGCATCTGTCTACAAAAACAAACATGTTAGCCATGAATTAAGACAGTTTTACTTCTATGTTCCAAACTTTAGGCATATTATTCTTTTTCTTGCTTTATTCAAAGTTTGGGCTTTCCGGTCTGGCATTGACTAGAATTGCTGAAAGCAAACATCCTTGCTTTTTTTTGGCAGTCTTTGGGAATAATGCCCATTTTTTACCACAAAGAGTCAATGCTGTTAGTTGTAGGCTTTATATAGATGCCCTGTAACATTATTTTCTTCTGAGTTTTCTGGAAATTATTATCATGAATGGGTATTGTCATGAATTTTTTTCATGTTTTTTCTCCTTTACTTTCTCATTTAATATGTTAAAAGCGGGATTGCTTTGGTTGATTTTCAAATCTTAAATGATCCTTTTACTCCTGGGGTAACTCTACTTTATTATGACACATTACTTGATTTATAAATTGTGAGATTCTATTGCTAATATTTATTAAAAATATCTTTGTTTATGTTCATGGGGGATATCTATTTGTAAATTTTTATGTGGTTTCTTTTTATGTTTTGTTTTCGGTGCTCTGTTGGCCCCATAAAATGAGTTGTATGATCCTTCTTTTTATATTTTCCAAAAGAATTTATATACAGTTGGGATTATTTCTTCTGTGAAACAATTCTATACTGAGATTTTCTTTGTTAGAAATTTGTTGATTATATATTTAATTTCTTTAGAGATTTTCTATTTCTCTGGGTATCCTTTTGGTAAATTGTGATTTCAAAAGAATTTGTCCATCTTATCTAATTTGTTGGATTAGTTGGCTATAAATTATATAAATTTTACCACCTTATTCTTAAATTGCATAGGATCTGCAATGTATGTTTTATTTCTGATAGTCTTTTTTTTTAAGATTTTATTTATTTGATAGAGATCCCAAGTAGGCAGAGAGGCAGGCAGACAAAGAGGGGGAAGCAGGCTCCCCACTGAGCAGAGAGCCCGATGCAGGACTCGATCCCAGGACCCTGAGATCATGACCTGAGCCGAAGGCAGAGGTTTTAACCCACTGAGCCACCAGGCACCCCTATTTCTGGTAGTCTTAATTTGTATCTTCCCCAGACTTGTTAAGGATTTATCAATTTTCACTCTTTTTAAAGACTCAAATTTTTCCTTTTTAATTTTTTCTGTTTTTTTTCCCCCTTGGTGTTTGATTTCTTTTTTATTTTATTTTCTTCCTTAAACTTTGAGTTTATTTTGCTCTTCTTTTATTATCTTCTTGAGTTGGAAATGTAGATAATTAACATTTTCATTTTACCTAAACATTTAATGCTAAATATTTCTCATTAACCAGTGTTTAAGCAGCATCCTACAAATTTTGACATGCTGTATTTTCATTATCATTCATTTTCAACCACTTTATGTATTCTCTCATGGATTTTTCTTTGACCTTTGTGTAGAATTTTATGGATTTCTCTTTTAATTCTGCTATGTTCAGAAAATATATACTGTTGGATTTAAGAATTTCAAAGGTTTTTGAGAATGATTGCCCCTCATAATGGTCCATGTTGTTAGAATCCAACTTGCCTTTGAAAAGAATGTGTTTGTTGCCGCTGTTTAGTATAGTGTTCTATAAAGAGCAACTAGGTCAATGTAATTGGTAGTGTTTAAATTGTCAAATACTCACTGATTTTTAAAAATCCAATCTTAAATAATAGGTTAACCAAATTTCACTTTCAATTTCAAGCATCTGGGGACACCTGGGTGGCTCAGTGGGTTGGGTGTCTGCCTTTGGCTCAGGTCATGATCCTGGGGTCCTGGGATCCAGTCTGGCATTGGGCTCCCCGCTCGGCAGGGAGTCTGCTTCTCCCTCTTACCCTCCCCCGCTCCTGTGCTGGCTCCCTCGCTCTCTCTCTCAAATAAATAAATCAAATATTTAAAATAATAATAATAAAAATCAATTTCAAGGGTTTGCTCTCATGAAAACATACACCTAAATGGTGATTAGGAGCTGATGGGCCACCTGTGGTGCCAACTATTCCACTGTTGTACAGATGAGTTGCTGGCTGCCTGCTCTCCTATGAACCTGGTTGCTAAGAGGGAAGTCCTGAGTCTGTCAAGGTTTTCCCCAGGAAGGCAGGTGGTTCATCTGTGGTACTTGGTAATGTGTGCCTGTTCATCATTTAATGGACTCTGGATCAGATGATTTTCATAATAGCCTCAGAAGGTAGTTTCAGGAGGGTCCCCTGCTGAGAAAATCAGTCACCGGATGCAGAACAAGTTGACTCATTTGCTCTCAGCCAGCGGCAAAGTAGAACAGCAGAGCAGTTACGGGAAAGTGAGGATCCAGTCGGCAAACCTCTATGACTGCTGTGTTGCCTGTATCATCAGTTGTGCTGGAAACAGATTTGTTTACTCTTTAACCCCTGAATAATGAGAGAAACCGTACCATATTTTGCCTAATGGTCTGTCATTTTATTAATTTGATTTAGAAGTTTTCTTTACTTCTGTGAGTACATATGGGGAGGACAGCTGGGGGTAGAGAAAGGCAGACAAATGCTCAGTCTTCCATTGAAAACCAGATGCTGCCTGACTGGAAGTAAAAATATATAAATTGTTTGGCTAATCCTTGCCAACAACCCAATGTCCACTAGTGAAGAGCAAATTGTTACTTTGTGTCAGTACTGACACTTTTGTTTCCAGTCTTAACATTTTGTATATCCATCTCAGGGATTTTTCAGTGTGTTTTTCGACAAGAAAAAAATCGTCTCTGGTAAACCCAAACAGTTTCACAAAATTCCCCATAAGAAAATATGGTAATTTATAACCAGGCAAGCCTGTGTGCTTAAGGGTCTTCTGAGACATCTCTAGGTGTTAGAAGTTGCTAATGGACCATGATTCTTCTATTAACACTTAGCCACTTTAAACAAAAGTCATTCTAAATATACGGTGCAATTCCCTGTGATCTTAATTAAGATATATTGAATATAATGAAATATAATAAGGGACGGAAGGAGATAATTAATAGTTACTGACAAATTAATACATTTTTTAGTGTCAAGGCAGAGAGCAGAGTCTGTGCCAAGCACTGTGTCCCAAGCCCAGAATAGTTCTGTAGGATGAGCGGTGTTAACCCAATTTAGAGAAAATAAAACTGAATTTCAGATAAAGTCAATACCTGCTCTAGGACTCTCAGCTCATAAATGCAAAATCAAAGATTTCAATCAAACCTTACAGTTCCAAAGACTCTAAGAAACTCTTCCTTTGTAACATTTTACTTCCTGACTTTTCCTTCATAGGTCCAGTGACATTATGGGGCATTGTACTGTGTTAACCAGTGTTACATTTATTTAGTTGTAATGCAGTAAAAATCTAGATTGAGACTGCTGAAAATTAAACAATTTCTCTGGAAGAAACATTGTTCCTAAGAGTGTCTATAATGTTAAAATATAATAACAACTATTAATGTAATACCGACATACTTTGTTTTAAATTGAATAAAGCTGACACACAAGGTGAAGTTGGTGTCGGTGTACAACATGGTGATTTGGCAGCTCTGTATGTTATGCCACGCTCACCACAAGTGTAGCTACCATCTGCTAATGACATACTTTTAAAGTGCAGGATGGAATTTTAATCAGGGACAATTTATAACTTATCTCCCTCCTGTGAAAGACAGTGGCCTTAACTTTTTAAAAGCCCTCTTATTGCCTTCCTGTTACTTCCAAAGTTTTGTTTTTCATATTTTCACATTATGTCAGTTAATAATCTAAAATCACAGTTCTCAGTTATTTAATGTGTTCTACTTTTAATGGATTCGGTACTCAGCACTGGTCATTTATATAATTCCCAAGCATTTATTTTAATTGGCTGAATTCCATTTTTAATTGAATTTTAAAGTTTGAGATAATTGTGGGTTCACATACAGTTTTAAGATAGAGTACAGAGTGAACCCATGTACACTTTACCCAATTTTCCCAATGGTAACATCTTAAAGGACTATAGAATGCTATCACAACCAGGGTACTGACATTGATACAGTCAAGATATAGAAAATTTCCATCACTACAAGAATGTCTCATGCTGCCCTTGTAGAGCCATGACTCCCTCCTGCCTGACCCCTCCTCTCTTAAACTTCTGGTGACATAATCTACTCTCTCTTTCTATCATAATGTCATTTCAAGATTATAAGAACCATCAAGTACTCCTCCTCCCAATTTTCTCATAGGCTTTTTAGATTACAAGATAATGACAGAGGAGAGCACAACTAAATTGGGAATGGATTGCAAAAACCATTTTTAGTTACAATTTCTATTGAGATATTTGTAGACTCACATGCAGTTATAAAGATAATACAGAGAAATGTCTTGCATGTTTTCCTAGTTCCCCTCAGCAGTGACATTTTACAGAACTATAGTATAATATAATAACCAGGATATTCACACAAACAAAAATCCACCAATATTCTGGAGATTTCCTGAATTTACCTTGTATTCACTTGTGTGTGTGCATGTGTGTGTGTGTGTATCTGTGTTAATGTGTCAAATTCTGTACAATTTTACCCCAGTGTGTGGGCTTGTTCAGCTTTTTGAATAAGAAGGTATATGTTTTTTGCAAATTTGAGAAGTTTTCAGCAATTATTTCTTTGAATACTCTCTAAGTTTTATTCTCTTACTCCTTCCTGTGAGCCTCCGATAACATGAATTTTCAGTCTTTTGTTATTGTTGCACAGGTCCCTGAGGCTCTGTTATTTCTTGTTAATCAGTCTATTTTGCCTCTTGTTCAAATTGGATATTTTTTGTTGTTCTTTGTTCTAGTTAATTGATTTGTTCTTTGTCCCCTCCATTCTGGTGTTTAGTACATCAATTGAGGGCTTTTACCAAACGCCCTCCCAGCTTCTGTGTTTAAAGGCCTACAGTTTCCATTTGTCTCTTCTTTATGCTTGTATTTCCTACCTGACACTTTCTATTTCCTTACTGAGACTGTGTAGTTTTTCATTTTTTTCAAGCATGTTCATAACTGCTTGTTGAAGCATTTTATATTCCCTGCTTTAAAGTGTTTGTCAGATAATTTTAGTATCTCTGCCCTCTTGGTGGTGGTGTCTATTGATTTCTTATTCATTCTGTTTAAGATTTTTTCAGTTCTTGGTATGGTAACTAATTTTTTATCAAAGCATGAACATTTGGGATATTATAATATGAAACTCTGGGTCTTACTTCAAATCTTGTGCTTTAGCTAGCATCCTCCAAAGTGGCTCTTGGGGCGTGGGGGCGGGAAGTGGGAAGGGTGGGCAGGGCAGGCTTTTGCTGCTGGAGGTAGGTAGAAATTTAGATTTCCTGCTTGGCCTTCATTGCCCTAGGGGGAGGGTGGCTCTGGTTGCTGTTCAGTGTGGAAGAACTTCTGGCTTCCATTAGGCCTCCACCAATATCTCTGGGCTAGGGCTAGGGGCTAGGGGTCCCTAGTTACTGCTTCCCCCATGTTCTCTCCTGACCTGGGGGCCATGGTGTCTACTGGTGAGTGGTGATGAGAATCTCAGATTTCACCCAGGCCTCCTCTGCCCACCCCTCTCCTCCCTCCTCCAACCCCCCAACACCATTACTACAGTCTAATTGTTTCAAGTGTAAAGTTTTAATACCCTGAAAAGCTTCTTTTCATCTAAAAATTTTACTAGAACAAATCTCTGGGTCACTCATTCTGAGAGATTTTCCCCAGGCACATAATTTGAAATTTCAATATGTAGTCTCAGGAGTATTTTGGGTGAGAGTGGATTGCTATGTTTATTATTATTATTATTATTATTATTATTATTTGTTCCATTGCTCATTTTCCCCCCACTAGTACTTGGTGGCGCTCTCATCTGTCTACTTTCTATATCTCCCACTTTGATGAGGTTTGAATCAGTTTCTTCATTTTTTTCTTTCTTTTTTTGAAAGACATTTTTTAAGAGCAGTTTTAGCTTAAGAGCACAATGGAGAGAAAGATATGGAGCTTTCACCCACTCATTTATAGCCTCCCCCATGATCAACATCCCCCACTGAGTTGTGATTTGTGACAACTGAGGAACCTACAATGACACATCATAACCACCCAAACTCTACAACAGGGTTCACGCTGGTGTTGTGCATTCTTTTTTTCTTCCTTCCTTTCTTTCTTTCTTTCTCCCTCCCTCCCTCCCTCCCCTTTCTTTTTTTCTTTCTTTCTTCTTTTCTTAAGATTTATTTATTTATTCCAGAGATCAGGTGGTGGAGAGATGGTCAGAGGGTGAGGGAGAGGAGAAGCAGACTCCCTGCTGAATGGAGAGCTGGCACAGGGCTCAATCCCAGTACTCTGAGATCATGACCTGAGCAGAAACCAAGAGTTGGCAGCTCATCCAACTGAACCACCCAGGAGCCTCAGGTGCCGTGCATTCTGTGTGTTTGGGCACATGTATCATGACTTGAGTCCATCATACAGTTTCATACAGAGTAGTTTCACTTCCTGAAAAATCCCCTGTGCTCTGCCTATTCATCCTTCCCCAGACATCCTCAGCAATTACTTATCTTTTTACTGTCTCCATAGTTCTGCCTTGTTCAGAATGCCATGTACTGGGAATCATAGCACATGTAGCATATTCAGATTAGCTTCTTTTGTTTACTAATATGCATTTAAGGCTTCTCTATGTCTTTTCATGCCTTGATTTTTTTTTTTAGCACTGAATAATAGTCCATTGTTAGAAAGTACCACATTATATTTGTACATTCATGTACCTAAGGACATCTTGTTTCCCCCACATTTTGGCAATTAATGAGTAAAGTTGCCATAAACATCCATGTGCAGGTTTTTGTGTGGACATAAGTTTCCAACTCCTGTGAGCACATACCAAGGGGGACTATTGCTAAAATTATTTCCTTTTGTAAGAAATCTCCAAACTGTCTTCTAATTTTGCATTCCCATTGTCAATGAATGAAAGTTCTTGTTGTTCCACATCTTCACCAGCATTTGGTGTTGCCAATGTTCTGGATTTTGGCCATTTTGATAGGTGTTTCTCTTCATTGCTTTCTGGCTTTTAACGTTTTCTTCCCTACATCTCCTATTTCCTTTATGGCCTATTCATTTTATTCGTTCTTATGTTCTGTTTTAATTCCCATGCTGAAATGATTTTTATGTTTTTAAATAAACTTATTATTCTGAAACAGTTGAAGACTTAAAGAAAAATTGAGAAGAGAGTGCTGAGAGTTTCCTTATGTTCTAAACTTAGTTTTCCCTATTATTAGCATCTTGCCTTAGTATGGTGCATTTTTTACAGTTAATGGATAAATATTGATACATTATTATTATTGTTATTGTTATTTTTATTAACTAAAGTCCACGCTTTATTCTAATGTCCTTTTTCTGTTTTGGGATCTCTTCTGGGACTACATTTAGTCATCATGTTTCTCTTTTTTCTTTTTTCTTTTTTCTGGAGCTGACCTTGATGGTTTTCAGGGGTACTGATCAGGTCTTTTGTAGAATATCTCTTCTTTAGGGTTTGTCTTATATTTTTCTTCTTATTAGACAGGGTTACAAATTTTAAGGGAGGGGAAGACTACAAAGGTTTAGTGACATTTTCTTCATAACAAATCGAGAGTACATACACTAAACATGACATTATTTAGATGTCAACCTTGATCACATAGCCAAGATAGTGTTTGCCCTTTTTCTCAGGTAAAGTTATTTACTCTTTCCCTGTCCTTCCACCCTTTGTTTATTATACTCTCTGGAAGGAAATCACTATGCAAAGCTCACACTTAAAGAGTGGGGAGTTACGCTTACCCTCTTTTAGAGCCAATTAGCTACATAAATCATTTGAAATTCTGCTTGGGAGACTTGTTTATTTGCTTCATTTGTTTATTAAATCATTCATTTTTATCAGTATGAATTCATGGATATTTAGTTTATACTTCGGGTTCTTAAAGAATTATACTTTCAAGTATTATTCTTTACCAATTATTCCATTTTTTTTCAATTTTTTTTTCCAATTATTCCATTTTTAAAGGTTCTTTTTCTCTTCTGATATGTTATTTTTTAAAATTTCCATCACTTAAATTTTTTCTTTGACTTTGCTGATTTATTTTATTAGTATTATTTTATTTTGTTAAACTTCTATTTTTTATTTTTTTACTTATTTTGAGCTAGCGTTACAATTCTTATCTGCTCTGTGGTTAAATGTTAATGACATGTTTTCATTATATATATAGGGATGTTCTTTTCCCTATTTTCTTTTTTATCATAATGACATTGCATGAGAGTATGCTGCAGACCTTTTCTGTTATACATTTGTAGGTAAAATAACCAATTGTACTTTCAGGAATGAGGGATGAGCAAGGGTATTTATTATAGTTTCACCACCCTAGACCCCCCTCCTCTATTGCTTTACTGACAGATCACAAGTATGGTCTCTACTATCTGAGAACTTCCTCCACAGTTCCCCACCCACCTCAGCTCTCTCTAGTCCTTATTTGAATCTTCACTTTCCCTTGCTCCAGTTCACCCACATCTGCTCAAGTTGGATTCTATCCAAGCAATAGCTCCTCAGTGCTGACCACTGACCTGAAAATGTGTTTTATTTGTTGGTTTATAGATTTCGTAGAGCCCAGACTCCCAAATAACTTTACCGCTTGCAGATATTTCCAGAGTTCCTCCAACCCTCACCCAAACTGGTGGTTACCATGTGCCCTTCTAGCTTTTGCTGCTGTTTCCGAGGATGGACTGAGAAGCTTTGCAGTGAATACATGATCATGATTTGGAATTTGTGTCTAAGCTCATTCACAAGGACCTTTGCTTTCTCTCTACTTTCTCTAGTGTGGTTTCTGATATTGATCAGGTAGTTTAGTTACTGCTAGTTTGTCTTTACCTATTTTTATTTTGCTTTTTTTTTTAAGTTGAAATATAATGGACATATAATATTGTATAAGTTTAAGCTGTATAACATGTTGATCTGATATGTTTATAATTTCCAATATGATTACCACCATAACAATAACTAAAACGTTTACTACATTACATAATTATCATTTCTTTTTTTGTGATGGGAACAGTTAGATCTAGTCTCTTAGCAACTTTGAAGTTTATAACACAATATTGTTGATGGAAATCTCTATGCTGTGTATTAGCTCCCCAGGACACATACATCTACTAATTCCAAGTTCGTATCTTTAAAAAATACATTTTGGGGGTTCTTGGAGATGTCTTCTCACTTCAATTATATTTCCTTTTTATTTTTAAGATTTTATTTATTTATTTAACAGCGAGAGAGAGAGAGAGAGAGAGAGAGAGAGACCACAAGTAGGCAGAGAGGCAGGCAGAGAGGCAGAGAGAGAGGGAAGCAGGCTCCCTGCTGAGCAGAGAGCCCAATGTGGAGCTTGTTCCCAGGACCCTGAGATCATGACCTGAGCCAAAGGCAGAGGCTTAACCCACTGAGCCATTTAGGCATCCCACTTCAATTATATTTCTGAAAGAATTTCAGAAGGTTCAGGTATCATTGTGTCAGCAACCCTACTTGTTCAAATTTGACTCCAGTCTTTCTCACTCTCTTCTGCATACCTCTATAGTCCTATGGTGAGCAGAGTTTTTTACAGTATTTTAGTTACTTATAATTTTAACCCCTGTCATTTTCCCATCTGTGTCATTATTGTCATCTTTAATAAAACAGAATTCCATGATCTAGCCTAATATGATTTAAAAAAAAAAAAAAAAAGCAATAGTACCTGGGAGCCTCAGTCAGTTAAGTGTCTACTCTTGATTTTAACCCAGGTCATGATCTCAGGGGTGTGAGATCAAGCCCTGTGTCAGGCTCCACACTGGGCGTGGAGTCTGCTTAAGATAGTCTCCACCACCTTGTGCCCGTCCTCCACTTATATGTGCTTTCTCTAAATAATAATAATAATAATAATAATAATAATAATAATAATAAAGAAAGAATATTTAAACTACCAAAGCTTTAGATTGAAATGAGGAAAACTCTTTGTGACCTAGGGCTAGGTGAAAAGTTCTTAGAATTGAAACTAGAAGCACAGTCCCTAAAAGAAAAATGTGACAAATTGAGCCACATCAAAATTTAAAACTTTGGGGTTGCCTGGGTGGTTCAGTCGGTTAAGCAACCTAATCTTGATATCAACTCAGGTCTTGATCTCAGGGTCATGAGTTCAGGCCCCACACTGTGCTCCCTACTAGGTGTGTAACCTACTTAAAAAAAAAAAGAAAAGAAAAGAAGAAAAAAGAAAAAAAAAGGAAAAAAATTATATAAATTGTTTCTTCCTTTAAGTATGCATGCGTGTGTGAGGATAATTAATAAGATGTGTGATACACACCTTTAGGAATCTGAGGAAATAAGCAAAGCAAAAACAGAGGCAACAGTATACTATGTATTTGTTTATACTTTATAGCTCCCTCTAAAATGAATGTGAGGAGGCGGGATTATAATTGTTCTAATTAGGTTACACCTTTCTCTGTTTTGAGTTTGCTAAATCTTGTAAATTTGGGTTACATAAAAAAAGGATGAAGTATATAGTCCCCTTATGCTTAACATGCTAGCTATTTTGGTTTCTTTTCCTTTTTTTTTCCTTTACACTTACTTGCCTTTGCTCTTTCTATGTTTTTCTCTTTTTCCTCCTTCTTTATATCTCCTTTTGTTATAAGGGACTTGACTGATATATGATTAAAGATGCTTCAGATAAAGTATAACATAAAGCTTGGGGACATGAAAAATGGACTAGATGACAAAATAGGGCTCCAAATCTATCCTGGTGGATTGTATTTGCTAAAAATGAAATTCAACAGTATCAAATGTGAGAGAGCAAACCAGAACATGCAGCCAATGGCGTAAAATTTAAGGAGAGTAAAAGGTTCTTGGCAGCAGTGTTTTAGTAAGCAGTGACTATCATTTTCGTCAACATCTGAAACGACCACTAACGTGCTAAACACCCCGGGCCTGCAATGATTAAGGAAAAATTAAGGACAGAGTTTCACACTTTCATCAAGACTGTGACTATGATATTTTTTTTAGCTGAAGAGATGTTCAAGTATGGAATTTATATTTAAGGCTCTTCTTAACCATGTTTATTTCTGCCAGATATGTTCTACTCGGTAACATTCGAATGAGGATGGTACTCAAACACTTTTGATATAAATTAATGCTCTGTTTGAGGAAAACAAGTGTGTTTCCCTCAAATATTGATAGTGTTGTCATGAAGAACAATCAGATAAAGTCTCTAGTGGAGGAATTAGGAAGCTTGGGTCAGTATGAGAAAGAGGTCAGATGAATATATATGACTTGCACGGAAACCAGACAAAAAACAGAATGGTCTGCCCCAGGTGGTGGTGAGGTATCTAACCCACATTCAGGGGGACATTTGGTAAAAATTTTGGAATATTCTATATTCTCCAAGATGACTGGATTGTATGCCTTTTAAAATCTCTTCAAACTATGAATGCTGGTGATTTTATGAAAGATCCATCTCACTCTAAAGAAATAACAAGCATCATTCCCACCCAACTTAAATCCAAATAAAACCTTTAAAAAGGAATTGACTTATACTGAATTATCATTTAGATTATCATTTTGAAACTGTTGAAAATATAATTTAGTCCCTATTAGTAGTGTGCTGTAGTGAGATCATTAATACTAAATTAGAATTCCTGAAAACAGGAAAAAATATTATTTGGGGGTTGAAATGTGTGTTACTGACCTCTTGCTATCTCAAAACTTTTACTCATTGGTAAGTAAATCCTGAATCTTTTTTTCTATTCGCATTTAAAATAAGACTCATGGAGATATTTTCTCAATTGGGAATAAAGTGATTTAAGTAGCATCACAGAATTTCCCTTTTGCAAACCATAACAAACGTCAGAGTAACTTAAGGATTTTATTTATTTATTTATATTAGAGAGAGCAGGGGGAGGGGCAGAGAGAGAGGGAAAGAGAGAGGGTCAGAACCAACTCTGCAGTGAGCACAGAGCCTGATGTGGGTCTCAGATCTCGATTCTAGGACCTTGAGATCATGACCTGAGCCGAAATCAAGAGTCAGAAGCTTAATGGGCTGAGCCACCCAGGATCCCCTAAAATGGTCAGAGTAACTTAAAAAACAGTAACAATCATCAAAAATACTCCAAAACTACAAAAAGAGTGGCAACATATGGTAAGTAGCATAATCTAATGTAATAAACTATAAAAACTTGGTCTTGCATTAAAGCAAAAATTAAGAAAATCTGAAACAGAGGAAGGTGCTACACAGATTGATTCCTGCTCCTCCTTCCCCATAGTGGCTGTAATGAAAAGTCAATAAAACCTGCAAGTTGTCACTGAGAGAGGAAAAACTGAGTAGATCTCTTTTATTATTTTCTTTCCTGAAGGAGTAGTAAAGATGATGACTGCTGGGAGAAAAGTGTGAAAGGGGGAAATGAACCTGGAGCTAAGGTTCTTCAGTGGAAATAAAGTTTCCAGAAACAGACACTAAATTAGAAACCAGGAGCGTATCTCATTCTGAGAATCGGGTTTCTCCTATTAATGTAATGAGTGCTGGTAAGGACATTTAGCAAAATAGCAGGACCCCCCATTTTCTTTTTTTTTAACAAGATTTTCTTTTTTTTTTTTAGATTTTATTTATTTATTTGACAGAGAGAGATCACAAGCAGGCAGAGAGGCAGCCAGAGAGAGAGAGGAGGAAGCAGGCTCCCCGCTGAGCAGAGAGCCCGATGCGGGGCTCGATTCCAGGACCCTGAGATCATGACCCGAGCCGAAGGCAGCGGCTTAACCCATTGAGCCACCCAGGCGCCCCATTTTCAAAATGTAAGCTCAGTTTAGTCCTATTCTTCCCTTCACAATTTCCTGAGTTACAGAATAGTGGATAGAGCACAAATCATCTAGCTCTCTCAAACTGTGTTTGTGAACAAAAATCCAAAATCCAGGTAAGAAGAGAGCAGGCAAAATATATATGGACAGAAGGCTGTGCTTTATAAAAAATAAAGCACGGTATCATCCAGAGGGGAAAAAAAGGATGATACTATGCTATGACCAATATTGTCATATGGAAGAAAATCACTCAATCTAGAGAAGAAACTTCCCCAGTCACTAAATGATATGCAAGTGAATAAAAATGTGAAATCTGTTAAAGAAGGGCTCAAAAATAAGGAGATAAAACGGTTACGTGATATGTGAGACAGAATAATGGCCCCTGAATGATGTCCATGTCCTAATCGCTGGATTTTGTGAATATGTTACCTCACATGCCCAGAGAGATTTCGTAGATGTGCTTCAAGTTAAGAAGCTGGAGAAAGGGAAGTTATCCTGGATTATTTGAGTGGGTCCAGTGTCATCACAAAGGTCATTACAAGGGAAGGAGGGAGGAAGGAGAATCAGAGTAGGAAGAATAGGAGGATTTAGAGATGCTCTGCCACTGGCTTGGAGGATAGAAGAAGGTACCGCAAGCAAAGGGATGCAGGAGGCCTCTAGAAATGGAAAAATGCAAGCAAACATTTCCTACTCTTGCCTCCAGCAGAAAGACAGCCCTGTTGACTATTTAGACTGAACTACAGGACTGTAAGAAATTTGCATTTTTTTAAAGCCACTAAGCTTATGGGAATTTGTTAAAGCAGAAAGGGAAAACTAATGCAAAGAGCATGAGAAAAAAAAGTGCACACCTTAAAAAAAACAACTGAGGACCAAGTAAACATTGTTATTAAATTAAAATAAAATCAGGGAAATGAATAGACACTGCTGAAAATTGATTTACTAAAAAGAAAGTGAGGTAAGGGATAATCTTTATCAATACATATGAGCACAGACCAAAAGATGGAACAGATTAAGGAATAAACAAGGCAAAAAGAAGCCAGCATGGGGATAACAAGGTTCCTGGAAGAAAAATAGAACAAATACACATGAAATTTTGAAGGTATGATATAATTTTCTTTCAAAGTCCACAGGCATTGGTATGCATCTCAAATATGGAACATAAACTCTTTTGGAAAATAAGTTAAAATGAATTTTATGGTTCAGTTTTCAGGAAGATGGAGATGTACTTGTCCATATTTTTTCTGTTAAGTACAACCAAAACCCCTGAATACTACATAAGATGAACATAAGAAGATTTTGAAAGGTAGCAAGAAAGAGGTAGGCTGGTTGGGACCTTAGGATCCAAAGAATAACATGATGGTGGGTTCTTGGAATTTTCTTTTTGCTGCAAGTATCTTTGACTTGGAGCTAAAGGAACCAGTAACCCAGAAATGCCAGAAGATGCATACAAGAAGCTCCAACAAATGTCTGCTCTCCTTTGTGAACAGATTAGGAACAAGACAGCCTAGCAAGCAAGACCACAAACTTTTAAATATCTACTCCATCCAATCAAACACTGCAGAAAAACACATGACCCCATCTCCACATACTAACACCAGCCAAGATCAAGTGTGAAACCCAAACTTTGACTTCATCATGCTAGAACTAACCAGCCAAGCTCCTAAACCTACTAGTTGGTGTCAGAGACAGTCAAGTAGGGAACAGGATTTCAACTCTGTCAGCAGTGAGGAGTATCCCCCACAACCCCCCGAGACAGCGGAAGGCATGTGATTAACCTGTAACTCTAGAAAAAGAAAAAAAAATGAGTCCTATATAAGATATTCAAGGAAAGAGAATGTCACTGAAGGATTTCATATCTAGCAAATTTAGTTTTCATATATAAGGGCCACAGACAGACTATCATGAACACACAAGAACTCAGGGTGTGTTTTTTCCATTAGCATTTTCCAATTGGATTAAATAGAGAGTGCTCTTGAGACAGCAATCAAAATTAGGAAAAAATATATATGTATATACTGACATAAAGTCATAGATCCTCTAGAAGTAGCCATTAAATGTGTTTGCATCCATAAAACTAAAACTTAATGATAATGATGAAAGAGACAATATAGGATATGATGCCAGTAGCAAGGTGGCAAATGTTGATAGCTGGTTTCTAGGAAAAAAAGCCGATTTGTGTTTGCCGATTTCTCTGTTGTAAATGTTCTCTTTATAACCAATTTCAGGCTACCAATTTGAAGAATCTTCTGCTGGTATGAGATGGAATAATTTGTGCATCTATAGAAATAATAGCAACAATAAAATCAAAGCACATCAAATGTGTTTATTCCGTGAATTCATTATGATATAAAAAATGAAACTCCTCTCTCCCCAACTTAATTGACCACCATTAGAAGATAACATAAAGACTTAAGTCATTTTGAAAACTTGCTTTAAAAAAAGACATAATCATTTATTCTGCCTTTCTTAAAACGTCGGTACCTCGGGGAAAACAAAATAGCAGATGAGGAGAGGTAAATCTTTATAAAAACAATACCATCTTATACATGAAGAAGGAATAATTTAAGATGTTAACATTTGGTGATCCCTCATAAAATAGGGATCTACTACTGATCACTAATCATCACTGACGTTACAAGGGGAAGCAACATTGATATTAGGTACCTCCTAAAGGAAGTACAGTGTACCTTCTGTGAAATAGTCTTTTAAAAGCTAGATCTATGGACATAGAATAAATATAGGAGAGAGATGAACATGTCGAATGATACCATGGTAGCGCAAACAGCACATCCAGATTACAGGGAACATATGGGACACAAAAAGACAAAAAAACAAAAGAAAACAAAACCTCGATTTCTTCAAAATAAATTATAAGAAGAAAAAGAGTGATAACTGTAAATTACAAGAAGACTTAAGAGACAAATTTACCAATCAAGATGTATACCTCTCGTTTGTATTTCAATTTGATGAAATATACTATAAAAATAAAAAGAACTATAGGATGATCAATTAAATGTATATATATTATCTATATATTTGGTGATATTAGAAATTATTTTTTTTAAATTTTGGGGGAGGGTGTGATGAAGATATTTTAGTTATGTTGTGAAGGTAGCTATTGTGGTTTACACATACACACTAAAATGCTATAGGTGAATCATGTTGTCTGAGGTTTGTTTCACAATAATTGGATGGTGTGTGAATGTGTGATAGGATAGAGAAAGTAAGAACTGGTCATGCTTTGATCATTGTTAAACTTGGGTGATAGGTAGATGTGGATTCAAAATGGTGTTTCCTTCACTATTCTGTAAGTTTGAAATTTTCTATAATAAAAATTTTGAAAGATGACCTTGTGGCGATAGAATATAAAATTCTAGAATATCTAATTAGATAAGATATTGTCTGTATCTAATAATTCTGAAGGAAATTCAAGTTAAGTGTTTTGGTGGCATTAAGCTATATGCTTGAATGACCTCTCAAAGTTCTTTCTATTCTTGGCTGTATTTCATTTCTTTAGAAAGCAACATTATTTTTCTCTACAGTTCTACAATGCTTTTAAGATTTTAGTGCCAAGGAACATTTTATTATGGTAACTTTAAGTGTGACTTTGTTTTCAATATATCACTGCTCTAGAGATAACTATACTTAAGACTACCTGTTTTAGGTCACTTAATATAATACTTTCCCTTCATTTAATGGCTAGAGATCAATATTATTATACTAGACAAAAATCATAGATAACTCTGGCTTCTAGGTATTATTAAGGAGAATTACTGAACTCAAAATACTATTTGATGTTGCTTTTGCTTTTTTTGTGGGTAGACAAACTTGTTATAATATTAAAAAGAAATAATTCTTGGCCTCAAGGCTGTATGCTGCCATATCATTGATTTCACAGCACTTAAGATTATTCTAAGATGTGTGTTTTTAAAGATAAGACAAATTATATTTATTCCTTATATTAAATGAAAGAAGAAATGCTACTATTACCTTGGCTATATTTTTTAATGTTTTAATAAATATTGAAATAAAAACATTTATAACATACATATAAGGTAACAGAAAACAAAGGAACACTGGTGTACCAAGAAACAGACTGTTCCCAGTTCCACTGAGGCCCCTTGAGATAATCTTTACTGCAGTCCATCACAGTCCTCATCCTTGCAGTGGTGACCACTATCCTGAGTTTGCGTTTATTCACTTTTAGGAAATTGTTTAATACAATATACCTTCATCAAGATACTGTTTAGTTTTTCAGGTTTTTAAACATGTATTAATGGAACCACATTTATATATTCTTCTAGACATTCTTTTTAATAAAGATTATATTTCTGAGATTTACCCGTGTTGATTAATTTTGCTGGTGTTGATTCATTGACATACCATGAAGTATTTCAATTTATAAATATACTCCATTTTATTAGCTACTATTCTATAGGCATGAATTTGATGTTTTTAATTTCTCCTATTACAAGTGTTTGCGTGAACATTCATTTTTGTTTTTATTTAAATTTCAGTTAGTTAGCATACAGCGTAATATTGGTTTCAGGTATATAATATTAGTGATCTGACACTTCCATACAAAACCCATTTTTTTCTCTAATTCTAGTCCTTAGACCTTTCATTTTCTCCTTATCTTTATTCCCTAACCAGAGCTTTCAGCACAGTGTTTAAAAGTATCAGTTAAAGTATCTTTGTCTTACTTCTTTTCTTAAAGGGAATATAAACTTTTCACATTAAGTATGATGACTGCTGTGGGTTTTATAACAATTCCCTTTTTTAGATTAAAGTAAACTTTTTTAGATTAAAGTAAACTTCCATTGCAAGTTTGTTAAGAGTGATGCCTAAGTGCCATATTTTAGCTAAATATTATCTGGCATCTTTTGGGATAATTATCTGATACATGTTGTTTTCTAATATCTTGTTCAGAGTTTTCTTCATCCGCAGGCACAAGTGTGTATTCTGCAGATACACTGGGCTATTTTTTTCTTTATCTTTCTCCATCTGCTTCTGCTTTTTTCAGGTTAGGATAGCGGCATCATAAAATACATTGGAGTGTTTTTTCCTCCTCTTAAATATTCTGGAAAATTGTGTGTAAGTTTGAATATTTTTGTTCTCAGATCACATAGATAAAATTATCCTGTTTTTGCATTTTGTTTGTAAGAAGATTTTAATTCCTTTTTCAATTATTTTAGTGATTAAAACATTCAACTTAACTATTGTTTCTTAATACACAGTATTTGTTTTATTTTTTTTATTTTTTTTTAAAGATTTTATTTAATTATTTGAGAGAGAGAGCATTAGAGAGAGCATGAGAGGAGAGAGGTCAGTGGGAGAAGCAGACTCCCTGCTGAGCAGGGAGCCCGATGTGGGACTTGATCCCGGGACTCCAGAATCATGACCTGAGCTGAAGGCAGTTGCCTAACCAACTGAGCCACCCAGGCGCCCCACAGTATTTGTTTTAAATGTGAGCTAGAGTCCAGAGAGAATGTTTGACTCATATATAGTACCAGTGGTCTCATTTTTTTCTGGGTAATGAAGTTCCCACATTTCATATTCCCTCACATTTAACTTGCTAACGAGGTGCTCTAATTGCAATGTATGCCTCTCTTCATATATTTCCTTTTGTCCCTTGAGACATCATGTAATCAAAATTTGGGCTAGATTACATGAAACACTTCACAGAAGAGCATAATTAAAAATAAAAACATCTTGGGCACCTGGGTGGCTCAGTTGGTTAAGCGACTGCCTTCACCTCAGGTCATGATCCTGGAGTCCCAGGATCGAGTCCCACATGGGGCTCCCTGCTCAGCAGGGAGTTTGCTTCTCCTGCTGACCTCTCTCCTCTCATGCTCTCTCTCTTTCATTGTGTCTCTCTCCCTCTCAAATAAATAAATAAAATATTTAAAAGAAAAAAAATAAAAACATCTTTTCTACAAAACCTACATAAAATCAGTGAGCGGGATGCTGATTGTGGTACTGCTGAATTTATGATTCAGGATATTAAATATCGCTAATATTTAAGATGAAGATTAGAGGGCTTAGAATATGTAACTTCAGGTAGGAAGATCTAGAAATTGAAGCAGTTGAAGGGAAAAACTGCCGGTTAACATCTGCCAGGAGATACCCTGGAAGATAGAGCGCACTAGAGCAGATGTGATTGGTGCCTTTTCCATATGAGTGCACAGAAGCCTAACTTCCAACCGCTAGTACCTGCTTTTTATTTTCTCTCTTTTTCTTAAAGAGTTTGTCTGGCTCTTGGAGCCTTCTTAGCTCACCTGGTCTCTGGCAGTGTCAGGAAATCAATGCCTCTTCCTCCTGGGGTCCCCAGCTAATGGCAATTGGTATATAAAAATATCCCAGTTTTCTCTTTCCTGATGACACAACTCTGAAGTGAGTGCTGTACAGTGGTTTCCAGAATTCCCCAGTTGTTGGAGGAGGTCGTGGAGAAGACATGTTGACTCACAAGCTGTTTAATGGGAGGCTCCTCACTTTCTCTCCTATCCTTAGAATGTTCTTTCTCCTTACCCTTCCAACTGTGGGAAGCTGTTATCAAGGATGTAGCCTTGAGAGAACCATGTGTTATTGAGATCATTTGGATGATCTATGTGAGTCAACCCAGTTAAGGCCTCTGTATAAATTTTTATGATTTGGGTGACCTGGTGCAGAGATCGTCTCCTCTTGTGGCCACCCAAGACATCATGCCTTGTAAGTAAGTTCCCTGTCCTATTACCATGTCTACCTATAATCTGGAGTGGTCTGCCTCTCCCTTTGGTCTGTCTTTGCCCTCTCTGTTATGGGGCCAATTAGTAAACCAACACCAGTGGGATTAAGCTACTGTTTCCCTAAGTGGTAACTTGATGTATATACTTTTTTTTTTCCCTTTTGGCTGTCTTCTCCATTGCATTTCCCCAATCTCCTATCTACGTTTTCTGCAATTACATTCCAAATAAACTAATTGTACTTGAGTACCTTTTTCAAGATCAGCTTATTTGGAAGCCCCACAAAGGCAGAAATTTCCTAGGAAATGGGTCCTCAGGATGACTGTGTAAGTGGACAACTCACTAGCCAAATGATCATAATACTTCCATTGCTGGTCCTGGGTGATGATAATCTCTGGCATGCTTTTTCTGTTTTTTAGTTTTTTGTTTAGTTTTGTTTTTATTAAAGATTTATTTTTTTAAAGGCAGGGAGGAGGAGCAGAGGGAGAGAGAGGGAAAATCTCAAGCAGACTCCTTGCTGACAGTGGAGCCCAACGGGGAGCTCCATCCCAGGACCCTGAGATCAAAACCTGAGCCAAAACCAAGAACCAGACACTTAACTCACTGAGCCACCCGGGTGCCCCTCTGGCCTGTTTTTACATCACAGTTACTAAGAATTTTCTCTGGAGTGAATCGAAATGGGATTCAAGTGTAAGGATAGACTATGCCGTATTTCTAGCATTTGAGTGTTACTGAAACAATGTTAATTAGAAGGCCCATGGAATTGGTTTATTTTGGTCAAGTGTCATCAATGAGCCAAGGACACAAATATGCAACTCATGTCATCCAGTTCCCACCTCAGAATATGGCGAGAGAGCCAGAAGTCCTCTGGGACTGTTGAAAGAGATCCTCATCTACTGCAGGCAAGAAAACATAAGAAATAGAGGTTGAAGGTAGACGTTAACTCCCAGGATCTTTAGGTCTATTATTACTCTCTTCAGTGTTCTTATATTTATCTTTTTTCTCTTCTGTTAAGGAAATGAAATTAGTTTTAAGACATGGAAGGTCAATTACTTTGCAGTACCACGTAGAAAGCCACTTATTTTGACTCTTGTGGTGGATAAATATATTACCTTAGAAGCCTTCATATGTGATGTAATCTGGACTAATGGATGACAGGTTAATAAAAAAAATCTGTTGAGGGGCGCCTGGGTGGCTCAGTCGTTAAGCGTCTGCCTTCAGCTCAGATCATGATCCCAGGGTCCTGGGATCAAACCCCACATCAGGCTCCCTGCTCAGCAGGAGGCCTGCTTATCCCTCTCCCAATCCCTCTCCTTGTGTTCCCTCTCTCACCATCTCTCTGTCAAATAAATAAATAAAAATTTTTAAAAAGTCTGTTGAAATAGGAAATTGGTGAAATAAGAAACAATCATATCTTCCAGTTTAACTTAAAACATGTGAACATTCCTGCCAATATCACTTAAATACACGTGAACATTCCTGCCAATATCAATATATTTGGAGGGCTAGAACCTATGTTCAGAGGATGATCTCATCCATATTTTATCAGTTTACATAGCTTTTAACTTACTAAAGTAAGATGCTACTACCCGAAAGTGGCTTATTTGCCTCATGCACATTTAGTGTTAAGGGTCAGTACCGTCAATTTTATTGGTCAATTGCTTAAGTAGAGGTCAGTGAAAAGATCTTTTATTGTTTACCAGATGAATTTCATGGGCTTCTGAAAAGGAGTGTCTAGTACAGTTATGGTATAATAATCTAGAAAATGCATTAGAGTGACAGAGTTTCTAAATACACCAAGATATGGAAATGCTAGAAGTAATTTTTATCGACAACTAAACATTATGATACAGAAGAATGATAAAAAAAAATTAAGATTCCATATGGATTGTTCTCTTTTTGTTCTTCTTTCCACAGATTTTATTTAAGTTTTTGTCATTTCTTACTGGAATATTTGGGGTGGGGGTGCCTTATTTTTCATTTGATATGGGTCTTTGTTTTATTCTAGTTTTGGAAATATGGACAAATTGCCAGTCTGTCCCTGAAATGGACATTTTAATAGTTCATAAATATTAGAAATGTTATAAGGACTGTTAAGTGAGATTATATGTTTAAATGGTAAGTACAGGGATAGGATCATTGAAAACACTCTGTAAAAATTAATTTTTATAATAATATTAATTAAAATGATACTCACAGAAGTTACTCATCTATATAGTGCTTTGATCCTGGATTATTTTTCTGAAATTTTTATTTTTTTCCTTGTAATCACTTATGGAGGCAAGGAGGAGGCTACAGTTTTTTCACGTATGTTTTCTTCTACTTTGGTAGATTTTCAGAAACGTAGACAAATTTTGTCTTTTTTGTCTACCATTTAATATAAATATTTCTAAAATAAAGAGCAAGTTTAGAAAAAAAACCTCCATGTTACATTATTAATCCTGTTAGGTGTTAAGTAGGAAAAAAAGTGTGCTTATTAATAGTATAAACTGATCTTTGTAAAAGCAAACAACACAACATCAGCCTACCCACCCAATACCTATCCAAATAAACACCCAGATTTATATGTGCATAGATTTATAGCAAGTTTTTATAACTGTTTATCTCCAGAGTTTAGACATGGAAGGGGTTGGAAGAGAGATTATTAATAATTTACTATTAATATGATAATATTAATATATTATTACATATTTTTGAATTGGTCCACTGGTCATAAGGATGTATTATTTGATAATTTTAAATATGTTTAGATTTCTCAGCATATGAAAAGATCAAGTTACTTGGATCATTCACATGTAAAAGAGTGAGCAAATCTTATTATTTTAAAGACATTTATATTAAGAAACTTAAGAAAACTTTTTTAAAAATTGAGAAGATAGGCCTTATTCCTTGATATTTTTTCCCATTACCCTTATTGTCTGTCTCAGCAGTTAAAACAGATACCATTTAAATATTTAAGCAGTTTCATATCATGAATATTAAATATATTCCAATAATTATTTCAGGGAATTATATTGGCTGCTAGCAAATAGCAGTTTTCTTCTGGATATAAACATTTAACAGAAGAAAAAATATTGGCTCTGCTCAGCATTTGCTTCAGAACTTCTTGGATTAGTAGGATCCACTAAAAGTAAGAGAAATAGGCAAAGGGCAAGTCTCTTATCTGTCAGTTGCTAACTTCTGTGATTGCTATAAGGTAATGAGCCACATCCTTTTGCAGAGCAGATTTCTTCCAAGAAATGAGTCACTGTATATTCTGTTAATATTTTCAGATACCAACAAATATGGGGGTCTCTCACCAAATATAATTTCCTGAAAAAAGTTGATAAAATTGATTTAAAAAGACATTTCAAAATAAAAAGACAATGGAAGTATTTATTTTCATATTGTTTTAATACTCTAACTTAAAGAATAATATAAAAATTCAGAGGACTTTAATAGTGTATTTTGTGATATCGCCTCCAAATACAAAATACAGCCCATTTTTTTATTTTAAAGATTTTTATTTATTCATTGGACAGAGATCACAAGTAGGCAGAGAGGCAGGCAGAGAGAGGTGGGGAGAGCAGAGAGCCCAATGCGGGGTGCAATCCCAGGACCCTGAGACCATGACCTGAGCTGAAGGCAGAGGTTTTAACCCACTGAGCCACCCAGGTGCCCCTAAAATACAGCCTATTTTGATAGTTCAATTTGATTTCTTAAGAAGTTTTAAGAAAAAAAAGTCATAGCACTCTTTGATTGAATTAATTTGTTGTTATCAGTCTGAAATAGTCAAACTGGTGTGTACCCATAGGTATGAGCAGATTGCTCCAGAATTTGCTTGTGAGGGAGCAGACCTCACAGAAGTAATTTGCACCATTCCCTTTCCTAGTTTTTTTTTTGTTTTTTTCTCTCCCAACTCTTTGGTTTACTTAATCCCCAAGAACAGTCTCTGCTCTAATCTCAGGCCTGGGAGTGAAGCCTGTCTCTACTGTTAAGGGCTGGAAATCTGGCTGGGGGAGCGGTTTCAACACCTTATTCTATCTTACCGGTGGTAGATACCCTGTCAATTGTCCTGCATAGATCTGTGGTTCCATGTTGGAACTGGCCTTGGGCTAGTTTGTAGCATCATGGTCTGGCATTCTGGTTCAGAAATTGGGTCCTACAATGTTATACTGTTTTACCTTGACAGTCTGCCCCACTCTTGTGTTTCTGAAGGAATGAGGGCATTTTTATGTTTTACCATCACTCCAGAAATGTCAAAGTCATCTCCCTTCCCTTGCCCGTCTGTGTGCAATGGTGCCTTTTGGACGAGTTCTTTCTGCCCCATGTCTCATCTGTATTGCATGGTTCTTGATACTCTTGTGGAACTCACTTACTGCTAAGAACTTCTTATGACACCCTCTTGCTGGACTCCCCTGTCAGTGACTTGTTGGACACCATCACTTCTCAACAATATCAGAGACCCTCATTATTTCCATACCTTTTGTCTTTTAGAAAATTTTATTTTCATTTAATTTTAATTTTTTAATTTTATTTTATGGTTTCTGACAACTATATGGAATTAATCAACGGTTTTCAGCTGTAATACCAAGAAATACTAAGAATAACAGTAAGAGCTTATCCTCTTTTATGATTAAAATGTAAACAGTGTTCAGACAATGGGATTGTGGGTGTTTATACTTTTAAAACAGTCTCTAATATCATTTTACTATTAGATGTGATTCATACTTCTTTACTCACTCATCTCCATGGCACTAACAAAACTACCATACTGTTCGGATAGACCCTCATCTATTTCGTGCTTCTGTTTTTTTTTTTTTTTTCAAAGATTTTATTTATTTATTTGACAGAGAGATCACAAGCAGGCAGAGAGGCAGCAGAGAGAGAGGAGGAAGCAGGCTCCCCTAGAGAGCAGAGAGCCCGATGTGGGGCTCGATCCCAGGACTCTGAGATCATGACCCGAGCCGAAGGCAGCGGCTTAACCCACTGAGCCACCCAGGCGCCCCTCGTGCTTCTGTTTTAAAGTTCAAAGTTTGTCTTACTTCACTGAACAATGACTGAAATCTGAATTCTTGTTATAAAAGTACTTGAGTTTCTTAGTGACTTTCAAAATAGAGAAGACTGATAATGAAACTAACTGAATAAATCCATCCTTTTATTTATATATTCATTCATGATATATAATAAGTAATCATCTAAGTCCTGAAGGTATATATTTGAAGAATATCTTTACTCTTGGTATTCTCACGGCATAAAGGGGAAAGGCCAATTTGTAAACAAATAATTAGTATATAGTGTGCTTGATACTAAAGGAGAAAGTTGTGACATTGCTAACGGAGGGACACTGCCCCAATCAGAAGCACTCTATCAGTGATAGAGGTTGGAAATGGAATATCATTTGTTTTCTCAAATATCAATTCTTTCCAATCTTCAGAGTTTCTAGGATGTTTCCTTCATTGTATATCTCTTTTGTTGTATAGTGAGTTCTTTTCCAGGATCTTGGCTCAACCAAAGGTCAATAAGCACATGTTTACACAAGAAGCTGGGAGGAGAAGCATTGTTCATTCAAGGTAGATTTAGTATCATGTCTCATGAATTGTTTCCAGGACATATATATCTCTTCTTTTCTTTCCTTTGTGTTTATTCTTCTTCATCAGATGCTTCTGCACCCTGGTCCATCTTTCGTAAATGCTCAATATAAAGTGTAGTAGTAATAGCACTGGTTTTAGAATCCTGACCATTTGCTAGTTGTACAACCTTGGGTGATAATTATTCTCAGCATCTTTTCCTTGATGTGTAAAATTAGTTAATGTCAAATTTTCAGCATTAATATGCAGTTAAATAAGGATTCAGAGTCTATTTTATCTTGAAAATAGTAGAAACCAAGGAAGTTATCTTGATCTCCTTTCTCTCCTATTCAAATGACTTACAAAACAACTTTATGAAAGTATATTGGGACAAGTAGATGCAGTATTCAGTGCACACATTAGCTTAGAATTCAGTTGAACTACTTTAAGAAAAATGATAACTGTAATCATATAGTAAAAATAAAACTGCTTGGGAAAGGTCAGAAAACAGTTCTAATAGCTTTTCAACATAGAAGTTTTCAACATAGAAATGCATAGAAGATAAAACAACAAAAGCGTGCAATAATAATTAAAGTCTGATTGAGCTTTGCAAATCAACAGCATATATCTTTCTCCTTCTTTCTGGAAAGTTCAAGTACATAGTACAGTTTGAACATTCGCTGTGGACTAGTGACATGCTATATGCTATTCCTAACTGAGTTAGGTTAAGTTGTCCTATTATCATACAAGTTAAATTTGGTATTTATAGAGGCACATAGAGCAGAGGCTCTGGGGAAGTCCAAACAGACAGCATTACAAACCTTTGCCTTTGGAGAAATCCAGGGATGATTCAAAGAACTGCTCTAAGAAATGAACCTGGGGAAATAATTTGAAAAGGAAGACGGTAACTGTTCAGAGAAGCAGGAGAAGAATTAAAACAGAAATGGGGTGCCTAGGTGACTTAGTTGGTTAAGTGTCTGACTCTTGATTTCGTCTCAGGTCATGATCTCAGGGTCATGAGATTGAGTCCTGTTTCTGGCTCTGTGCTCAGTGGGGAGTCTGCTTGAGATTCTCTCTCACCCTCTGCCCTTCCCCACCTTGTGCTCGCTCTCATTCTCTCTCTCTCTCAAATAAAAAACACAAACAAAACCAAAGACCAAAAAACATAGCCAGGAATCAAAAAATACAAAAAAAAACAAAAAAAAAGTGAGGAAGAGGGAAAGAAGAGATGAAGAGATGAGAAAAAAGACATATTAATGGGCCAAATGGTGAATCAATTCTGTTTCCTTGAGCTGACAAGTGGAAAAAAATTTACCTTGAGTTTTTGAAACAATCTCAGCACACACAACCTTCTAATCCTGATGGAGTTTTTCTATGGTAAAGAAAAGGCAAATATGAGATATCAGAATTTTCTTTCTATAGAAACTATGAAAAACAGTTGCAATTTGGGCAGATCAAAGGATCCCAGTCAGCTCAAGAGTTTGACAAATATTTGTTATGTCCCTTCCCTTTATATCATTATCATCATCATCATCGTCATTTCAGGTATTGGAATGTAACATGATTAAGAACTGATCCTTGTCTTCAAGGGGATCACTGTTCTTGTGAGGCAGATACTCAGGTAAAGACACATTGAAAATCACATTATATGTTCTTACTAGAAACAGGAACAGTATGACATAGGAAACAGAGGAGAAGATTTATTCCAATTTGAGGGCTTTGGGAAATTTTCCTGGGGATATTTAAAAAAAGTAGATTTTGTTTTGATAGCATAGATGGAGTTAAACAAGTGTAGAAAGTTGTAAGTTTCGAGGAAGTGGTGGCAGGATGAGCAAAGTAACACATGCATGAACCAGCATGGTATGAAGAAATTAAAGAAGTTGGTTATTGTGAGAGCCAGGGTTTGTAGATAGGAATTAAAGTTATTAGATGTTAGGATATAAAATACTTCATATGTGAAGATAAGGTTATTTGACAGGAAGGAGATTTTGTAGGTCAAGTGTCAAAAAAACAAGTTCTACAGATAGTCTCTTTTTTGGGGTCCACATTAAATAAATATTTGACAATATGAGATTTTATACTAGAGTCAGATGCCAGTGCTTTGATGGCAGCACCCATTCTTCATTTCCTCATAGCAGTAATCTCCTGAAATGAGAAGGTTTCTATGAGGGCCATGTGTTTTCTGTTGTGCCACTGTGGCCACTCTTCACACAAAGTTTACATATGCACTTGCTAGCTTTATTCTTATCCCACCCACCTAGCCATTTGACTTTGCTAGCTCGCCTCTTGACGTTGGTTATCTAAATGAGAGAAAACTATTGATGTATTTTATTTTCTGGCATGATATGTTTAATTGGGGGAAGATGAGGTTGGATTTGTGGAAAGGCCAGAAGGAGAGCAAGAAACAGAACATTTATAAGGTTGTAATCATTAATGTGCTGCTTAATTAAAACTTGCTTAAATTTATCACATTGCAGTCATTTTCTGGGTATGAGGGAAAGAGAGGAGGTTATTGATGATAAAGAGTTTTATGGATTGGATGACTAGATTGATGATAAGACCCATAACTAAGATGGAAAACACCTGAATAGATTTGAAGGAGAGAGAGAGAGATGTATTCAATTTTGGATAAGCTGAGTTTGAAGTTCCCGGGGGTCAGGTGAGCAGTGATTAGCACTTGTAAGACAGAAGCTTAGTGGAAGGAACAATATTAAGAATACAATTCAGGAATTATTGTTATATGAGTGGTATTTGAAACCATAAAAATAAGTAAAGGCTTGAAAGTGACAATAGAGCAAGAGAAAATCCTGGAAAACCAGAAATGGGAAAAGGAAAGAGAGAGGTAGATTAATACATGAAAAAATGAAGGATTCAGAGAATTAGAGATAAAATCAGAAAAAAGTGTACTTCACTATCTGAATCTATTTGGTTCCTGAGTTCAGCTAGCAGGAGTTTGGATGGTAAGGGATATCTTTATCTCAGAGCATTCAAGGGGATAGGAAATTTTAGGCAGTTAGTGGTTAGTAGTTCCAAAGTCATAAGATAAGAGCTGAAATGCAATCATATAGAAATTATGATGATCTTTGCTTGAGTAATTTTAATGTAGCAATGGAAGCAGAAGACAAAAGCCAGAATCCAGGAGGGTGAGAGATAAATGGAAGATGTCGAGTCAGTGAGAATAAACTACTTTCAAGAAGGGTGACTGACAAGAGAAAGTAAAATTAAAAAACAAAGCAAAACAAAACAAAAAACACAGAGATGATATTAAGAATAGGATGCAAGATCTAGAAGAGGCTTACAGTATGTGGAAGAGATTGGGACATGTTAATTACATACTTAAAAATATTTTGCATGGATATCAAAAACTAGAAACTTGAGTAATTCTAAATACAATAAAGGGTAACCTCTTATCATTGAGGTTTTTTACTCTTTATCATTTTATTTTTTATTATTTTTAAAATTATTATTTTTGCTATCTACCTTTTTTTTTTTTTTTTTTTTTTTTTTTTAATTACGCTCTACCATTTTAAAAAATCAGAGAGGGCACCTAGGTGGCTCAGTCAGTGAAGTGTCCAACTCTTGATTTCAGCTTAGGTCATGATCTCTGGGTTGTGAGGTGGAGCCCAGCATTGGGCCCTGCACTGGGCATGGGGCCTGCTTGTGATTCTCTTTCTCCGTCGCTTTCTGATCCACCCTGCCCCCCTGGCATGTGCGACCTCTCTGTCTCTCACTCTCTTTCTCTGTCTCTCTCTAATCCAAGAAACTTTGTTTGATAATTCATACCTGCCTGAACATACCACATACATTTTTTTCTGTTGCGATAGCTTTAGTGATGGCGAGAGAGGCCCTTGTCTTTAAAGGCAACACATTCTGTTCTTATGCACCTCTAACTTTCCTCTTATTCTTTGTATGTCAATTCAAAATCTGCTTCTCATGTTTCCACTTGTGGCTCTAGTTCTGCTCTCAGAAGCTAGATACAGTAAGACTAATCTATCTTTCATAAGAAGTCCTTTAGATATTTGAAAAATAACTTGCACTCTTCCTCTTCTATTCAGCTTCTTTCTAAGCTACATGGAAATTTCTACACTTAGCTCCTATTTGAAGTATTTTCAGGTCTCTCACGAGCTTTAGCTCTTATTTCTTCTTCCTCTTAATTTACTCTGGCTTATCAATATATTTAATAATGTTGAATTGTACATAATACTCCCAAGTTTGGTTTGTGTAGCATGAAGTTGGTCTGCCTGTTTCACTGTAAGGAGATTATTCCTTTATTTAAACTTTTAAGATTTGCTAGCTATTGTAAGCAACCATCTCACACCTTAGCTCATTAGGAGATTTGTAGCCACAGATAATTTTCACATTAACTCATGCCAAGTACTTTTTCTTCCTCCATAGACTTATGTTATGTTAGTTATTTTTGAACTTAAAAGTGTAAGTGTACATTTTCTTATCTTCACATTAGCCTGGGATTTTAGTTTCTCATTGTCATATTGAATCTTAATTTTGTCACTGTATTATTTGCTCTCTACCTACTTTGTTGTTTCCTGAAAAAATAAGTATCCTTTTATGTTCCCATCTAATGCATGGAATAAAAATGACAGATAGGTGAGGACAAGACCACAACTTTGTGGTGTTCCACTGGAGATTTATCCCAAGATTGAATTCAATGTCTTACTTAACCCTAGGTATGTTTATTAAGGCATTTGTGAATTCACCTAGCAATATTCCCCAACTCACATTTCAAAAACAACCTATTAACATATGTGAACACTTTATTCAGGTGACCAACTGTTTTGTCAAAGTAGTGAAAAATTATCAAAAGAGGAAATAATGATTGTATAAGCAGACTCATTTTAGGTAAATATTCATGGATTTCTTAGGATTCATGATTCTTTTCAAGTAATAGTAATTTATACTTACATAGTGCTTAGCTTTTCTAAAGTGATTTGTCATGCAGTTTTCCAGAGTGGATGCATTTTACAAAGTTCATAGGCTTTGGAATCTAGCAAATGAATTAACATATCTGGTTTGGGTGTGTTTTAGTTCCTTGTCCAAGAAATATCTAAACTTTCACTATTTAAGAGGGGAATAATAAATGGTTCACAAGATTATTATTAAGATTTAATGAGAATTTATATAAAGCATCCAGTCCAGGGTCTAGTCCATAGTGTGTGTATGGCACTTTAAATTTCTTAAAATTTTTTATATAGTGTAATTGACACACAATTTATATTAGTTTTAGATGTACCACATAGTGATTCAACTTTTCTATATGTTATGCTCTGGGGTAGCTACTGTCTGTCACTATATAAGGCTATTATAATATCTTTGACTATATTTCCTATGCTGTACCTTTTATTCCTATTACTTATTCATTTCTTAACCGGAAACCTGTATCTTCCACTTTCCTTTACCCATTTTGCTCATCCACCTACCCCTTTTCTTCTGGCAACCATCAGTTCTCTGTTTTTACAGATCTAATTCACTTTTTGTTTGTTTATTCACTTGTTTATTTAAGATTCTACATATAAGTGAAATCATATGGTATCTGTCTTTCTCAATCTGACTTAGTTCACTTAGCATAATGCCCTCTCAGTCCATCCATGTTGACACAAATGGCACAATCTCACCCTTTTAAAGACTGCATAATATTCCATTATATATTTTAGACACTTGCACACACACCATATCTTCCTTATCCTATTATCTATCAGTGAACATTTCAGTTGCTTCTATATCTTGATTATTATAAGTAATGCTTCAGTAAATGTAGAGGTGCACATATCTTTTCAAATTAATATTTTCATCTTCTCTGAATACCCAGCAGTAGAATTATTGGATCATATGGCATATTAGACTTGATGGACATAACAGGTATATACAGAACTTACCATCCAAAAACAACAGACTACACATCCTTTCTGAGTGCATATGGAATAGTCTCCATAATAGACCACCTGTTAAGCCACAAAACAAACCTCAGTAAATTTAAGAAGATTGAAACCATACCATGCATACTTTCTAACCACAATGGTATGAAACTAGAAATCAATTACAAGAAAAAGAATTGGAAAAAACATGAATATGTGGTGGCTAAACAACATCATACTAAACAAGCAATAATTCACTGAAACAAAGAAGAAATTTAAAAAAAAATACATGAAGACAAATGAAAAGGAAAACACAATGTTCTGAAATCTTTGGGGTGCATTGAAAGCAGTTCTAAGAGGGAAATACATAGCGATACAGGCCTACCTCAAGAAACAAGAAAAAACTCAGTTGAACAACCTGCCCTTACACCTTAGGGAACTAGAAAACGAATAGACAGGGCCCAAGATGAGTAGAAAGGACACATTACATTTTTTACTTCCAGCAGCAAGATGTTCAGAGTAACTGTACTGAGTATTCAGACTGAGTTTATGTACATTTTGAAGATGAGTAAGAAAAGTTTAGAGAGTTTTATTCATTCTTTCAACATTTATTGAATGCTTTCTAGGAATTTGGTAATCTTATGCTTTGGATGTAATGAATTATGAGATGCAGGCTTAGGTATCCTGGGAAAATAAAGAATGTATACCAAACCTAACCTTAATAGCTAGATACTTAATTTTGAACACCATTTGGCTAAGAGTTGACATAGTGTTTGGACAGTTCAGTGATTGTCTCTATTATAGACATTTTATAAATATTCACAATGAATGCCCTAAGTCCTTTTATATGTAGGTGTAGTCTATAATAAAATCTCCTTGTGTCAAGCTCCAAAGAGTAATATGTTGGGGCAAAAACATGTGGCACATTAAATGTCTACAGACCAGCTTTAATGAATCATTAAAAATTATTTATAATCAGGATATGAACTCTATGTAATTAGATAATTTTAAGGTATTCATGGGGGTTAAATAATTTGTTTTTTTTATGTAGTAAAATATTTCCCTCCTGATTAAAAATAATCTGTTAATTTTCCATTTTTATAGCTACATAGCCTTAACTTGGGCATAAACACAGAACTAGTGCAATTACAATTAATGATGTTTGAATGTAATTCAAAATTGTCAAATTATGACCTTTTCTGTAAGAATCAATTTATTCAATTCAAATCCTATTGTCTGAGAGAATGAATAATACTGTTCAACTATGGAAAACTGTCAGGATAGATAATAATTTAATAGTTCTATTTAATAGCACTGACTAGAAAGATAACTGAAAATATAGTTTAATATGACAGACCTGTTTTGTTTTTTTGCTAACTTAATCAAAACACAGTATTTTTCCCTTGGGAGAATTTTTACTCCTTTGAAGTGAGATTTGAAAAAAAAAATGATAATACAGGACTTCGCACTTTGAGAGGAAATGCACTGAGTGTTTTATATGAAGATACTATGTGGATTTTTCACATGCACTGTTAAAATAATAAACCTCCAAGGAAGACTTGAGCAGAGAGCCCGATGTGGGACTCGATCCCAGGACCCTGAGATCATGACCCAAGCCGAAGGCAGCGGCTTAACCCACTGAGCCACCCAGGCGCCCGACATTTATTTTTTAAAACATGGACAAAACTTAAGAAACTCTTCTGTTCTCAGAACTGGGGGTTATGGTTGTGCATGTATCTGGTGTTAAGTGCCCTAAATATTTCTCTATGGGGATTGAATTCCAAAATTATATTATAAATTATACAGCCTACATGTCCACTTTAATTTATGACTACTGGTGATATACTGTATTTACAGGCATCAAAGTTGGCTGGTTCAGATGCCTGCATCATCAAGAATGGAAATTTAACCTATTTATGGCTAAAATTTCCTTGACTTTGAAAAAGACTTACTTTACTACTAAGCAATCTTCTAGTCCTCAAGCAGCATTGCTCCCTCAATTGTACTTCAAAATACTGTGGTCAGAAGAGACAAAAATCAATTAGACTAAATGCAAGGACAATTTTTGTATTGTTTGGAACTAGATGGAGAATGTACCTAAAATTTTGAGAAAAATATAATGATCCAAGGGCAAGATCAATTTTATATTAAGACTATAGAAGAACATTTAAAAACTCAGCATTTAAATATCTATTCTCCTTGGTAGAAGATACTCTGCCTCTTACTTTCCATATCCTCATTAGGGCTTGTCCTAACCTCACATAGTGTGAACCTTTGCTGTTGTGGATCTGAAGTTTAGAAAGCTCTAACAATTTAAATGCTAAAGAATTTGGGATTTGCTTATAAGATAATTTTTCATAGATGTACTTATTCATATCTACATACCCCTATATTTATAATATGTTGAAATATTCCATTTAAAAGGGAAACTTAAATAAAAAGAACTAGTATATTCTGTACTATTCAGAACTATTGAGTTAGTAGACTTACAGTTCATCTCCCTGGGAAATGGAACATATACTAGTGAGTATAGTGCATGAACTGGGTAATTATAAATTTAGTTGAATTAATGAAGTTATAAATAAACTTTATTCATTTTCCGCTAAAAACTACTGCTTATACTTTATTGTGTTTACTTCTCCATTAGAAAAATTAGAGCATTCACAGGCTTTTTCATAACAGAATTTAAGATTTCCAGTTGAATGCTTTGGAGAATAGACTATAGCCATCAAAACACATATTACTTCTACAATGCTTAATATTTTAATATGTTTAAAGTATTTTATCACTGCAAGCTAACAAGCAATGTCTTTTGAGTCCACAATTATATAGAAGGTAAAATTTTTTTTTCTTTTGTAGCTTTTTAAAAAGATGAAATTTGAAGTGGAATACATTAGGAGGGCTTACAGCTTACTGTAGGTTTTTAACTATGTGCCCAGATATGGTCTATCATATCTTATTACTGTACCTAATAATAATGCCCAAGTTTATCCTTTTAAAAATTTCTTTGTACCACAAATTTGTGCTCCTTTTAAAAATTTGAGTGTTTTGGGGTGCCTGGGTGGCTCAGTGGGTTAAAGCCTCTGCCTTTGGCTCAGGTCATGATCCCAGGGTCCTGGGATCGAGCCCCGCATCGGGCTCTCTGCTCAGCAGGGAGCCTGCTTCTTCCTCTCTCTCTGACTGTTTCTCTGCCTACTTGTGATCTCCGTCTGCCAAATAAATTAAAAAAAAAAATTTGAGTGTTTATATTTTAGTCATGGCACAGTTTGTGGAAAATCTTTGACAGGAACCATGAAAGCTTGGTGAAAGTCACAGTTTAAGATTAACATAAGCACCTACAAAAAATACAGACAATTCATAGTGGTTCCTATATTTGTTCTTATAAAATAAAAATAATATCAAGCACACTATACTCTAAATACCTTTTTTTGGCAAGTGAGGTTTAGTTTTAATTATCTCTGATATCATTTATATAAGTACATGTCACAAATAACTTGGTAAAAATAATGAGGTCTTGGTTGCATGAGACCTCATTCTAGCTATGTGTAAATGAAATCTTCCTACTGGGATTATTATATTACTACAGTACTATAACCTCTCTGAAAAATTTAACATCAAATATGAATGCTAATGTTAATATCTAAGTTTATTATAAGAAGTATCATATTTATGGATTTATTAAAACAAAATCCAGTCAAACCTTATAGTTCAGTTGTTTCTTTTTTTAAAGATTTTATTTATTTATTTGACAGAGAGAGAGTGATCACTAGTAGGCAGAGAGAGAGGGGAAAGCAGGCTCCCCACTGAGCAGAGAGCCCGATGAGGGGCTTGATCCCACAATGCTGAGATCATGACCCAAGCTGAGGGCAGAGACCCAACCCACTGGGCCACCCACGTGCACCCAGGTTTGTTTTGTTTTTTTTTCTTCTTTTTTTTTTTTTTGCTTTTGTTGACAACTTGACAACTATCAGTTACTATAAAAACAAGTTTCATGCATGTTTGGGCTTTTTATTCTCCTAGATAATGCCAGAGAATAAGTTCCATAAATATATCTATACTTGACAGAGTCATTGCCATATGACAGTAAACATGCAAAAAGTGAAATCTGGCTTTCATTCAATTCCCAAGACTTCTTACTCTTAGAATAATCAGTTTTTGGAAACCTGAGAAATGTATGTACATATTTCAGTTTTTTTTTCTGGAATATTTTATATTGGTACACTCTGCTTTTCTAAAAGCCTTAAGTAATTTTCAGCACACTTGATGAAGGATATTTAAGAATATATCCAGCCTAATAGCTGCTAGAAAGCTGACGAGAAAGATCTCTTGGTTGTCCAAACCCTTGGGATGCACACAAAACTTTATGTGGCATCTTTAATGATAGGTAACCATTTTATACAAGGACAGTTTATTTCTATTCTTAAACCACAACAAAACGCAGTGGCTCATTCCACATGGACTTCAATCTTTTTTTCCAAGTATATAAACCCAGAATTTTATTTGTTATTTATTTATTTATTTATTTATTTAAGATTTTATTTATTTATTTGGGAGAGAGAGTGAGAGAGCACACAAAGCACGAGCAGGGCAAGGGTTAGAGTGGGAAGCTGACTGTCCGCTACTTGAGCAGGGAGCCCAATGTGGGACACGATTCTGGGACTCTGGGATCATGACCTGAGGTGAAGGCAGACAGCTAACAACTAAGCCACCCATATGCCCCTAAACCCAAAATTTTAGAGAGTAAAATGGATCATAGATTTTATGTGGACTAATGGTTCTCAGACATTTATGTTACAAAGATTAAAAATTTAAAAAACATTGAGGTGGAAGAGAACAAAGACTGCTCCATTTTTTATGGAATCCAACACTTTAAACAGAGATTAATGAATAAAGAAAATGTGGCATATACATGCAATGGAATACTATTTATCCCTTAAGAAGGCAAAAATATCCTGCAGTATGTGCCAAGATGGATTAACTTTGAGGATGCTATGCTAAGTGAAATAAGTCAGTAACAGGAATGCAAATACTGTATGATTCCACTTGTGTGAGATGTCTAAAATGGTCAAATTCGTAGAATCAAAGAGTGGAGTAGTGGTTGCCAGGGGCTAAGGAAGTGGGAAATGTGGATCAATGCCCATCAATGAGCATCGAGTTTTAGTTAAGGAAGATGGATAGGCTCTAGAGATCTGCTGTACAACTTTATATTTACAGTTGACAATAATGTACTGGACACATATACATTGGTTTAGAGGTGGATCTCATGTGTTCAGACTACAATAAAATAAAGTTTAAAAGAAGCTACAATTATTATAATGTTTTCAAAAAAACTAACCCCAAATATTAATATTAATAATAATACAGACAGAATAAAGAACAACCTGATATATATATTTTCATTTTCTAAAAATTTCATGAAGTGCAGTAGTCAGTTGTCACTCCTGTTGTTCATGAGGTAATCATTAACATGTCCTACTGGGACACACTCTGCCCTTGCCTTCTCAACCAGCCATATCTCTCAGTCCCCTTACCTTTTGCCCTCCAACTTCCCAGACGTTCTTTTGGTTCCTTCAGCGCAGTGGTGTACAAAATGAGATAAAGAAAGACACTGGAGGTCACAAGAGGATATTACATTGAGGTGATGGTGAAAATATTAGGATTTATTTTGATATTTATCTACAAAACTGTTAAAGTAGACTTCACTGACATTTTTGGTAAGGATTACTGCCTTGATATCTTGGTCAGAGGGTACCCTGTCACAGAATGGAGGAGTTCTCTGGGGAGGAGAGGGTGCTTGTAAACCTGCACTGATATATGGCTTGACTCTTACTCTTTTGTCCATTTCCAGAATATTTTAAAGCACTGCAGTTCATGCAAAACAAGCTTTCTTTAAAAAAAAAAAAAGGTTTACCCTTTGGTAAGGTTTTACTGAGATTGGTATTTATTTATTTATTTATTTATTTATTTAGATTTTATTTATTTGACACAGAGAGAGATCACAAGTAGGCAGAGAGGCAGGCAGAGACAGAGGGAAGCAGGCTCCCTGCTGAGCAGAGAGCCAAATGTGGGGCTTGATCCCAGGACCCTGAGATCACCATCTGACCGAAAGGCAGAGAGTTAACCCACTGAGCCACCTAGGTGCCCCATGAGGTTGGTTTTTCAAAACATTGCTTTTTATAATGGAGTGTTTATAGATCTTAGGAAATAAGATGGGCAGTGACAATCAAAATCTTCTGTGATGTCCAAAGATTGCTAGTTAACACATAGTGAAATTCTTTGAAGGCTCGTTCTACATAAAGACAAATTTATAAGTTTTCCTTTTCAAAAAAATGTGCTCCTTTCTGTCAAATCGTTCTCTTCAGTTTCAAACCTACTAATCATTTTTTACAACCAAAGTTGCCTAGCCTATTTGAAGGAACTTTGATGTTTCAGTGAGTGAAACGGCTAATAATACTCTCTTTTAAGGAAACTCTTGTTATGGATAGAGCTCTTTTGAAGACAGATGTTTGGAAGTGTTTCCATCATTATTACATAGATGCCAGAAGTTATGTGATTGCACCACCTATAAATGTCCTCTTTGGAGGCAAAGTTTTCTAATCTCTGAGAATTTTTTAAATGCAGAATTTCTGTGGATTTTAGATTCATTTGTTAGAAATTGAATATGCAACACGCTCTGATCAGTTTTCTAGACAACTGACTGATGCCAGGAAATCACAAATTGCTAGGCAATTCTTAATAAAAACTTTTGCTTACTGGGCAAGTAGATTGTAAAATTGAAGTAATAATTTTGTAAGTCTAGCTAATCATGTAATTTTCCTTTTTAGATATGCTCCTTTGTGGACTATTATGTTTTGAAGCTATAATGGCCATTAAAATTAGTAGTCAAAATAAACAGGCCATAGAAAGACTTTTAATCACTGTATCACAAAGTACTAAACCAAGATTTTCAAAAACAAAAATGTATAATCTATTTGCCACAGTGTTCTTTTTTTATTGTTGTTGCTGTTAGAATGGAAAGGTTTCTGTACCCTTCATGTAATATTGAAACATTTGTATTTTTGTTATTTTTATATTATACATATCATACAAATACAATGGTATGTGTACTCTGCTCATGGATAAAGAAACAAACATTAGTAGTGTGGTCAAATTTTTTAGCCGCTTATTGTACATAGTCAAACTAAATTGGGAGACCACTGCTTTCATAAGCTATGCTCCCTGCCACTTCCCGATGTTACTCATGCTTTGCCACTTGCCTGAAAGGCTCTCAGCCTCCTTTCATCCCTCATTATCATTACCTCCCGTTCATCTATATCTCAGCTTAAAGACACTTTCTTACAGAAGCTTTATCTGATCGCCTTCAGAAAAGTTAATTATTGTACTCTCTTGTGGCTCTTTCTGCTTTATCTTCATAGTACTTACACACAGTATGTAATTTTGTATGCGTTTCTGTGATTATTCATTTAGTGTTTCTGCCTCCATCCCAGTCCCCAAAACACTAAGCTCTCAGAGGCAGGAAATCAGAGTCCCTGTATCCCTAATACCTCATGGCCTCAGACATGTAGTAGATATTCAGTGAACATTCCAAGCATGTGTGAATGAATGAATTGCCCTTAAAAACTTTATGAAGATCAGTTCAAAGACTAGTGTTTGGCAGTTTTAAGTTGGATTAACTTTTTCATTTGTACAGATAACATAACTGAAGCCTGAAGAGATGAAGTTATGTCTATTATATTAAATTATTATGCCTACACTTCTGAGACAAAAAGTTAGGTCTCCTCATTCCCAGCCCAGAGATATTAATATTCTCATATTGTATTGGTTTTTATACCACATTGATTTTTTGGGATCAGTTCTTTCCCTCTGAGTGGGTTACCAACTTCTCCATTTTGGAACTTATGTTTCATCCAGGGTTTTTGTTGGCCATGAAGTTTATACAATTCTGAGGATCCTCATTAAGCAAAATAAAATAAAAACAAAATTGGACACAAAACTGAGTTGGTACAATAGGTGGTTGAATATACTGGCTGTAGTTGGATTTTTTTTTAATTGCTACACCATGGTGACTATAAATAAACTAATTACAAAGAAATGACTGAGAGTCATGGATACTATCCTTCTAAAATAAAACATCTGAGCTCAACCTCCCTCTAGCTAGGTCCAAATAATGAGGGCTACTCCAAAGCTGATTATTTGACAGGAAGGAACCCTGTGACAGTGAAAGTTGGAGAGGAAAGAGGCAGTGATAATAACTAACTTTGGTTACGATGACTTAATTTTGCAAATTTTTCAAGATACAAACTTCTATGAACATAGTGTTAAAGCCCATTCCAGAGCCCTGGAAGGGGACAGTAGAAATGAAGCACATTTAAAATTAAGCTCCATTAATTTTAGGGGTGCCTGGGTGGCTCAGTCAGTTAAGCATCTGCCTTCGGCTCAGTTCATGGAGGATGCTGGGATCGAGTCCTACACTGCGGGGGGGTTGCTCGGTGGGGAGCCTGCTTTCCCCTCTCGCTCTGCTTGCCGCTCCCTCTGCTTGTGCTCTCTCTCTCTCAAATAAAGTAAAATCTTTAAAAAATAAGTAAATAAAACAAAATTAAGCTCCTTTAGCTTTATAATAAACACTTCTCTGCTGATACCTTTTGTGTACGAGCTGTTGCAGTTTGGTCTCCTTGACCTGCTCCATTTGTTCCTACTCTGTATTGTGTATGCTCAGCAAACTGGATTTATCAAATTGCCAACTTCCTAACACCTTGCTAGTAGCTGGTCCACTATTTTTCACTACCCTCCTATTGATTTATTTATTTTGGTTTCTCTCCTTTGGGATTTTATTCACTTCTGGAGACAGAAAAACCATGTCCTGAATTTGAACATTTAAAAGCTTCTCTGGAGAGCCTTTTCACCTCTGAGTCTAGTTCAAAACATTTATTGCTCTAACAGCATAAAATGGCACACTAGGGTATTATTCCTAGTGCTCAAATGCTACATATATGTATACACAAGGTGTAACATTTAATCTTCTAAATCGTGTACATTCTCTTTCATGGGGAAGGAAGTTATAAGTTAGCAACAGCCAAAAGATCAACCCGATTGCCCTACAGTCAACAGGTGTCCATCCTTTCTGTAATGTTCTTCAGATTCCTACCTTGATTTATCCCCACTCAACCTATTTCTCTACCCACCTCTGTGTCTTGCATCTCTGCCTATTGCATTTGGATAATTTTCCACGAATCGTTAACTTCTTCTATATTCGCTTCAATAAAGTAGACAGAGAACATCAGCTTTGGAAATAAATATACTTTTAATATATATTAATTCCTCTTTTAAAAAATATATTTATTTGTATATTCAGTTCTCTGACTCTGACTGTAAACTCATACACACAAAAGCTATTTCCTTTTTTCTTTCTGTTCTTCATATTGTCTAACACAATGCCTTGGACATATATAGCATTAAATAGGTTTATGTAAATTCAAACTAATTGGGACTGTCATTATTTGATTATTTACCAGAATTTGAAAGGATAGCATTTTAGTACTTAAAGAAAAAGTTGTTAAAGCTTCTTATTGAAGAACTGTTCTTCGCTTGGTGAATCCTCCCTTGGTGTCCATGTCCATCATTCAACTCAGTGATCACACATCCATATTTTATCTTTTGGAAATTTAACTGCTAAAGTATATCCTTATGCATACATTCTGTTTTTGAAAAAAAAAAAAATCCCACAGGTTATCTCTGGCAGGATGGGTAAATTTCATAAAACTTAGAAATCTACCACAAAGGGTCTTTTCTGTGAAGCATTGTCATTTTGTTTGCCAACTCTGAAAGACTTCTCTTTCAAGGGCTGAGAAAAATTGAAATGACAATGATACTCCCCAACCAAGAAACCGACAGATATATATCATCTAAATTAGAATATACTGGGTGCGATATGCAAGTGATGTATCACTAAATTCTATTCCAAAATATTACACTATATGTCAACTAACTAGAATTTATTTAAAAGACTGTATTAATTTATTTGAGAGAGAAAGAAAGAGAAAGAGTGCATGAGAACAGAGAGGAGCAGAGGGAGAGGGACCAGCAGACTCCATGTTGAGCACAGAGTCCAATGTGGGGCTTGAACCTGTGAGCCTGAGATCATGACCTGAGCCAAAATCAACTGTTAGAGACCCAACCATCTGAGCCACCCAAGGGCCCTGAACTAACTAGAATTTAATAAGATTTGAAAAAATAAAAAATAATAAAAAAGGAATATACATTGAGACTTTTAGGTCACCATGATAGAGTAATATCACCCAATTATCTCCCTCTTTCACTCTAAATTTCCACAAAAATTAAGGAAGATAAAGGCAAAGGAATAAATCTATAGAAATGGTAAGGACTAGCAAGAATGCCAAGTGTGGATTAGGAATTCTAAGGAAATTATTTAAAATGTAATGGAAATGAAACTCTTTTAATGAAAAATCATTCAAAGTTCTAATGACACAAAGAGATATGAAAATTCAAGCACCAGCTTCTCAAGTTCAGTCACTAAACTTCTTTCCCTTCATAGACTCATGTAGAGAGCATTTACTGTTTACAATGTTTTGAGCTAAGTGTCAGGAGCAATGAAAGCAGCTGACCCTGCAAGTGTTATCAGAGTAGTTAATTGCAAGACTTTATTTTATCTTTACACCATCCTTAAGAATTTTATGTTGCATTCCCATTTTAGAACTGAAAAAAATAAGGTTTAGCATTTACCCAACATTATACTTTAAGTTAATGGTAGAGCTTTCCTCTGAATTCAGGTTTACTTGACTCCAAAGTACTTAGAGTACTTGAAGTAACCATGTGTGACTGATTCTTCGGCAGACAGAGCTAGCTGTGTCTTATACTCTGAGACTGTTCCAGTGCTCGTTCATGATAGATTGATTATGCATTATGAATTCATGTTGAGAGTTTTAAAAATCTTGATGAAAGAATGAGATTCCAAAACAAACAAAAAACACTTCTTTAACTCAAGAATGGTGATAGTTTAGTTCTGCAATGTGAAAGTTAATTATTATATGCTTCCCAAACAAAAAATGTTATAACCTTTGTCAAGTAGGGTTTTTTCCCTTCTCCATTCAGAAAGTGTCAGTGGACTATATGTGAAGTTATCAGAACATTAATCCAACAATTTCACGAGGAGCTGATGGACTAGTAATGGGCAAAAAATGATTCTGAGGTAAAGTAAGAACAAAAGTATAGAATTTGATGTGCCATTTGGAGCTGGCCAAACAGAATCATTGAAAATATTCTCAACTAGAAGATGAGAGGCTTATCCACTATCTCAATCCCCAGATGCTTCACTAGGTTTTGGTATAGATACTGGAGGAAGACTTTCCTGAGGAATACGCAGTGTGACTTCCATCACATATTTAGGGGTGAAAATAAAGGCTATGCAAAGTCTCAGGCCAGTGGGTTTAGGAGAGAATGGATATGCATAATTCACGTGAACCGAATTAACAACAGTTGATGGCATCCTGTCCCTCTTCTCTCACACACACACACACACACACACACAGACACACAGACGCACACACATACACACACACACACACACACACAGGCATGCACGTATGCACGCACATGTGCATGCACCACGTATTGGTCCTAAGTCCCAGCAAGAGCAAAGTTGAGCCGCTTTTGTAGGGACAGAAAGAGAAAGAATAAATTCTGTTTCCAATCATAAGTAATCTTTTAATGTGAGCATTCTTAATGTATCTGTCACACACAGATTCTAGAAAAATACATTATCCTATTTTATTATTCAGTATTCATTGACTATTCACTATTTCAGTTTGAAATTGCTTTGTGCAGTTTAAGAAGAGTCCAGTTTGGGTAGAAAATATGGAAAATTTGCGTTACTTCTCAAACCAGTTGTTCCTTACTGGACCTGACAGATTTACATTCACCATGGTTGGGGCCACCCCTCAAATTACCCTCTTTCCAATTCCTTCTTTCTTCCCAGACTGCCCTAGCTATCTTGGTATGGTATCTGCCTCCTACCTTTTAAGGGTTTTGAGACTGTCAATTATTTGTGTTATATTAGGTGCTTGTTTTGTTTAATTTCTTATTATTTTTTAAGATTTTATTTATTTATTTGACAAACAGAAATCACAAGTAGGCAGAGAGTCAGGCAGAGAGAGAGAGGAGGAAGCAGACTCCCTGCTGAGCAGAGAGCCCTATGTGGGGCTCGATCCCAGGACCCTGGGATCATGACCCGAGCCGAAGGCAGAGGCTTTAACCCACTGAACCACCCAGGTGCCCCTAATTTCTTATTTTTGAATGTTTCTCAGTAGAGTTTAGAATCTCCATGAATGGAGGGAGTTGATAAAAGACCAGTTTAATTATAGGGTCAAATATACCCCAACCAGTGAGAGTTTCATTTGTTGGCATTGTTTATGCATTCTTATGCTAAAAAATATCACTCTTTATTACCTATTTTTAATTTATTACAAAAACTTGCACCTATCATTATAACATGGGTGGACCTAGATTATGGAAAAAACTGTTTTCATTTTCAAGCGTCATAGACAGGTACTCCTATCCCATGCATATCCCCCGCAAATGCAGGAAAAGGAGAGAGCAAGTGAGGGAGTCTTTTTTTCTTACATGTATATGATCATTTCATTTTTGACTTTCTGTCTTATGAGGACATCTTCAGGAACAGTTACTATTCAAGAAGAGTACTATAAAATGTTAAGGAGAAGTTGATTCCGCATGTGTTGGAGGACTCATATTGTTACATGTGGGGGGTTGCTTTATTATTTAACATTAACCAAGAGGGATACATTTTCTTCTGATGTTCTGAAATATGATCACTAGAGTACTTCACATTTTGTGTAGAGTTTTATGCTAACACAAATCTTCTTGTAGAGTAATCCTTTATTATACAATTGAGTATAAGTCCAACTCATGTATAATGATTTCTTTTTGCCAGCTCAATTTTCTGGTTATTATTGATTGCCCACATTTTGTACATACTGCTCATAACAAAGAATGCTTGGTCAGATAATTATTGTGCTAGATGCTGGTAAATGTGGCAACACAATTAGCTTCAAAGAAAGTTAGTGTAATATCCCACCTCAATTCATCACGAACCCTATTGGATTCCCTGTGGAAACATAAAGGGTCAGACTCAGCAGGTATAAGAATAATTCTAACACTGTAATTGCTTTTCTATTAGTTGTCATCACTATAGAAAGGTGGTTAAGAATTAAGAGTGTTCTTTGTCAAAATGATTAGGCTATTAACTGTACAATCTCCTTTTGGAGCTTGTTTTTATGATTATCTGATAATTCAGCTCTTTTTTTCTATTTCTGGGGACATTTAATTCTACACACTGAGCAAGTGAAGTAATTCCAAACTTCGATTTAATTAATTAAAAATAAAAAGCTTTGTTGCTTTTTTTATTTGCCTTTCAGATGCATTGGGGAATAATTAATTTCTCCATAAAAAGAAAACATGTTTTCCAGCAACCACTATATTTTTAATTTTCTTAAATGTTGTAGTATTAATCATATTGTTTTTCTTGTCATAAGTCAGTGATCTTAAAAAATAATTGAATATTGAAATCTCTGAATGCAATATTCCCAGGAGACACATACTATTTTGAAAGCAGCTAGTATCTAAAAAGCATATCTGGTTTAAAAAATAAATTTCTGTTTTAATTGTCAGTTTCTTATTAGTAATAATTTGTTAAATTGCCTTTAGTTCCTCTATTCAGACAAAATACTGCTCTATATATTTTGGTCTGTTTTCTTTTTTTCTTTCTTTTTTTTTTAACATTATTTCAACATTGGAATGAGCCCTCTTAAAAGAAAGTCTATTTTATGTGTAGAAATGGAAAACAATTTTGAATTGGTTTTACCTGTGCATATAATCAAAATGGAATTATATATAATTTGTGAGTTTCAGTGCCTCTAGTACTGAGTGGATAAGCTCAAATTCAGTTGCTGTATTTGATAAGAGTACGCATTTGCTTTCAATGTCTTCTATCTGATGTGGATTTAAAACAAAGCTTATTAAATCATGGTTCCCACCTTTTCAATGGCTCTCATTAGAGATAAAAGCCATGGGTATCTGTTCAACGTACTACATTTGTAGGAGTGTTTTTTTCTCCTTTCTTTTCATGTGTGTGTGTGTGTGTGTGCGTGTGTGTGTGTGTGTAGAATTATTTCTGCTTTGTGTGGTATTAAATATAGGCTCTTGATTTATTTCCTGTGATGAAAAAGTCTTCAGGCTTTTAGAATCTCACTGAGCATAGGCTTAAATATTAAAATAAGAATATAATTCTATATTCTTCAGAAAGCCCTATTTTTAGATAAAAGGAACTCACGCATGCTCTATGGCGCCATCATAGAGCGTGGTTAACCTTTCATAAGCCGGGAGTCCTGGATCTCAGGAGGTAGAATAATAGAAACAGTTATATATTTAGTACCCCATTCCTTTTAGTCCTTCTCTCTCTTCTGTCCGTATTTTTTTCTCTGCCAGTAGAAAAGTGGGCATAATAGAAAAAAAGAATATTAAGCTGTTGGCTTGGCTGCTATACTATTAAGTGAGCAACAGAACAAATCGGAAAAAAAAAGGGTTGCTAATTCCACTTTTATGTCTTCAAGTTCTGTTGTTTCAGCATTTAGCCTGAAGTTCTTACTGTAATTCATGTATTTACATGTTACTTAGTGTAACATGAATGTCTGCATTTTTATAAAACGATTTATTTATTTAAGAGAGGGAGAGAGAGAGAGACAGACAGACAGACGAGGAGGAACAGAAGGAGGCAGGCAGACTCCATACTAAGTGCAGAGCCTGATGTAGGGCTCAATCTCACGACCCTGAGATCATCACCTGAGCTGAAATCAAGACTCGGATGTTTAAACCACTGAGCCACCCAGGTAGCCCGAACATCTGCATTCTAAAGCCTGCTACAACCAGTTTAGGCACTATCACTACTTCAAACAAAATTTAGAGTAGACTGAAGAGTCGCTGAGGAAAATTTCTATGGAAGAAACTCATAAGAGTAAAAAGTTATGGGATTTTCCCTTCCTTCTGAGTAGGGGAGGGAAAAACTCCTCTCTCTCTTCCCCCATCTAAAGCTGAGTGGCGGCAACCCAAGAGAATTACTTCACAAACTCAGGCTGCCTGAAAGAAGAGGGTAGGCATTCTATTCCCGGACTGAAGGCCTGTTGGCAGCAAATCCCAGTCCTTACCATGCTGCTATTGCAGATTAATACAAGAGAGTTCTTAACCCCCAACAATTCAAGTTTTAAGCCATCCAAGAAGTTGGTGGCTATCTCTTGCATGCCATAATTTTGAAGGCAGGGTTGTCTGATTTTGGCAGAATAAGGCAAGACAAGTTAGCAAGGACTAAGTATTATCTGGAACCCCAGAAATCTTAACAGTAACTCACCCAAGATGACTGGCCAATGAGGTGAGAGCTTTAGCGGAAAGATGCTAGAGGTATTCTACTAAGGATAAGAAATGAAGAAGGGATCCATCAAAAGAGGACAGTGTGAAGGTCCCTGCAGGAGAGCAGAGAAGGAGGACATTCTAAAGAATACACAAATGGGCTTTGAAATAGAAAGTCAGCTTTTAGATGGTGTCCATGATGGAGGGTGCCAAGAATCACCTTATAAAGAAGCTAACAATCTGTATACAGTTTTTTCAGAGTAGCTGCACCAGTCTGCATTCCCATGAACACTGAACAAGCTTTCCTTTTTCTCCACATCCTTGCCAACACTTGTTGTTTCTTGTGTTTTTAGGTACAGGCATTCCAACAGGTGTGAGGTGATATCACATGGTTGTTTTGATTTGCACTTCTCAGAATTCAAGAAACAAATGAATAAAGGAAATAAGAGACTATGCTGCCAGACTCTTAAATATAGAGAACAATCTGGTGGTTACCAGAGAGGAGGTGGGTCGGAGATGGGTGAAATAGGTGATGGGGACTGAATAATATATAGAATTGTTAAATCACTACACTGTACACCTGAAACTAATATAACTGAAATTACTAATATACTAATATACTGAAATTAAAAAATAAAAAAAGCCCCACAAACAAACAAATGAAACCACTCGACACACAGAACACTTTACCCTTCTTCCTACAAGTCCTTCCTCCCATGCCCCTAACACTGAACCTGTCAGAGGCAGAAGAGGAGTGGAGGATGGAGTAGAGAAGTTAGTTGAATAAAAAAGAAAATCAAATTTATGCCTCTCTTTCCCCCAGGCAAGTCTGTAAACTCTCAGGGAGGCCTGAGGAAAGTGGCTAGGGAAGAGCACAGTCTAATTCTAGGTGGAATTTTAGATTAAGAGTGTCCTGGATTTGGTCACACAGTAGCAGGAGATCCAATGGAGATGCCTCCCAGAGGTCAGTAAACTAGGTAGTACAGGGTGTGTTTGCAGGCAATGGTGGTAGAAAAATAAAACTGTTTCTGATTATACCCCACATGGTTAAGCCCAGTCATAAACCAGTTACCCAGAGCACCTGAGAACACCGTCAGCTCAATTTGATAGAGCTAGCTTATTAAACTGTCAAGAATTGCTTGGGTTTTTTATTTTGTTTTTAAATATAGACTTATTTATTTGAGAGAGAAAGAGAGAATACAGGCTTGGGGAGGGGCAGATAGGTGTGGGGGAGAGAGGCAGAGAGAGAAAGACTCTCAAGCAGACTCTCTGAAGAGTGTGGAGCCCAGCCTGGGGCTCGATCTCGTGACCCTGAGACCATGACCTGAGCTGAAATCAAGAGTCCGAATTTAACCAAGGGAGCCAACCAGGCGCCCCAGGAATTGCTTGCTTTTAAAGATGAAAATGCTGAGATCGAAACATTGTACATGTTTTTTATAGTCAAGGTGATAAGGATCTAGAAGAGACACAAGAAAATCACACTCGCTCAGAGTATGATTCAATACAAGGAGAGCTTCAGGAAGACCCCTGCAACAAGTCAGAATGTTCAGTACTTTTTGGATATTTGTTGGATTTCATTCAGAGTAACTCGATTTGTCTCTTTATTGTCTGATAGCAAAAGCAAAATAATTCCAGCTCTTCAAAATGGAGAGGTTTTAATACAAATTGCTGGATAGATGAAATTATTGAAGTGATTTTAAAACTGCTATTACATTACCTCTCCTGAAATAGAATTTGAGCCAAATGTAAGATCACCAGAAAGCCCAATACAAAAGGTTTATGTATTCTCCATCTGTGTCACAGGGGGTCTGAACTTTTCAAGAATGCATGAAACTCCATACGGACACAGATAGTTTACCCTTCCTTTCAAGTTCATGTCATGACACCCATGAGCGATTGTGGAAATGGTGTTCCTCCGAGGAAAATTGAATCTCTAACTACAGGTATTTAACCACACCCTGGCCTCCAGTGGTGATATCTGGAAAAGCACTCTGGCTGATTTGGGTTATAGATTGCCTACATAGTATCTTGTACACTATTTCAAGGAGAACCGAAGCTGTATCCCCTAGAATGTTATGGGACAGCTTTATTCACCTGTATAAGACTTACCAGTGTATAACCCAGCTGCCTGAAGCATGGGAACACTAACCTTGAGGCTCGTGATAAGGGTGGGCCAAGGAAAAAGCCAAAACACATCAAAAATATACTGCAGTGAATACAGACATCTAGGATACTGAAAAAAAAAACCAAATGTGGTTTTTGTATTAAGTTTGGAAGGTGTTCATTCTTGGCAATAAACGTTTTGTAGCTCATTTTAATAATTACTCTAAGGATAGACTATAATATCTATCTGTGCTTCAGACATCCTTAAAAGACAGTGATAACTCTTCTACTCTTACATTTTTACATTTAATTTAACTTAGTTTTCAACAGTAGTGCTTTTCAGTTTTTTTGTTCTATTAATGTAAACTCCAGAGGCTAAGAAATCTTTGAATTTCTGTGGGAAACAGTAGCTTATTTTATGCTTTTTGTTGAGGTCTGTTAGAAACATTTTCTCAATAATGCTGATTAAGTACTCAGCCACCTTTTTGTTACTTGGAGATCTTCCATATTTTATTTAGTAATGACAGCTGTTATCAGCCAGTCTCTGTTTACCAGTGAATGACTACAAATACCATAGAAAACAATTGCTTCTTGAGGGTACAACCACTCACTTTTCAGCATCAACTTGCATTGTCTTAGCTCTTCTGTTTATATAGTGTTTTAAAATTTTCTTGCAAAAGATTGCTACATCTAGTTCTCTGTAGATACAAATTTTCTCAGAATGTACTTGTGATTCATATCAGAAGAAAATTTTATATTTGTTGTAAAATATAAGAGGCAGCTGCTAAAATTGAGGGCAAAGTAATAGTTCCCAAACTAGCTGATCTCAGATTATCTGGGGTAATTTTGAGAAACAGCTTTCCTGTATCCTGCCCCAGATGTATTGAACCAGAATCCCTAGGGCTGGAACTTAGGGATCTCAAGCAAAACACAAAACAAAGCAAAACAAAACACCAAAACCCCCCAAAAGTGGTTTAGGGAACCACTGTTTTAAAGTGAATGGTGGGGTGCCTGGGTGGCTCATTGGGTTAAAGCCTCTGCCTTCAGCTCGGGTTGTGATCTTGGGGTCCTGGGATCGAACTCCACTTTGGGCTCTCTGCTCAGCGGGGAGCCTGTTTCCCCCCCTCTCTCTGCCTGCCTCTCTGCCTACTTGTGATCTCTCTCTCTCTATCAAATAGATAAATAAAAAAAAATCTTTAAAGTGAATGGTGATAGCAAATTTGCTGAAGTAACAGAGATAGCTGTAGGTTTTCATTTTCATGTGTTGAAAGGTCAAAATTTGAAACTCCGGGAGAAACAAAGTGAGTATTAGGCCCTATGGAACTAGACGATAAAGCAGCAAATTAAAAATGAAACAAAATGGCTGCAGAATTGTCAGTTAATTGAAGGATTTGAACCATAAAACTAAAAGTCCTTTAAACTAAGAGATAGTTTATGTGATATCCAAGTATTTTCATTAGAAAAAAAGTAAGAATTGTTTCTCAAAAAATAATTCTTTGCATTAGATACATTTTATACATGATATATGTATCTATATGTATATGCATATACAAAATATCTGTACATACTTTGTTACATTGTATTCCTTTTCGTGTTCAAAACGTGAGAGAGAGAAAGGGAAGGTTCAGGTATCCTCATTCTGAGACTCCATCTTCTTCCCATGGTTGCCGGGAATGGGAGCCAGGGCCCACAAGGCTGTGCTGATGTAGTCCAACAGCTGACAATTTGAGAGGCAGGACTAAGAAGTTGGGAGATTTCATTAACAGTCATAGCTCATATTTTTTTAAGGTGACAGTGAAACATAATGCATTTATTGTAAATGCTCAAAGTAAAGCTTTGCTGCTTAAAGGGGAGCTTTATATATCTAGAAGACACTTTGAGGTTAAACCTCAAGGTTAAATCCTCAAGGATTACTTAAGATAACAACACTATATAAATTTGTAGTTTGGGAGAGATGTTTGAGTGCGTTTAGTTTCTTCTCCCATTTTATAGATGAAGACCCTAAGGCTCAGAGAGTTGTATGATTTGGCTTGTGATTCAAAGCTAATGTGACCAATTTGACAGAAAAGGACATCTTTCCTAACTTATTTTTCTGTAATTATGGATTTGTTAAAAAGAGTAAAGTACATTGATGAGTGATTTATGTTAGCTCAATTTGCTAATATTTTTAATGTAATTTTACTTTTTGTGTGATAATGAAGTATTTTATAATAATTTTTTTTTTAAGATTTTATTTATTGAGAGAGACAGAGAGCATGAGCAGGGTGAAGGACAGAAAAAAGGAGAAGCAGATTCTCTGCTGAATAGGGAGCCTGATGTGGGACTTGGTCCCAGAACCCTAGGATTATGACTTGAGCTGAAGGCAGATGCTTAAGCTACTGAGCCACCTGGGTGCCCCTATAATACTTTGAATCAAAGTAATGTTTTTCTTTTGTCAATAATTTATTGTAAACTGAGATAAAGTTGATTATTGCTTAAAAAGGATTCTACCCACTCCCCCAAATTAAAATTTTGCCCTCTTTAACTGATCACTAATAATGGTGTTTTCAAGGGAACAGCAAAAGTGAAACATTCACTTTAGTTTCTTTATAAAGTTGAACTATTTTTACTTTGCTCTTATGGTAATGGGCAGAAAATTACAGAAAACAATATTTTGAAGGAGCCTTTTCCTGGTTGATTTTAAATCATTGTGCTACCTGAAAAGTTTTACACTTTAAATTCTCTACAAATTATTACATTCATCAGTTTCTGATTACTGCATTGTGGGTAAAAAAGGTATTGAAAAATAAGAAATGGATTCTGTGTGCTTTTTATAACCCACGAAGTTAATGAATGTGGCAACATTTTAAAGTTGATAGCAAAAATATTCTGTTCTATAATCAAAATACTGTCTTCATACTTAAAGATCATCATTTTCTGGCACTATGAAATTCTTACATGAAGATGTTAAAATGGAAATACACGATAATAGTTTATAAAATATTTTCAATATGACAATAATCTCAAAGTATGAAAAAAAACAACAACAACAACAAAAAACTTGTCATCCCTGACTCAATTAGTTCTAAGAAGACTGGGTAAAAAGTTTCTTATGGTCAGATGGGAAATAAGTTTCTTCTGTCTCATCATGAATTTTTCTGAGGCTCTCTCCTTCTACTGATGAAAAAGAAGTGTATGTAGCTTCTGAAATTGTCACTGAAAGGAGTGGCAATTTTGGGATAAAGATAACATGGCTGAAGGTAAAGGAGAAGAATGGAGAAAAGCTGTTTTGTTAACATGTGTTGCCTGAATCAAATTAAAGTCTAAAGGTTGGTCTCTTTTTGTTTCTACTTAATACAGCCAATTAGTGCCCTTTATTTTTAAAGCCATATTGTGGTGATTTTCTGTTACTTCTAAATAACCTCTTAGTTGATAGATTATTTCAAAATCTCAAATTGTTCTGTATGCTGCTGTCATTGGTGCCATATTTTTCTGTGGATTTTTGTCCAATACTATAATGTAGTGAAGCCTGAGCTAGGTAAATGTATCCATTTAGGAGTCAAACAAAAAAATTAACTCTAGGTATGAAAACAACCTCAACAGGATTATTACAAAATTTCCTTAGGAGTATCATGAGGAATAAATCTTAAAGCCTTTTAACTGTTATATGGTTTATACCATTGACATGCAGCATCATGACCAATTTAAAGATGAGAGCTGATAAACAGGACCCAACAGAATAAATTCACATCTATATCTACTCCAAAATAATTTTCTAAAAATTATGTTTGTGTATAAATTCTAGTTGCTTTCTCCAGAAAATGGATCTTTTATTTGGAAACATAGTAGTATGGGAAGATTTGTCAAACTTTACTTCTTTGTGGAAAACTTGTCTACCCATATACCTTCATGAGATAGTTGGAAAAGTGAGTAGAGATGGACAGTCTAGGTCATTGGCACAAAGCCATCTTTTTAGGGGTCATTTACATTTGTCTTTTAGAAATGGACACATGTGGGAGCACCTGGGTGGCTCAGTGGGTTAAGCCTCTGTCTTCGGCTCGGGTCATGATCTCAGGGTCCTGGGATCCAGCCCCACATCAGGCTCTCAGCTGGGCAGGGAGCCTGCTTCCCCTCTCTTTCTGCCTGCCTCTCTGCCTACTTGTGATCTCTCTCTCTTTGTCAAATAAATGAATAAAATAAAATAAAAAAATGAACACATGTGTCTGGTTAACAATTGGTATAGGGAATTTATGGATCAAGATGCAGCTTAGAACACATAGTCTTCCTGAAACTTCAATGTCACCTCACCACTTCGGTTAGATAAGCACTCTGTTCTCTGAAATGCTAGTGATTTGTGTGTTATGAACATTGGGTCTATTCTCAGGAAAGAATAGTAAGTAGTACCAGATATCCATGGAAAACAAATCCTCCTTATTATTTTCTTGATTCTCTTGATGTTATAGGCTCTGATATGACTCCTCAAAGTTTCTAATAAGCACTTGGGAGGTCTTCCAGGCTTCTTCCTCCTTTCTTCACTCTCTCTTCAGTTCTGGCCCCCTTCAGCTACTCTATGGCAGTGACTTATCCTGTTTTGATCCATTATTGAGATTAATCTGAGCCTATGCCAGAGTTTTGGTACATTTTACTCCACCTGGAGAACTGGAGATGGTTGTGGGGTCTTCAAAGTGGATGTTTATGTGAGTTACTGAGCAGAGCTCTGGGAGATGTGGGGATAGGGGACGATATCCTAAAGGAAGAAAGGATTGAAACATAAATTTGATTTAAGATCAGTGGATGAAATCCCATCAATGGGATAACTATTAGCATAGAATGATATTTCTTTCTCAAAAATCCTCTGATCCTGAATCATGCATTTGCATTTAAACTCTAAGATGAAGGACTAGAAAGGAGAACAAGAACAGCAAATGTCCTGTATTTGTGTTTTCTTGGGAGAAAACGAATGTAATATAATAACAGCATTGATGCTTATAGCTTCTACTCTGAAAGGGTACTATGCTAGAACTTCGTCCAGTGAGCAGGAGAATGTTTAGGCTTCATAAATATAGATCATTAACACCCCTAATCTTGGCATAAGTAGACAACAGTCATTAGCAGTCTTGGTGCATACATTTGCAGGCATGGGGTATTTTAAGTAGATACCACCAAGGGCATTTGGGGAGTAATGAAAACCTAAACAGTAATTTAACCCAGGTTTGCAAAAGGAGTGGAGGAAAGAATAGAGTTCATTTTGTGCTTGTGACAATTGTGTTTTTGAAAACATGTGAAACAACATGTAGGGATTTTGCAGAGGGTACAGGGAAATAATACTTACAGATAATATATGTGGAATATCTAATGTATATTGGGGACTGGGATAAATTCTTGACATTTCATTTTGCAATAATCCTGTGAAGCAAGCAATAAATTATTAATTAAGCAGATGCTTAACCAACTGAACCACCCAGGCACCCCAGGTTTTTGTCATTTATTTTTATCGGATTCTTATGTGATCTGAACACAAGTCCTTCTCATGTATATGAATTATCAATGTTCCGTCCCATTCTGTGGTTGCTTCATCATTTTCTAATTATATCTTTTAAACCACAGAAGTTGAATACATTGATGTAGTTCAACTTACCAGTTTTTTCTTCTTTTAGTGATTTTTATGAACTCTGTCTGCCTAAAAAATTTTTGCCTGTTCAAATTTGTGAATCTATTCTCTCATGTTTTCTTGTAGGGGCTTTTAGATTTCACATTTAGTTGTACATCGCAGCTTGAATTATATTTATTTATTTTATCCTGAAAACTAGGCATCAGGATTCATTCCTGCCCATATATTTATCTAGCAATGCCAGGAACATTTGTGACAAACTGTCCTTTCTACCTTGGCACCTTTGTAAAAAACTCAATTTTACATATTTGGCTCAACCCTTGGGCTTCCATTTTGTTCCATGGATATATGCATCTGTCTACAAAAACAAACATGTTAGCCATGAATTAAGACAGTTTTACTTCTATGTTCCAAACTTTAGGCATATTATTCTTTTTCTTGCTTTATTCAAAGTTTGGGCTTTCCGGTCTGGCATTGACTAGAATTGCTGAAAGCAAACATCCTTGCTTTTTTTTGGCAGTCTTTGGGAATAATGCCCATTTTTTACCACAAAGAGTCAATGCTGTTAGTTGTAGGCTTTATATAGATGCCCTGTAACATTATTTTCTTCTGAGTTTTCTGGAAATTATTATCATGAATGGGTATTGTCATGAATTTTTTTCATGTTTTTTCTCCTTTACTTTCTCATTTAATATGTTAAAAGCGGGATTGCTTTGGTTGATTTTCAAATCTTAAATGATCCTTTTACTCCTGGGGTAACTCTACTTTATTATGACACATTACTTGATTTATAAATTGTGAGATTCTATTGCTAATATTTATTAAAAATATCTTTGTTTATGTTCATGGGGGATATCTATTTGTAAATTTTTATGTGGTTTCTTTTTATGTTTTGTTTTCGGTGCTCTGTTGGCCCCATAAAATGAGTTGTATGATCCTTCTTTTTATATTTTCCAAAAGAATTTATATACAGTTGGGATTATTTCTTCTGTGAAACAATTCTATACTGAGATTTTCTTTGTTAGAAATTTGTTGATTATATATTTAATTTCTTTAGAGATTTTCTATTTCTCTGGGTATCCTTTTGGTAAATTGTGATTTCAAAAGAATTTGTCCATCTTATCTAATTTGTTGGATTAGTTGGCTATAAATTATATAAATTTTACCACCTTATTCTTAAATTGCATAGGATCTGCAATGTATGTTTTATTTCTGATAGTCTTTTTTTTTAAGATTTTATTTATTTGATAGAGATCCCAAGTAGGCAGAGAGGCAGGCAGACAAAGAGGGGGAAGCAGGCTCCCCACTGAGCAGAGAGCCCGATGCAGGACTCGATCCCAGGACCCTGAGATCATGACCTGAGCCGAAGGCAGAGGTTTTAACCCACTGAGCCACCAGGCACCCCTATTTCTGGTAGTCTTAATTTGTATCTTCCCCAGACTTGTTAAGGATTTATCAATTTTCACTCTTTTTAAAGACTCAAATTTTTCCTTTTTAATTTTTTCTGTTTTTTTTCCCCCTTGGTGTTTGATTTCTTTTTTATTTTATTTTCTTCCTTAAACTTTGAGTTTATTTTGCTCTTCTTTTATTATCTTCTTGAGTTGGAAATGTAGATAATTAACATTTTCATTTTACCTAAACATTTAATGCTAAATATTTCTCATTAACCAGTGTTTAAGCAGCATCCTACAAATTTTGACATGCTGTATTTTCATTATCATTCATTTTCAACCACTTTATGTATTCTCTCATGGATTTTTCTTTGACCTTTGTGTAGAATTTTATGGATTTCTCTTTTAATTCTGCTATGTTCAGAAAATATATACTGTTGGATTTAAGAATTTCAAAGGTTTTTGAGAATGATTGCCCCTCATAATGGTCCATGTTGTTAGAATCCAACTTGCCTTTGAAAAGAATGTGTTTGTTGCCGCTGTTTAGTATAGTGTTCTATAAAGAGCAACTAGGTCAATGTAATTGGTAGTGTTTAAATTGTCAAATACTCACTGATTTTTAAAAATCCAATCTTAAATAATAGGTTAACCAAATTTCACTTTCAATTTCAAGCATCTGGGGACACCTGGGTGGCTCAGTGGGTTGGGTGTCTGCCTTTGGCTCAGGTCATGATCCTGGGGTCCTGGGATCCAGTCTGGCATTGGGCTCCCCGCTCGGCAGGGAGTCTGCTTCTCCCTCTTACCCTCCCCCGCTCCTGTGCTGGCTCCCTCGCTCTCTCTCTCAAATAAATAAATCAAATATTTAAAATAATAATAATAAAAATCAATTTCAAGGGTTTGCTCTCATGAAAACATACACCTAAATGGTGATTAGGAGCTGATGGGCCACCTGTGGTGCCAACTATTCCACTGTTGTACAGATGAGTTGCTGGCTGCCTGCTCTCCTATGAACCTGGTTGCTAAGAGGGAAGTCCTGAGTCTGTCAAGGTTTTCCCCAGGAAGGCAGGTGGTTCATCTGTGGTACTTGGTAATGTGTGCCTGTTCATCATTTAATGGACTCTGGATCAGATGATTTTCATAATAGCCTCAGAAGGTAGTTTCAGGAGGGTCCCCTGCTGAGAAAATCAGTCACCGGATGCAGAACAAGTTGACTCATTTGCTCTCAGCCAGCGGCAAAGTAGAACAGCAGAGCAGTTACGGGAAAGTGAGGATCCAGTCGGCAAACCTCTATGACTGCTGTGTTGCCTGTATCATCAGTTGTGCTGGAAACAGATTTGTTTACTCTTTAACCCCTGAATAATGAGAGAAACCGTACCATATTTTGCCTAATGGTCTGTCATTTTATTAATTTGATTTAGAAGTTTTCTTTACTTCTGTGAGTACATATGGGGAGGACAGCTGGGGGTAGAGAAAGGCAGACAAATGCTCAGTCTTCCATTGAAAACCAGATGCTGCCTGACTGGAAGTAAAAATATATAAATTGTTTGGCTAATCCTTGCCAACAACCCAATGTCCACTAGTGAAGAGCAAATTGTTACTTTGTGTCAGTACTGACACTTTTGTTTCCAGTCTTAACATTTTGTATATCCATCTCAGGGATTTTTCAGTGTGTTTTTCGACAAGAAAAAAATCGTCTCTGGTAAACCCAAACAGTTTCACAAAATTCCCCATAAGAAAATATGGTAATTTATAACCAGGCAAGCCTGTGTGCTTAAGGGTCTTCTGAGACATCTCTAGGTGTTAGAAGTTGCTAATGGACCATGATTCTTCTATTAACACTTAGCCACTTTAAACAAAAGTCATTCTAAATATACGGTGCAATTCCCTGTGATCTTAATTAAGATATATTGAATATAATGAAATATAATAAGGGACGGAAGGAGATAATTAATAGTTACTGACAAATTAATACATTTTTTAGTGTCAAGGCAGAGAGCAGAGTCTGTGCCAAGCACTGTGTCCCAAGCCCAGAATAGTTCTGTAGGATGAGCGGTGTTAACCCAATTTAGAGAAAATAAAACTGAATTTCAGATAAAGTCAATACCTGCTCTAGGACTCTCAGCTCATAAATGCAAAATCAAAGATTTCAATCAAACCTTACAGTTCCAAAGACTCTAAGAAACTCTTCCTTTGTAACATTTTACTTCCTGACTTTTCCTTCATAGGTCCAGTGACATTATGGGGCATTGTACTGTGTTAACCAGTGTTACATTTATTTAGTTGTAATGCAGTAAAAATCTAGATTGAGACTGCTGAAAATTAAACAATTTCTCTGGAAGAAACATTGTTCCTAAGAGTGTCTATAATGTTAAAATATAATAACAACTATTAATGTAATACCGACATACTTTGTTTTAAATTGAATAAAGCTGACACACAAGGTGAAGTTGGTGTCGGTGTACAACATGGTGATTTGGCAGCTCTGTATGTTATGCCACGCTCACCACAAGTGTAGCTACCATCTGCTAATGACATACTTTTAAAGTGCAGGATGGAATTTTAATCAGGGACAATTTATAACTTATCTCCCTCCTGTGAAAGACAGTGGCCTTAACTTTTTAAAAGCCCTCTTATTGCCTTCCTGTTACTTCCAAAGTTTTGTTTTTCATATTTTCACATTATGTCAGTTAATAATCTAAAATCACAGTTCTCAGTTATTTAATGTGTTCTACTTTTAATGGATTCGGTACTCAGCACTGGTCATTTATATAATTCCCAAGCATTTATTTTAATTGGCTGAATTCCATTTTTAATTGAATTTTAAAGTTTGAGATAATTGTGGGTTCACATACAGTTTTAAGATAGAGTACAGAGTGAACCCATGTACACTTTACCCAATTTTCCCAATGGTAACATCTTAAAGGACTATAGAATGCTATCACAACCAGGGTACTGACATTGATACAGTCAAGATATAGAAAATTTCCATCACTACAAGAATGTCTCATGCTGCCCTTGTAGAGCCATGACTCCCTCCTGCCTGACCCCTCCTCTCTTAAACTTCTGGTGACATAATCTACTCTCTCTTTCTATCATAATGTCATTTCAAGATTATAAGAACCATCAAGTACTCCTCCTCCCAATTTTCTCATAGGCTTTTTAGATTACAAGATAATGACAGAGGAGAGCACAACTAAATTGGGAATGGATTGCAAAAACCATTTTTAGTTACAATTTCTATTGAGATATTTGTAGACTCACATGCAGTTATAAAGATAATACAGAGAAATGTCTTGCATGTTTTCCTAGTTCCCCTCAGCAGTGACATTTTACAGAACTATAGTATAATATAATAACCAGGATATTCACACAAACAAAAATCCACCAATATTCTGGAGATTTCCTGAATTTACCTTGTATTCACTTGTGTGTGTGCATGTGTGTGTGTGTGTATCTGTGTTAATGTGTCAAATTCTGTACAATTTTACCCCAGTGTGTGGGCTTGTTCAGCTTTTTGAATAAGAAGGTATATGTTTTTTGCAAATTTGAGAAGTTTTCAGCAATTATTTCTTTGAATACTCTCTAAGTTTTATTCTCTTACTCCTTCCTGTGAGCCTCCGATAACATGAATTTTCAGTCTTTTGTTATTGTTGCACAGGTCCCTGAGGCTCTGTTATTTCTTGTTAATCAGTCTATTTTGCCTCTTGTTCAAATTGGATATTTTTTGTTGTTCTTTGTTCTAGTTAATTGATTTGTTCTTTGTCCCCTCCATTCTGGTGTTTAGTACATCAATTGAGGGCTTTTACCAAACGCCCTCCCAGCTTCTGTGTTTAAAGGCCTACAGTTTCCATTTGTCTCTTCTTTATGCTTGTATTTCCTACCTGACACTTTCTATTTCCTTACTGAGACTGTGTAGTTTTTCATTTTTTTCAAGCATGTTCATAACTGCTTGTTGAAGCATTTTATATTCCCTGCTTTAAAGTGTTTGTCAGATAATTTTAGTATCTCTGCCCTCTTGGTGGTGGTGTCTATTGATTTCTTATTCATTCTGTTTAAGATTTTTTCAGTTCTTGGTATGGTAACTAATTTTTTATCAAAGCATGAACATTTGGGATATTATAATATGAAACTCTGGGTCTTACTTCAAATCTTGTGCTTTAGCTAGCATCCTCCAAAGTGGCTCTTGGGGCGTGGGGGCGGGAAGTGGGAAGGGTGGGCAGGGCAGGCTTTTGCTGCTGGAGGTAGGTAGAAATTTAGATTTCCTGCTTGGCCTTCATTGCCCTAGGGGGAGGGTGGCTCTGGTTGCTGTTCAGTGTGGAAGAACTTCTGGCTTCCATTAGGCCTCCACCAATATCTCTGGGCTAGGGCTAGGGGCTAGGGGTCCCTAGTTACTGCTTCCCCCATGTTCTCTCCTGACCTGGGGGCCATGGTGTCTACTGGTGAGTGGTGATGAGAATCTCAGATTTCACCCAGGCCTCCTCTGCCCACCCCTCTCCTCCCTCCTCCAACCCCCCAACACCATTACTACAGTCTAATTGTTTCAAGTGTAAAGTTTTAATACCCTGAAAAGCTTCTTTTCATCTAAAAATTTTACTAGAACAAATCTCTGGGTCACTCATTCTGAGAGATTTTCCCCAGGCACATAATTTGAAATTTCAATATGTAGTCTCAGGAGTATTTTGGGTGAGAGTGGATTGCTATGTTTATTATTATTATTATTATTATTATTATTATTTGTTCCATTGCTCATTTTCCCCCCACTAGTACTTGGTGGCGCTCTCATCTGTCTACTTTCTATATCTCCCACTTTGATGAGGTTTGAATCAGTTTCTTCATTTTTTTCTTTCTTTTTTTGAAAGACATTTTTTAAGAGCAGTTTTAGCTTAAGAGCACAATGGAGAGAAAGATATGGAGCTTTCACCCACTCATTTATAGCCTCCCCCATGATCAACATCCCCCACTGAGTTGTGATTTGTGACAACTGAGGAACCTACAATGACACATCATAACCACCCAAACTCTACAACAGGGTTCACGCTGGTGTTGTGCATTCTTTTTTTCTTCCTTCCTTTCTTTCTTTCTTTCTCCCTCCCTCCCTCCCTCCCCTTTCTTTTTTTCTTTCTTTCTTCTTTTCTTAAGATTTATTTATTTATTCCAGAGATCAGGTGGTGGAGAGATGGTCAGAGGGTGAGGGAGAGGAGAAGCAGACTCCCTGCTGAATGGAGAGCTGGCACAGGGCTCAATCCCAGTACTCTGAGATCATGACCTGAGCAGAAACCAAGAGTTGGCAGCTCATCCAACTGAACCACCCAGGAGCCTCAGGTGCCGTGCATTCTGTGTGTTTGGGCACATGTATCATGACTTGAGTCCATCATACAGTTTCATACAGAGTAGTTTCACTTCCTGAAAAATCCCCTGTGCTCTGCCTATTCATCCTTCCCCAGACATCCTCAGCAATTACTTATCTTTTTACTGTCTCCATAGTTCTGCCTTGTTCAGAATGCCATGTACTGGGAATCATAGCACATGTAGCATATTCAGATTAGCTTCTTTTGTTTACTAATATGCATTTAAGGCTTCTCTATGTCTTTTCATGCCTTGATTTTTTTTTTTAGCACTGAATAATAGTCCATTGTTAGAAAGTACCACATTATATTTGTACATTCATGTACCTAAGGACATCTTGTTTCCCCCACATTTTGGCAATTAATGAGTAAAGTTGCCATAAACATCCATGTGCAGGTTTTTGTGTGGACATAAGTTTCCAACTCCTGTGAGCACATACCAAGGGGGACTATTGCTAAAATTATTTCCTTTTGTAAGAAATCTCCAAACTGTCTTCTAATTTTGCATTCCCATTGTCAATGAATGAAAGTTCTTGTTGTTCCACATCTTCACCAGCATTTGGTGTTGCCAATGTTCTGGATTTTGGCCATTTTGATAGGTGTTTCTCTTCATTGCTTTCTGGCTTTTAACGTTTTCTTCCCTACATCTCCTATTTCCTTTATGGCCTATTCATTTTATTCGTTCTTATGTTCTGTTTTAATTCCCATGCTGAAATGATTTTTATGTTTTTAAATAAACTTATTATTCTGAAACAGTTGAAGACTTAAAGAAAAATTGAGAAGAGAGTGCTGAGAGTTTCCTTATGTTCTAAACTTAGTTTTCCCTATTATTAGCATCTTGCCTTAGTATGGTGCATTTTTTACAGTTAATGGATAAATATTGATACATTATTATTATTGTTATTGTTATTTTTATTAACTAAAGTCCACGCTTTATTCTAATGTCCTTTTTCTGTTTTGGGATCTCTTCTGGGACTACATTTAGTCATCATGTTTCTCTTTTTTCTTTTTTCTTTTTTCTGGAGCTGACCTTGATGGTTTTCAGGGGTACTGATCAGGTCTTTTGTAGAATATCTCTTCTTTAGGGTTTGTCTTATATTTTTCTTCTTATTAGACAGGGTTACAAATTTTAAGGGAGGGGAAGACTACAAAGGTTTAGTGACATTTTCTTCATAACAAATCGAGAGTACATACACTAAACATGACATTATTTAGATGTCAACCTTGATCACATAGCCAAGATAGTGTTTGCCCTTTTTCTCAGGTAAAGTTATTTACTCTTTCCCTGTCCTTCCACCCTTTGTTTATTATACTCTCTGGAAGGAAATCACTATGCAAAGCTCACACTTAAAGAGTGGGGAGTTACGCTTACCCTCTTTTAGAGCCAATTAGCTACATAAATCATTTGAAATTCTGCTTGGGAGACTTGTTTATTTGCTTCATTTGTTTATTAAATCATTCATTTTTATCAGTATGAATTCATGGATATTTAGTTTATACTTCGGGTTCTTAAAGAATTATACTTTCAAGTATTATTCTTTACCAATTATTCCATTTTTTTTCAATTTTTTTTTCCAATTATTCCATTTTTAAAGGTTCTTTTTCTCTTCTGATATGTTATTTTTTAAAATTTCCATCACTTAAATTTTTTCTTTGACTTTGCTGATTTATTTTATTAGTATTATTTTATTTTGTTAAACTTCTATTTTTTATTTTTTTACTTATTTTGAGCTAGCGTTACAATTCTTATCTGCTCTGTGGTTAAATGTTAATGACATGTTTTCATTATATATATAGGGATGTTCTTTTCCCTATTTTCTTTTTTATCATAATGACATTGCATGAGAGTATGCTGCAGACCTTTTCTGTTATACATTTGTAGGTAAAATAACCAATTGTACTTTCAGGAATGAGGGATGAGCAAGGGTATTTATTATAGTTTCACCACCCTAGACCCCCCTCCTCTATTGCTTTACTGACAGATCACAAGTATGGTCTCTACTATCTGAGAACTTCCTCCACAGTTCCCCACCCACCTCAGCTCTCTCTAGTCCTTATTTGAATCTTCACTTTCCCTTGCTCCAGTTCACCCACATCTGCTCAAGTTGGATTCTATCCAAGCAATAGCTCCTCAGTGCTGACCACTGACCTGAAAATGTGTTTTATTTGTTGGTTTATAGATTTCGTAGAGCCCAGACTCCCAAATAACTTTACCGCTTGCAGATATTTCCAGAGTTCCTCCAACCCTCACCCAAACTGGTGGTTACCATGTGCCCTTCTAGCTTTTGCTGCTGTTTCCGAGGATGGACTGAGAAGCTTTGCAGTGAATACATGATCATGATTTGGAATTTGTGTCTAAGCTCATTCACAAGGACCTTTGCTTTCTCTCTACTTTCTCTAGTGTGGTTTCTGATATTGATCAGGTAGTTTAGTTACTGCTAGTTTGTCTTTACCTATTTTTATTTTGCTTTTTTTTTTAAGTTGAAATATAATGGACATATAATATTGTATAAGTTTAAGCTGTATAACATGTTGATCTGATATGTTTATAATTTCCAATATGATTACCACCATAACAATAACTAAAACGTTTACTACATTACATAATTATCATTTCTTTTTTTGTGATGGGAACAGTTAGATCTAGTCTCTTAGCAACTTTGAAGTTTATAACACAATATTGTTGATGGAAATCTCTATGCTGTGTATTAGCTCCCCAGGACACATACATCTACTAATTCCAAGTTCGTATCTTTAAAAAATACATTTTGGGGGTTCTTGGAGATGTCTTCTCACTTCAATTATATTTCCTTTTTATTTTTAAGATTTTATTTATTTATTTAACAGCGAGAGAGAGAGAGAGAGAGAGAGAGAGACCACAAGTAGGCAGAGAGGCAGGCAGAGAGGCAGAGAGAGAGGGAAGCAGGCTCCCTGCTGAGCAGAGAGCCCAATGTGGAGCTTGTTCCCAGGACCCTGAGATCATGACCTGAGCCAAAGGCAGAGGCTTAACCCACTGAGCCATTTAGGCATCCCACTTCAATTATATTTCTGAAAGAATTTCAGAAGGTTCAGGTATCATTGTGTCAGCAACCCTACTTGTTCAAATTTGACTCCAGTCTTTCTCACTCTCTTCTGCATACCTCTATAGTCCTATGGTGAGCAGAGTTTTTTACAGTATTTTAGTTACTTATAATTTTAACCCCTGTCATTTTCCCATCTGTGTCATTATTGTCATCTTTAATAAAACAGAATTCCATGATCTAGCCTAATATGATTTAAAAAAAAAAAAAAAAAGCAATAGTACCTGGGAGCCTCAGTCAGTTAAGTGTCTACTCTTGATTTTAACCCAGGTCATGATCTCAGGGGTGTGAGATCAAGCCCTGTGTCAGGCTCCACACTGGGCGTGGAGTCTGCTTAAGATAGTCTCCACCACCTTGTGCCCGTCCTCCACTTATATGTGCTTTCTCTAAATAATAATAATAATAATAATAATAATAATAATAATAATAAAGAAAGAATATTTAAACTACCAAAGCTTTAGATTGAAATGAGGAAAACTCTTTGTGACCTAGGGCTAGGTGAAAAGTTCTTAGAATTGAAACTAGAAGCACAGTCCCTAAAAGAAAAATGTGACAAATTGAGCCACATCAAAATTTAAAACTTTGGGGTTGCCTGGGTGGTTCAGTCGGTTAAGCAACCTAATCTTGATATCAACTCAGGTCTTGATCTCAGGGTCATGAGTTCAGGCCCCACACTGTGCTCCCTACTAGGTGTGTAACCTACTTAAAAAAAAAAAGAAAAGAAAAGAAGAAAAAAGAAAAAAAAAGGAAAAAAATTATATAAATTGTTTCTTCCTTTAAGTATGCATGCGTGTGTGAGGATAATTAATAAGATGTGTGATACACACCTTTAGGAATCTGAGGAAATAAGCAAAGCAAAAACAGAGGCAACAGTATACTATGTATTTGTTTATACTTTATAGCTCCCTCTAAAATGAATGTGAGGAGGCGGGATTATAATTGTTCTAATTAGGTTACACCTTTCTCTGTTTTGAGTTTGCTAAATCTTGTAAATTTGGGTTACATAAAAAAAGGATGAAGTATATAGTCCCCTTATGCTTAACATGCTAGCTATTTTGGTTTCTTTTCCTTTTTTTTTCCTTTACACTTACTTGCCTTTGCTCTTTCTATGTTTTTCTCTTTTTCCTCCTTCTTTATATCTCCTTTTGTTATAAGGGACTTGACTGATATATGATTAAAGATGCTTCAGATAAAGTATAACATAAAGCTTGGGGACATGAAAAATGGACTAGATGACAAAATAGGGCTCCAAATCTATCCTGGTGGATTGTATTTGCTAAAAATGAAATTCAACAGTATCAAATGTGAGAGAGCAAACCAGAACATGCAGCCAATGGCGTAAAATTTAAGGAGAGTAAAAGGTTCTTGGCAGCAGTGTTTTAGTAAGCAGTGACTATCATTTTCGTCAACATCTGAAACGACCACTAACGTGCTAAACACCCCGGGCCTGCAATGATTAAGGAAAAATTAAGGACAGAGTTTCACACTTTCATCAAGACTGTGACTATGATATTTTTTTTAGCTGAAGAGATGTTCAAGTATGGAATTTATATTTAAGGCTCTTCTTAACCATGTTTATTTCTGCCAGATATGTTCTACTCGGTAACATTCGAATGAGGATGGTACTCAAACACTTTTGATATAAATTAATGCTCTGTTTGAGGAAAACAAGTGTGTTTCCCTCAAATATTGATAGTGTTGTCATGAAGAACAATCAGATAAAGTCTCTAGTGGAGGAATTAGGAAGCTTGGGTCAGTATGAGAAAGAGGTCAGATGAATATATATGACTTGCACGGAAACCAGACAAAAAACAGAATGGTCTGCCCCAGGTGGTGGTGAGGTATCTAACCCACATTCAGGGGGACATTTGGTAAAAATTTTGGAATATTCTATATTCTCCAAGATGACTGGATTGTATGCCTTTTAAAATCTCTTCAAACTATGAATGCTGGTGATTTTATGAAAGATCCATCTCACTCTAAAGAAATAACAAGCATCATTCCCACCCAACTTAAATCCAAATAAAACCTTTAAAAAGGAATTGACTTATACTGAATTATCATTTAGATTATCATTTTGAAACTGTTGAAAATATAATTTAGTCCCTATTAGTAGTGTGCTGTAGTGAGATCATTAATACTAAATTAGAATTCCTGAAAACAGGAAAAAATATTATTTGGGGGTTGAAATGTGTGTTACTGACCTCTTGCTATCTCAAAACTTTTACTCATTGGTAAGTAAATCCTGAATCTTTTTTTCTATTCGCATTTAAAATAAGACTCATGGAGATATTTTCTCAATTGGGAATAAAGTGATTTAAGTAGCATCACAGAATTTCCCTTTTGCAAACCATAACAAACGTCAGAGTAACTTAAGGATTTTATTTATTTATTTATATTAGAGAGAGCAGGGGGAGGGGCAGAGAGAGAGGGAAAGAGAGAGGGTCAGAACCAACTCTGCAGTGAGCACAGAGCCTGATGTGGGTCTCAGATCTCGATTCTAGGACCTTGAGATCATGACCTGAGCCGAAATCAAGAGTCAGAAGCTTAATGGGCTGAGCCACCCAGGATCCCCTAAAATGGTCAGAGTAACTTAAAAAACAGTAACAATCATCAAAAATACTCCAAAACTACAAAAAGAGTGGCAACATATGGTAAGTAGCATAATCTAATGTAATAAACTATAAAAACTTGGTCTTGCATTAAAGCAAAAATTAAGAAAATCTGAAACAGAGGAAGGTGCTACACAGATTGATTCCTGCTCCTCCTTCCCCATAGTGGCTGTAATGAAAAGTCAATAAAACCTGCAAGTTGTCACTGAGAGAGGAAAAACTGAGTAGATCTCTTTTATTATTTTCTTTCCTGAAGGAGTAGTAAAGATGATGACTGCTGGGAGAAAAGTGTGAAAGGGGGAAATGAACCTGGAGCTAAGGTTCTTCAGTGGAAATAAAGTTTCCAGAAACAGACACTAAATTAGAAACCAGGAGCGTATCTCATTCTGAGAATCGGGTTTCTCCTATTAATGTAATGAGTGCTGGTAAGGACATTTAGCAAAATAGCAGGACCCCCCATTTTCTTTTTTTTTAACAAGATTTTCTTTTTTTTTTTTAGATTTTATTTATTTATTTGACAGAGAGAGATCACAAGCAGGCAGAGAGGCAGCCAGAGAGAGAGAGGAGGAAGCAGGCTCCCCGCTGAGCAGAGAGCCCGATGCGGGGCTCGATTCCAGGACCCTGAGATCATGACCCGAGCCGAAGGCAGCGGCTTAACCCATTGAGCCACCCAGGCGCCCCATTTTCAAAATGTAAGCTCAGTTTAGTCCTATTCTTCCCTTCACAATTTCCTGAGTTACAGAATAGTGGATAGAGCACAAATCATCTAGCTCTCTCAAACTGTGTTTGTGAACAAAAATCCAAAATCCAGGTAAGAAGAGAGCAGGCAAAATATATATGGACAGAAGGCTGTGCTTTATAAAAAATAAAGCACGGTATCATCCAGAGGGGAAAAAAAGGATGATACTATGCTATGACCAATATTGTCATATGGAAGAAAATCACTCAATCTAGAGAAGAAACTTCCCCAGTCACTAAATGATATGCAAGTGAATAAAAATGTGAAATCTGTTAAAGAAGGGCTCAAAAATAAGGAGATAAAACGGTTACGTGATATGTGAGACAGAATAATGGCCCCTGAATGATGTCCATGTCCTAATCGCTGGATTTTGTGAATATGTTACCTCACATGCCCAGAGAGATTTCGTAGATGTGCTTCAAGTTAAGAAGCTGGAGAAAGGGAAGTTATCCTGGATTATTTGAGTGGGTCCAGTGTCATCACAAAGGTCATTACAAGGGAAGGAGGGAGGAAGGAGAATCAGAGTAGGAAGAATAGGAGGATTTAGAGATGCTCTGCCACTGGCTTGGAGGATAGAAGAAGGTACCGCAAGCAAAGGGATGCAGGAGGCCTCTAGAAATGGAAAAATGCAAGCAAACATTTCCTACTCTTGCCTCCAGCAGAAAGACAGCCCTGTTGACTATTTAGACTGAACTACAGGACTGTAAGAAATTTGCATTTTTTTAAAGCCACTAAGCTTATGGGAATTTGTTAAAGCAGAAAGGGAAAACTAATGCAAAGAGCATGAGAAAAAAAAGTGCACACCTTAAAAAAAACAACTGAGGACCAAGTAAACATTGTTATTAAATTAAAATAAAATCAGGGAAATGAATAGACACTGCTGAAAATTGATTTACTAAAAAGAAAGTGAGGTAAGGGATAATCTTTATCAATACATATGAGCACAGACCAAAAGATGGAACAGATTAAGGAATAAACAAGGCAAAAAGAAGCCAGCATGGGGATAACAAGGTTCCTGGAAGAAAAATAGAACAAATACACATGAAATTTTGAAGGTATGATATAATTTTCTTTCAAAGTCCACAGGCATTGGTATGCATCTCAAATATGGAACATAAACTCTTTTGGAAAATAAGTTAAAATGAATTTTATGGTTCAGTTTTCAGGAAGATGGAGATGTACTTGTCCATATTTTTTCTGTTAAGTACAACCAAAACCCCTGAATACTACATAAGATGAACATAAGAAGATTTTGAAAGGTAGCAAGAAAGAGGTAGGCTGGTTGGGACCTTAGGATCCAAAGAATAACATGATGGTGGGTTCTTGGAATTTTCTTTTTGCTGCAAGTATCTTTGACTTGGAGCTAAAGGAACCAGTAACCCAGAAATGCCAGAAGATGCATACAAGAAGCTCCAACAAATGTCTGCTCTCCTTTGTGAACAGATTAGGAACAAGACAGCCTAGCAAGCAAGACCACAAACTTTTAAATATCTACTCCATCCAATCAAACACTGCAGAAAAACACATGACCCCATCTCCACATACTAACACCAGCCAAGATCAAGTGTGAAACCCAAACTTTGACTTCATCATGCTAGAACTAACCAGCCAAGCTCCTAAACCTACTAGTTGGTGTCAGAGACAGTCAAGTAGGGAACAGGATTTCAACTCTGTCAGCAGTGAGGAGTATCCCCCACAACCCCCCGAGACAGCGGAAGGCATGTGATTAACCTGTAACTCTAGAAAAAGAAAAAAAAATGAGTCCTATATAAGATATTCAAGGAAAGAGAATGTCACTGAAGGATTTCATATCTAGCAAATTTAGTTTTCATATATAAGGGCCACAGACAGACTATCATGAACACACAAGAACTCAGGGTGTGTTTTTTCCATTAGCATTTTCCAATTGGATTAAATAGAGAGTGCTCTTGAGACAGCAATCAAAATTAGGAAAAAATATATATGTATATACTGACATAAAGTCATAGATCCTCTAGAAGTAGCCATTAAATGTGTTTGCATCCATAAAACTAAAACTTAATGATAATGATGAAAGAGACAATATAGGATATGATGCCAGTAGCAAGGTGGCAAATGTTGATAGCTGGTTTCTAGGAAAAAAAGCCGATTTGTGTTTGCCGATTTCTCTGTTGTAAATGTTCTCTTTATAACCAATTTCAGGCTACCAATTTGAAGAATCTTCTGCTGGTATGAGATGGAATAATTTGTGCATCTATAGAAATAATAGCAACAATAAAATCAAAGCACATCAAATGTGTTTATTCCGTGAATTCATTATGATATAAAAAATGAAACTCCTCTCTCCCCAACTTAATTGACCACCATTAGAAGATAACATAAAGACTTAAGTCATTTTGAAAACTTGCTTTAAAAAAAGACATAATCATTTATTCTGCCTTTCTTAAAACGTCGGTACCTCGGGGAAAACAAAATAGCAGATGAGGAGAGGTAAATCTTTATAAAAACAATACCATCTTATACATGAAGAAGGAATAATTTAAGATGTTAACATTTGGTGATCCCTCATAAAATAGGGATCTACTACTGATCACTAATCATCACTGACGTTACAAGGGGAAGCAACATTGATATTAGGTACCTCCTAAAGGAAGTACAGTGTACCTTCTGTGAAATAGTCTTTTAAAAGCTAGATCTATGGACATAGAATAAATATAGGAGAGAGATGAACATGTCGAATGATACCATGGTAGCGCAAACAGCACATCCAGATTACAGGGAACATATGGGACACAAAAAGACAAAAAAACAAAAGAAAACAAAACCTCGATTTCTTCAAAATAAATTATAAGAAGAAAAAGAGTGATAACTGTAAATTACAAGAAGACTTAAGAGACAAATTTACCAATCAAGATGTATACCTCTCGTTTGTATTTCAATTTGATGAAATATACTATAAAAATAAAAAGAACTATAGGATGATCAATTAAATGTATATATATTATCTATATATTTGGTGATATTAGAAATTATTTTTTTTAAATTTTGGGGGAGGGTGTGATGAAGATATTTTAGTTATGTTGTGAAGGTAGCTATTGTGGTTTACACATACACACTAAAATGCTATAGGTGAATCATGTTGTCTGAGGTTTGTTTCACAATAATTGGATGGTGTGTGAATGTGTGATAGGATAGAGAAAGTAAGAACTGGTCATGCTTTGATCATTGTTAAACTTGGGTGATAGGTAGATGTGGATTCAAAATGGTGTTTCCTTCACTATTCTGTAAGTTTGAAATTTTCTATAATAAAAATTTTGAAAGATGACCTTGTGGCGATAGAATATAAAATTCTAGAATATCTAATTAGATAAGATATTGTCTGTATCTAATAATTCTGAAGGAAATTCAAGTTAAGTGTTTTGGTGGCATTAAGCTATATGCTTGAATGACCTCTCAAAGTTCTTTCTATTCTTGGCTGTATTTCATTTCTTTAGAAAGCAACATTATTTTTCTCTACAGTTCTACAATGCTTTTAAGATTTTAGTGCCAAGGAACATTTTATTATGGTAACTTTAAGTGTGACTTTGTTTTCAATATATCACTGCTCTAGAGATAACTATACTTAAGACTACCTGTTTTAGGTCACTTAATATAATACTTTCCCTTCATTTAATGGCTAGAGATCAATATTATTATACTAGACAAAAATCATAGATAACTCTGGCTTCTAGGTATTATTAAGGAGAATTACTGAACTCAAAATACTATTTGATGTTGCTTTTGCTTTTTTTGTGGGTAGACAAACTTGTTATAATATTAAAAAGAAATAATTCTTGGCCTCAAGGCTGTATGCTGCCATATCATTGATTTCACAGCACTTAAGATTATTCTAAGATGTGTGTTTTTAAAGATAAGACAAATTATATTTATTCCTTATATTAAATGAAAGAAGAAATGCTACTATTACCTTGGCTATATTTTTTAATGTTTTAATAAATATTGAAATAAAAACATTTATAACATACATATAAGGTAACAGAAAACAAAGGAACACTGGTGTACCAAGAAACAGACTGTTCCCAGTTCCACTGAGGCCCCTTGAGATAATCTTTACTGCAGTCCATCACAGTCCTCATCCTTGCAGTGGTGACCACTATCCTGAGTTTGCGTTTATTCACTTTTAGGAAATTGTTTAATACAATATACCTTCATCAAGATACTGTTTAGTTTTTCAGGTTTTTAAACATGTATTAATGGAACCACATTTATATATTCTTCTAGACATTCTTTTTAATAAAGATTATATTTCTGAGATTTACCCGTGTTGATTAATTTTGCTGGTGTTGATTCATTGACATACCATGAAGTATTTCAATTTATAAATATACTCCATTTTATTAGCTACTATTCTATAGGCATGAATTTGATGTTTTTAATTTCTCCTATTACAAGTGTTTGCGTGAACATTCATTTTTGTTTTTATTTAAATTTCAGTTAGTTAGCATACAGCGTAATATTGGTTTCAGGTATATAATATTAGTGATCTGACACTTCCATACAAAACCCATTTTTTTCTCTAATTCTAGTCCTTAGACCTTTCATTTTCTCCTTATCTTTATTCCCTAACCAGAGCTTTCAGCACAGTGTTTAAAAGTATCAGTTAAAGTATCTTTGTCTTACTTCTTTTCTTAAAGGGAATATAAACTTTTCACATTAAGTATGATGACTGCTGTGGGTTTTATAACAATTCCCTTTTTTAGATTAAAGTAAACTTTTTTAGATTAAAGTAAACTTCCATTGCAAGTTTGTTAAGAGTGATGCCTAAGTGCCATATTTTAGCTAAATATTATCTGGCATCTTTTGGGATAATTATCTGATACATGTTGTTTTCTAATATCTTGTTCAGAGTTTTCTTCATCCGCAGGCACAAGTGTGTATTCTGCAGATACACTGGGCTATTTTTTTCTTTATCTTTCTCCATCTGCTTCTGCTTTTTTCAGGTTAGGATAGCGGCATCATAAAATACATTGGAGTGTTTTTTCCTCCTCTTAAATATTCTGGAAAATTGTGTGTAAGTTTGAATATTTTTGTTCTCAGATCACATAGATAAAATTATCCTGTTTTTGCATTTTGTTTGTAAGAAGATTTTAATTCCTTTTTCAATTATTTTAGTGATTAAAACATTCAACTTAACTATTGTTTCTTAATACACAGTATTTGTTTTATTTTTTTTATTTTTTTTTAAAGATTTTATTTAATTATTTGAGAGAGAGAGCATTAGAGAGAGCATGAGAGGAGAGAGGTCAGTGGGAGAAGCAGACTCCCTGCTGAGCAGGGAGCCCGATGTGGGACTTGATCCCGGGACTCCAGAATCATGACCTGAGCTGAAGGCAGTTGCCTAACCAACTGAGCCACCCAGGCGCCCCACAGTATTTGTTTTAAATGTGAGCTAGAGTCCAGAGAGAATGTTTGACTCATATATAGTACCAGTGGTCTCATTTTTTTCTGGGTAATGAAGTTCCCACATTTCATATTCCCTCACATTTAACTTGCTAACGAGGTGCTCTAATTGCAATGTATGCCTCTCTTCATATATTTCCTTTTGTCCCTTGAGACATCATGTAATCAAAATTTGGGCTAGATTACATGAAACACTTCACAGAAGAGCATAATTAAAAATAAAAACATCTTGGGCACCTGGGTGGCTCAGTTGGTTAAGCGACTGCCTTCACCTCAGGTCATGATCCTGGAGTCCCAGGATCGAGTCCCACATGGGGCTCCCTGCTCAGCAGGGAGTTTGCTTCTCCTGCTGACCTCTCTCCTCTCATGCTCTCTCTCTTTCATTGTGTCTCTCTCCCTCTCAAATAAATAAATAAAATATTTAAAAGAAAAAAAATAAAAACATCTTTTCTACAAAACCTACATAAAATCAGTGAGCGGGATGCTGATTGTGGTACTGCTGAATTTATGATTCAGGATATTAAATATCGCTAATATTTAAGATGAAGATTAGAGGGCTTAGAATATGTAACTTCAGGTAGGAAGATCTAGAAATTGAAGCAGTTGAAGGGAAAAACTGCCGGTTAACATCTGCCAGGAGATACCCTGGAAGATAGAGCGCACTAGAGCAGATGTGATTGGTGCCTTTTCCATATGAGTGCACAGAAGCCTAACTTCCAACCGCTAGTACCTGCTTTTTATTTTCTCTCTTTTTCTTAAAGAGTTTGTCTGGCTCTTGGAGCCTTCTTAGCTCACCTGGTCTCTGGCAGTGTCAGGAAATCAATGCCTCTTCCTCCTGGGGTCCCCAGCTAATGGCAATTGGTATATAAAAATATCCCAGTTTTCTCTTTCCTGATGACACAACTCTGAAGTGAGTGCTGTACAGTGGTTTCCAGAATTCCCCAGTTGTTGGAGGAGGTCGTGGAGAAGACATGTTGACTCACAAGCTGTTTAATGGGAGGCTCCTCACTTTCTCTCCTATCCTTAGAATGTTCTTTCTCCTTACCCTTCCAACTGTGGGAAGCTGTTATCAAGGATGTAGCCTTGAGAGAACCATGTGTTATTGAGATCATTTGGATGATCTATGTGAGTCAACCCAGTTAAGGCCTCTGTATAAATTTTTATGATTTGGGTGACCTGGTGCAGAGATCGTCTCCTCTTGTGGCCACCCAAGACATCATGCCTTGTAAGTAAGTTCCCTGTCCTATTACCATGTCTACCTATAATCTGGAGTGGTCTGCCTCTCCCTTTGGTCTGTCTTTGCCCTCTCTGTTATGGGGCCAATTAGTAAACCAACACCAGTGGGATTAAGCTACTGTTTCCCTAAGTGGTAACTTGATGTATATACTTTTTTTTTTCCCTTTTGGCTGTCTTCTCCATTGCATTTCCCCAATCTCCTATCTACGTTTTCTGCAATTACATTCCAAATAAACTAATTGTACTTGAGTACCTTTTTCAAGATCAGCTTATTTGGAAGCCCCACAAAGGCAGAAATTTCCTAGGAAATGGGTCCTCAGGATGACTGTGTAAGTGGACAACTCACTAGCCAAATGATCATAATACTTCCATTGCTGGTCCTGGGTGATGATAATCTCTGGCATGCTTTTTCTGTTTTTTAGTTTTTTGTTTAGTTTTGTTTTTATTAAAGATTTATTTTTTTAAAGGCAGGGAGGAGGAGCAGAGGGAGAGAGAGGGAAAATCTCAAGCAGACTCCTTGCTGACAGTGGAGCCCAACGGGGAGCTCCATCCCAGGACCCTGAGATCAAAACCTGAGCCAAAACCAAGAACCAGACACTTAACTCACTGAGCCACCCGGGTGCCCCTCTGGCCTGTTTTTACATCACAGTTACTAAGAATTTTCTCTGGAGTGAATCGAAATGGGATTCAAGTGTAAGGATAGACTATGCCGTATTTCTAGCATTTGAGTGTTACTGAAACAATGTTAATTAGAAGGCCCATGGAATTGGTTTATTTTGGTCAAGTGTCATCAATGAGCCAAGGACACAAATATGCAACTCATGTCATCCAGTTCCCACCTCAGAATATGGCGAGAGAGCCAGAAGTCCTCTGGGACTGTTGAAAGAGATCCTCATCTACTGCAGGCAAGAAAACATAAGAAATAGAGGTTGAAGGTAGACGTTAACTCCCAGGATCTTTAGGTCTATTATTACTCTCTTCAGTGTTCTTATATTTATCTTTTTTCTCTTCTGTTAAGGAAATGAAATTAGTTTTAAGACATGGAAGGTCAATTACTTTGCAGTACCACGTAGAAAGCCACTTATTTTGACTCTTGTGGTGGATAAATATATTACCTTAGAAGCCTTCATATGTGATGTAATCTGGACTAATGGATGACAGGTTAATAAAAAAAATCTGTTGAGGGGCGCCTGGGTGGCTCAGTCGTTAAGCGTCTGCCTTCAGCTCAGATCATGATCCCAGGGTCCTGGGATCAAACCCCACATCAGGCTCCCTGCTCAGCAGGAGGCCTGCTTATCCCTCTCCCAATCCCTCTCCTTGTGTTCCCTCTCTCACCATCTCTCTGTCAAATAAATAAATAAAAATTTTTAAAAAGTCTGTTGAAATAGGAAATTGGTGAAATAAGAAACAATCATATCTTCCAGTTTAACTTAAAACATGTGAACATTCCTGCCAATATCACTTAAATACACGTGAACATTCCTGCCAATATCAATATATTTGGAGGGCTAGAACCTATGTTCAGAGGATGATCTCATCCATATTTTATCAGTTTACATAGCTTTTAACTTACTAAAGTAAGATGCTACTACCCGAAAGTGGCTTATTTGCCTCATGCACATTTAGTGTTAAGGGTCAGTACCGTCAATTTTATTGGTCAATTGCTTAAGTAGAGGTCAGTGAAAAGATCTTTTATTGTTTACCAGATGAATTTCATGGGCTTCTGAAAAGGAGTGTCTAGTACAGTTATGGTATAATAATCTAGAAAATGCATTAGAGTGACAGAGTTTCTAAATACACCAAGATATGGAAATGCTAGAAGTAATTTTTATCGACAACTAAACATTATGATACAGAAGAATGATAAAAAAAAATTAAGATTCCATATGGATTGTTCTCTTTTTGTTCTTCTTTCCACAGATTTTATTTAAGTTTTTGTCATTTCTTACTGGAATATTTGGGGTGGGGGTGCCTTATTTTTCATTTGATATGGGTCTTTGTTTTATTCTAGTTTTGGAAATATGGACAAATTGCCAGTCTGTCCCTGAAATGGACATTTTAATAGTTCATAAATATTAGAAATGTTATAAGGACTGTTAAGTGAGATTATATGTTTAAATGGTAAGTACAGGGATAGGATCATTGAAAACACTCTGTAAAAATTAATTTTTATAATAATATTAATTAAAATGATACTCACAGAAGTTACTCATCTATATAGTGCTTTGATCCTGGATTATTTTTCTGAAATTTTTATTTTTTTCCTTGTAATCACTTATGGAGGCAAGGAGGAGGCTACAGTTTTTTCACGTATGTTTTCTTCTACTTTGGTAGATTTTCAGAAACGTAGACAAATTTTGTCTTTTTTGTCTACCATTTAATATAAATATTTCTAAAATAAAGAGCAAGTTTAGAAAAAAAACCTCCATGTTACATTATTAATCCTGTTAGGTGTTAAGTAGGAAAAAAAGTGTGCTTATTAATAGTATAAACTGATCTTTGTAAAAGCAAACAACACAACATCAGCCTACCCACCCAATACCTATCCAAATAAACACCCAGATTTATATGTGCATAGATTTATAGCAAGTTTTTATAACTGTTTATCTCCAGAGTTTAGACATGGAAGGGGTTGGAAGAGAGATTATTAATAATTTACTATTAATATGATAATATTAATATATTATTACATATTTTTGAATTGGTCCACTGGTCATAAGGATGTATTATTTGATAATTTTAAATATGTTTAGATTTCTCAGCATATGAAAAGATCAAGTTACTTGGATCATTCACATGTAAAAGAGTGAGCAAATCTTATTATTTTAAAGACATTTATATTAAGAAACTTAAGAAAACTTTTTTAAAAATTGAGAAGATAGGCCTTATTCCTTGATATTTTTTCCCATTACCCTTATTGTCTGTCTCAGCAGTTAAAACAGATACCATTTAAATATTTAAGCAGTTTCATATCATGAATATTAAATATATTCCAATAATTATTTCAGGGAATTATATTGGCTGCTAGCAAATAGCAGTTTTCTTCTGGATATAAACATTTAACAGAAGAAAAAATATTGGCTCTGCTCAGCATTTGCTTCAGAACTTCTTGGATTAGTAGGATCCACTAAAAGTAAGAGAAATAGGCAAAGGGCAAGTCTCTTATCTGTCAGTTGCTAACTTCTGTGATTGCTATAAGGTAATGAGCCACATCCTTTTGCAGAGCAGATTTCTTCCAAGAAATGAGTCACTGTATATTCTGTTAATATTTTCAGATACCAACAAATATGGGGGTCTCTCACCAAATATAATTTCCTGAAAAAAGTTGATAAAATTGATTTAAAAAGACATTTCAAAATAAAAAGACAATGGAAGTATTTATTTTCATATTGTTTTAATACTCTAACTTAAAGAATAATATAAAAATTCAGAGGACTTTAATAGTGTATTTTGTGATATCGCCTCCAAATACAAAATACAGCCCATTTTTTTATTTTAAAGATTTTTATTTATTCATTGGACAGAGATCACAAGTAGGCAGAGAGGCAGGCAGAGAGAGGTGGGGAGAGCAGAGAGCCCAATGCGGGGTGCAATCCCAGGACCCTGAGACCATGACCTGAGCTGAAGGCAGAGGTTTTAACCCACTGAGCCACCCAGGTGCCCCTAAAATACAGCCTATTTTGATAGTTCAATTTGATTTCTTAAGAAGTTTTAAGAAAAAAAAGTCATAGCACTCTTTGATTGAATTAATTTGTTGTTATCAGTCTGAAATAGTCAAACTGGTGTGTACCCATAGGTATGAGCAGATTGCTCCAGAATTTGCTTGTGAGGGAGCAGACCTCACAGAAGTAATTTGCACCATTCCCTTTCCTAGTTTTTTTTTTGTTTTTTTCTCTCCCAACTCTTTGGTTTACTTAATCCCCAAGAACAGTCTCTGCTCTAATCTCAGGCCTGGGAGTGAAGCCTGTCTCTACTGTTAAGGGCTGGAAATCTGGCTGGGGGAGCGGTTTCAACACCTTATTCTATCTTACCGGTGGTAGATACCCTGTCAATTGTCCTGCATAGATCTGTGGTTCCATGTTGGAACTGGCCTTGGGCTAGTTTGTAGCATCATGGTCTGGCATTCTGGTTCAGAAATTGGGTCCTACAATGTTATACTGTTTTACCTTGACAGTCTGCCCCACTCTTGTGTTTCTGAAGGAATGAGGGCATTTTTATGTTTTACCATCACTCCAGAAATGTCAAAGTCATCTCCCTTCCCTTGCCCGTCTGTGTGCAATGGTGCCTTTTGGACGAGTTCTTTCTGCCCCATGTCTCATCTGTATTGCATGGTTCTTGATACTCTTGTGGAACTCACTTACTGCTAAGAACTTCTTATGACACCCTCTTGCTGGACTCCCCTGTCAGTGACTTGTTGGACACCATCACTTCTCAACAATATCAGAGACCCTCATTATTTCCATACCTTTTGTCTTTTAGAAAATTTTATTTTCATTTAATTTTAATTTTTTAATTTTATTTTATGGTTTCTGACAACTATATGGAATTAATCAACGGTTTTCAGCTGTAATACCAAGAAATACTAAGAATAACAGTAAGAGCTTATCCTCTTTTATGATTAAAATGTAAACAGTGTTCAGACAATGGGATTGTGGGTGTTTATACTTTTAAAACAGTCTCTAATATCATTTTACTATTAGATGTGATTCATACTTCTTTACTCACTCATCTCCATGGCACTAACAAAACTACCATACTGTTCGGATAGACCCTCATCTATTTCGTGCTTCTGTTTTTTTTTTTTTTTTCAAAGATTTTATTTATTTATTTGACAGAGAGATCACAAGCAGGCAGAGAGGCAGCAGAGAGAGAGGAGGAAGCAGGCTCCCCTAGAGAGCAGAGAGCCCGATGTGGGGCTCGATCCCAGGACTCTGAGATCATGACCCGAGCCGAAGGCAGCGGCTTAACCCACTGAGCCACCCAGGCGCCCCTCGTGCTTCTGTTTTAAAGTTCAAAGTTTGTCTTACTTCACTGAACAATGACTGAAATCTGAATTCTTGTTATAAAAGTACTTGAGTTTCTTAGTGACTTTCAAAATAGAGAAGACTGATAATGAAACTAACTGAATAAATCCATCCTTTTATTTATATATTCATTCATGATATATAATAAGTAATCATCTAAGTCCTGAAGGTATATATTTGAAGAATATCTTTACTCTTGGTATTCTCACGGCATAAAGGGGAAAGGCCAATTTGTAAACAAATAATTAGTATATAGTGTGCTTGATACTAAAGGAGAAAGTTGTGACATTGCTAACGGAGGGACACTGCCCCAATCAGAAGCACTCTATCAGTGATAGAGGTTGGAAATGGAATATCATTTGTTTTCTCAAATATCAATTCTTTCCAATCTTCAGAGTTTCTAGGATGTTTCCTTCATTGTATATCTCTTTTGTTGTATAGTGAGTTCTTTTCCAGGATCTTGGCTCAACCAAAGGTCAATAAGCACATGTTTACACAAGAAGCTGGGAGGAGAAGCATTGTTCATTCAAGGTAGATTTAGTATCATGTCTCATGAATTGTTTCCAGGACATATATATCTCTTCTTTTCTTTCCTTTGTGTTTATTCTTCTTCATCAGATGCTTCTGCACCCTGGTCCATCTTTCGTAAATGCTCAATATAAAGTGTAGTAGTAATAGCACTGGTTTTAGAATCCTGACCATTTGCTAGTTGTACAACCTTGGGTGATAATTATTCTCAGCATCTTTTCCTTGATGTGTAAAATTAGTTAATGTCAAATTTTCAGCATTAATATGCAGTTAAATAAGGATTCAGAGTCTATTTTATCTTGAAAATAGTAGAAACCAAGGAAGTTATCTTGATCTCCTTTCTCTCCTATTCAAATGACTTACAAAACAACTTTATGAAAGTATATTGGGACAAGTAGATGCAGTATTCAGTGCACACATTAGCTTAGAATTCAGTTGAACTACTTTAAGAAAAATGATAACTGTAATCATATAGTAAAAATAAAACTGCTTGGGAAAGGTCAGAAAACAGTTCTAATAGCTTTTCAACATAGAAGTTTTCAACATAGAAATGCATAGAAGATAAAACAACAAAAGCGTGCAATAATAATTAAAGTCTGATTGAGCTTTGCAAATCAACAGCATATATCTTTCTCCTTCTTTCTGGAAAGTTCAAGTACATAGTACAGTTTGAACATTCGCTGTGGACTAGTGACATGCTATATGCTATTCCTAACTGAGTTAGGTTAAGTTGTCCTATTATCATACAAGTTAAATTTGGTATTTATAGAGGCACATAGAGCAGAGGCTCTGGGGAAGTCCAAACAGACAGCATTACAAACCTTTGCCTTTGGAGAAATCCAGGGATGATTCAAAGAACTGCTCTAAGAAATGAACCTGGGGAAATAATTTGAAAAGGAAGACGGTAACTGTTCAGAGAAGCAGGAGAAGAATTAAAACAGAAATGGGGTGCCTAGGTGACTTAGTTGGTTAAGTGTCTGACTCTTGATTTCGTCTCAGGTCATGATCTCAGGGTCATGAGATTGAGTCCTGTTTCTGGCTCTGTGCTCAGTGGGGAGTCTGCTTGAGATTCTCTCTCACCCTCTGCCCTTCCCCACCTTGTGCTCGCTCTCATTCTCTCTCTCTCTCAAATAAAAAACACAAACAAAACCAAAGACCAAAAAACATAGCCAGGAATCAAAAAATACAAAAAAAAACAAAAAAAAAGTGAGGAAGAGGGAAAGAAGAGATGAAGAGATGAGAAAAAAGACATATTAATGGGCCAAATGGTGAATCAATTCTGTTTCCTTGAGCTGACAAGTGGAAAAAAATTTACCTTGAGTTTTTGAAACAATCTCAGCACACACAACCTTCTAATCCTGATGGAGTTTTTCTATGGTAAAGAAAAGGCAAATATGAGATATCAGAATTTTCTTTCTATAGAAACTATGAAAAACAGTTGCAATTTGGGCAGATCAAAGGATCCCAGTCAGCTCAAGAGTTTGACAAATATTTGTTATGTCCCTTCCCTTTATATCATTATCATCATCATCATCGTCATTTCAGGTATTGGAATGTAACATGATTAAGAACTGATCCTTGTCTTCAAGGGGATCACTGTTCTTGTGAGGCAGATACTCAGGTAAAGACACATTGAAAATCACATTATATGTTCTTACTAGAAACAGGAACAGTATGACATAGGAAACAGAGGAGAAGATTTATTCCAATTTGAGGGCTTTGGGAAATTTTCCTGGGGATATTTAAAAAAAGTAGATTTTGTTTTGATAGCATAGATGGAGTTAAACAAGTGTAGAAAGTTGTAAGTTTCGAGGAAGTGGTGGCAGGATGAGCAAAGTAACACATGCATGAACCAGCATGGTATGAAGAAATTAAAGAAGTTGGTTATTGTGAGAGCCAGGGTTTGTAGATAGGAATTAAAGTTATTAGATGTTAGGATATAAAATACTTCATATGTGAAGATAAGGTTATTTGACAGGAAGGAGATTTTGTAGGTCAAGTGTCAAAAAAACAAGTTCTACAGATAGTCTCTTTTTTGGGGTCCACATTAAATAAATATTTGACAATATGAGATTTTATACTAGAGTCAGATGCCAGTGCTTTGATGGCAGCACCCATTCTTCATTTCCTCATAGCAGTAATCTCCTGAAATGAGAAGGTTTCTATGAGGGCCATGTGTTTTCTGTTGTGCCACTGTGGCCACTCTTCACACAAAGTTTACATATGCACTTGCTAGCTTTATTCTTATCCCACCCACCTAGCCATTTGACTTTGCTAGCTCGCCTCTTGACGTTGGTTATCTAAATGAGAGAAAACTATTGATGTATTTTATTTTCTGGCATGATATGTTTAATTGGGGGAAGATGAGGTTGGATTTGTGGAAAGGCCAGAAGGAGAGCAAGAAACAGAACATTTATAAGGTTGTAATCATTAATGTGCTGCTTAATTAAAACTTGCTTAAATTTATCACATTGCAGTCATTTTCTGGGTATGAGGGAAAGAGAGGAGGTTATTGATGATAAAGAGTTTTATGGATTGGATGACTAGATTGATGATAAGACCCATAACTAAGATGGAAAACACCTGAATAGATTTGAAGGAGAGAGAGAGAGATGTATTCAATTTTGGATAAGCTGAGTTTGAAGTTCCCGGGGGTCAGGTGAGCAGTGATTAGCACTTGTAAGACAGAAGCTTAGTGGAAGGAACAATATTAAGAATACAATTCAGGAATTATTGTTATATGAGTGGTATTTGAAACCATAAAAATAAGTAAAGGCTTGAAAGTGACAATAGAGCAAGAGAAAATCCTGGAAAACCAGAAATGGGAAAAGGAAAGAGAGAGGTAGATTAATACATGAAAAAATGAAGGATTCAGAGAATTAGAGATAAAATCAGAAAAAAGTGTACTTCACTATCTGAATCTATTTGGTTCCTGAGTTCAGCTAGCAGGAGTTTGGATGGTAAGGGATATCTTTATCTCAGAGCATTCAAGGGGATAGGAAATTTTAGGCAGTTAGTGGTTAGTAGTTCCAAAGTCATAAGATAAGAGCTGAAATGCAATCATATAGAAATTATGATGATCTTTGCTTGAGTAATTTTAATGTAGCAATGGAAGCAGAAGACAAAAGCCAGAATCCAGGAGGGTGAGAGATAAATGGAAGATGTCGAGTCAGTGAGAATAAACTACTTTCAAGAAGGGTGACTGACAAGAGAAAGTAAAATTAAAAAACAAAGCAAAACAAAACAAAAAACACAGAGATGATATTAAGAATAGGATGCAAGATCTAGAAGAGGCTTACAGTATGTGGAAGAGATTGGGACATGTTAATTACATACTTAAAAATATTTTGCATGGATATCAAAAACTAGAAACTTGAGTAATTCTAAATACAATAAAGGGTAACCTCTTATCATTGAGGTTTTTTACTCTTTATCATTTTATTTTTTATTATTTTTAAAATTATTATTTTTGCTATCTACCTTTTTTTTTTTTTTTTTTTTTTTTTTTTTAATTACGCTCTACCATTTTAAAAAATCAGAGAGGGCACCTAGGTGGCTCAGTCAGTGAAGTGTCCAACTCTTGATTTCAGCTTAGGTCATGATCTCTGGGTTGTGAGGTGGAGCCCAGCATTGGGCCCTGCACTGGGCATGGGGCCTGCTTGTGATTCTCTTTCTCCGTCGCTTTCTGATCCACCCTGCCCCCCTGGCATGTGCGACCTCTCTGTCTCTCACTCTCTTTCTCTGTCTCTCTCTAATCCAAGAAACTTTGTTTGATAATTCATACCTGCCTGAACATACCACATACATTTTTTTCTGTTGCGATAGCTTTAGTGATGGCGAGAGAGGCCCTTGTCTTTAAAGGCAACACATTCTGTTCTTATGCACCTCTAACTTTCCTCTTATTCTTTGTATGTCAATTCAAAATCTGCTTCTCATGTTTCCACTTGTGGCTCTAGTTCTGCTCTCAGAAGCTAGATACAGTAAGACTAATCTATCTTTCATAAGAAGTCCTTTAGATATTTGAAAAATAACTTGCACTCTTCCTCTTCTATTCAGCTTCTTTCTAAGCTACATGGAAATTTCTACACTTAGCTCCTATTTGAAGTATTTTCAGGTCTCTCACGAGCTTTAGCTCTTATTTCTTCTTCCTCTTAATTTACTCTGGCTTATCAATATATTTAATAATGTTGAATTGTACATAATACTCCCAAGTTTGGTTTGTGTAGCATGAAGTTGGTCTGCCTGTTTCACTGTAAGGAGATTATTCCTTTATTTAAACTTTTAAGATTTGCTAGCTATTGTAAGCAACCATCTCACACCTTAGCTCATTAGGAGATTTGTAGCCACAGATAATTTTCACATTAACTCATGCCAAGTACTTTTTCTTCCTCCATAGACTTATGTTATGTTAGTTATTTTTGAACTTAAAAGTGTAAGTGTACATTTTCTTATCTTCACATTAGCCTGGGATTTTAGTTTCTCATTGTCATATTGAATCTTAATTTTGTCACTGTATTATTTGCTCTCTACCTACTTTGTTGTTTCCTGAAAAAATAAGTATCCTTTTATGTTCCCATCTAATGCATGGAATAAAAATGACAGATAGGTGAGGACAAGACCACAACTTTGTGGTGTTCCACTGGAGATTTATCCCAAGATTGAATTCAATGTCTTACTTAACCCTAGGTATGTTTATTAAGGCATTTGTGAATTCACCTAGCAATATTCCCCAACTCACATTTCAAAAACAACCTATTAACATATGTGAACACTTTATTCAGGTGACCAACTGTTTTGTCAAAGTAGTGAAAAATTATCAAAAGAGGAAATAATGATTGTATAAGCAGACTCATTTTAGGTAAATATTCATGGATTTCTTAGGATTCATGATTCTTTTCAAGTAATAGTAATTTATACTTACATAGTGCTTAGCTTTTCTAAAGTGATTTGTCATGCAGTTTTCCAGAGTGGATGCATTTTACAAAGTTCATAGGCTTTGGAATCTAGCAAATGAATTAACATATCTGGTTTGGGTGTGTTTTAGTTCCTTGTCCAAGAAATATCTAAACTTTCACTATTTAAGAGGGGAATAATAAATGGTTCACAAGATTATTATTAAGATTTAATGAGAATTTATATAAAGCATCCAGTCCAGGGTCTAGTCCATAGTGTGTGTATGGCACTTTAAATTTCTTAAAATTTTTTATATAGTGTAATTGACACACAATTTATATTAGTTTTAGATGTACCACATAGTGATTCAACTTTTCTATATGTTATGCTCTGGGGTAGCTACTGTCTGTCACTATATAAGGCTATTATAATATCTTTGACTATATTTCCTATGCTGTACCTTTTATTCCTATTACTTATTCATTTCTTAACCGGAAACCTGTATCTTCCACTTTCCTTTACCCATTTTGCTCATCCACCTACCCCTTTTCTTCTGGCAACCATCAGTTCTCTGTTTTTACAGATCTAATTCACTTTTTGTTTGTTTATTCACTTGTTTATTTAAGATTCTACATATAAGTGAAATCATATGGTATCTGTCTTTCTCAATCTGACTTAGTTCACTTAGCATAATGCCCTCTCAGTCCATCCATGTTGACACAAATGGCACAATCTCACCCTTTTAAAGACTGCATAATATTCCATTATATATTTTAGACACTTGCACACACACCATATCTTCCTTATCCTATTATCTATCAGTGAACATTTCAGTTGCTTCTATATCTTGATTATTATAAGTAATGCTTCAGTAAATGTAGAGGTGCACATATCTTTTCAAATTAATATTTTCATCTTCTCTGAATACCCAGCAGTAGAATTATTGGATCATATGGCATATTAGACTTGATGGACATAACAGGTATATACAGAACTTACCATCCAAAAACAACAGACTACACATCCTTTCTGAGTGCATATGGAATAGTCTCCATAATAGACCACCTGTTAAGCCACAAAACAAACCTCAGTAAATTTAAGAAGATTGAAACCATACCATGCATACTTTCTAACCACAATGGTATGAAACTAGAAATCAATTACAAGAAAAAGAATTGGAAAAAACATGAATATGTGGTGGCTAAACAACATCATACTAAACAAGCAATAATTCACTGAAACAAAGAAGAAATTTAAAAAAAAATACATGAAGACAAATGAAAAGGAAAACACAATGTTCTGAAATCTTTGGGGTGCATTGAAAGCAGTTCTAAGAGGGAAATACATAGCGATACAGGCCTACCTCAAGAAACAAGAAAAAACTCAGTTGAACAACCTGCCCTTACACCTTAGGGAACTAGAAAACGAATAGACAGGGCCCAAGATGAGTAGAAAGGACACATTACATTTTTTACTTCCAGCAGCAAGATGTTCAGAGTAACTGTACTGAGTATTCAGACTGAGTTTATGTACATTTTGAAGATGAGTAAGAAAAGTTTAGAGAGTTTTATTCATTCTTTCAACATTTATTGAATGCTTTCTAGGAATTTGGTAATCTTATGCTTTGGATGTAATGAATTATGAGATGCAGGCTTAGGTATCCTGGGAAAATAAAGAATGTATACCAAACCTAACCTTAATAGCTAGATACTTAATTTTGAACACCATTTGGCTAAGAGTTGACATAGTGTTTGGACAGTTCAGTGATTGTCTCTATTATAGACATTTTATAAATATTCACAATGAATGCCCTAAGTCCTTTTATATGTAGGTGTAGTCTATAATAAAATCTCCTTGTGTCAAGCTCCAAAGAGTAATATGTTGGGGCAAAAACATGTGGCACATTAAATGTCTACAGACCAGCTTTAATGAATCATTAAAAATTATTTATAATCAGGATATGAACTCTATGTAATTAGATAATTTTAAGGTATTCATGGGGGTTAAATAATTTGTTTTTTTTATGTAGTAAAATATTTCCCTCCTGATTAAAAATAATCTGTTAATTTTCCATTTTTATAGCTACATAGCCTTAACTTGGGCATAAACACAGAACTAGTGCAATTACAATTAATGATGTTTGAATGTAATTCAAAATTGTCAAATTATGACCTTTTCTGTAAGAATCAATTTATTCAATTCAAATCCTATTGTCTGAGAGAATGAATAATACTGTTCAACTATGGAAAACTGTCAGGATAGATAATAATTTAATAGTTCTATTTAATAGCACTGACTAGAAAGATAACTGAAAATATAGTTTAATATGACAGACCTGTTTTGTTTTTTTGCTAACTTAATCAAAACACAGTATTTTTCCCTTGGGAGAATTTTTACTCCTTTGAAGTGAGATTTGAAAAAAAAAATGATAATACAGGACTTCGCACTTTGAGAGGAAATGCACTGAGTGTTTTATATGAAGATACTATGTGGATTTTTCACATGCACTGTTAAAATAATAAACCTCCAAGGAAGACTACGCAGTGGGAATAGGTGGGTGATCCTCTACACACACACACACACACACACGCAGTGGGAATAGGTGGGTGATCCTCTACACACACACACACACACACACACACACACAAGTGTTACGCTAGACAGAATTCTGAGAAAAATATGTGAACTCTGGGAAGATGATCCAAGGCAGAAGAGAAATGGAGAATCATTAGTTCTTGAAAATTGCTACAGCTTCGGGTAAGACAAATAGAGGAGTCTTTAGCCTTTTTGCCTGATGTTGCTCTGTTCTCTATCTACTCCCACCTTTAGTCAGTGAGAATTGCTAATTTCTCAGCTGGGGGCTGGCTGCACACACTTGCAACTGTGCTGTCAGAGAGTGTGGACTCAGTTTTGTTTAGAATGTGAAAACACAAGACTTTGCAGATAAAAGTGGTGACTATAGTAAGAAACCAATGAAGGAAAACAACATTTCTGACAGCCTGAGGTGGTGATCCTTGTTGGAGTGAATGATGGACCAGCTAGAATTTTATGAAGAGATTCTGAAAATAGGAGAGACAGAGAATAGCCTCTAGATAAAATTTCGATGAATCTCTGACTTTCTAGGAAGCTGTGCACAAGGCAGAATCAAGTAGGAAGTAAATAGAAGAGTTGGGAAGTGCCTGATCTTTATATGTACTCACCAAACCACACAGATTGATTATCAGAGAGAAGTTCAAGATTTTTGAGCACAACATCTGCCAAAAATCGTGGATTGACCATGAAGCCATGGAGATATAGCAGTGACCCTTAAGAAACCAGAATTGAAATTACAAATAAAAAACCCTGTAGAATCCTATAGAAAAGAAGAAGCAGGAATATTGACATCCCACATTTTCAGATTTACTATCTATGTGACCTGTGCTCAGTAAGGTAGATAATCGTGGCAACTACCTTGAAGGAGTATAGATTAAATTTATGACTAATGTGGGAATTATCAAAATAATTATACTGTGAAGTCAGATACTTCAAACATAAAGCTGTTTCATGTGAAACATGGTCTCACTTTTAGTCGTCTGGTAAGATGGCTTAAAGGTAAGAGTAATCTTTCCTGTTAGTGTGTTCTATCACTCTGGTAGTTATTAACTAAATCCAGTAGTTAAATATTGACCTGATAATTAGGCTTATATTAAATTTAGTATTGCATATGCCATCAAATTATTTTAAAGTCAATGTAGCTAATAAATAGAAATGTCTACCAGAGTAGTTCTGATTTCTTTGGATTTGCTATGACTTATTTCATTCCATGGATTCAAGTGTTACTTAAGAGAGCATTGAATTATTAGAACCTGACTTTTAAATTGAGCACTTATTGAGAGTATAATACCAGAGGGGAATCCATTGTGAGGGGCATGGTACTCATAATTCCGTCTGACTTTTCTTCGATCATCAGATGAATAAATAATACATTTCCAGTTTGACTTTTGAAGTCTTATCTATAAGGAATGGTCAGAACAGAGGTTGAGTTTCTGTTGATAATAATAACAACTCATAATATCTTTGTTTCTGTCCAGTTCTCCCTTGACCTTTAGACTCACATAGTTGCTGGGATACTTGACATTTCCAAATGGATGCTTCATAGAAATATAAAAAAATATTTTCCAAAAGGAACTCCTGATTTCATCCAACAAACCTAATGCTCTTCTGGGATTTCCTCATTTCAGTAATTGCTTAAACCACCCACCAAAATGTTCAAACTGGAAACTTTAGTGACTTCCTTAATCTCCCAAGTGAATCAAGCTACAGCTCTTATTATTTCTGCCTTTTTAATGTATCTCATGCTCATTCATTTTTCTCTATTTACTCTATGACTATTTGAATTCAAACTACTTAAATTATATCTTAGCACTTTCCTCCTAACTGGTCTCATCTTTAAAGATTTTTTTTTTAATATTTTATGTATTTATTTGACAGACAGAGATCACAAGTATGCAGGGAGGCAGGCAGAGAGAGAGAGGAGGAAGCAGGCTTTCCGCAGAGCAGAGAGCCCGATGTGGGGCTCGATCCCAGGACCTTGGGATCATGACCTGAGCTGAAGGCAGAGGCTTCAACCCACTGAGCCACCCAGGCACCCCATAGCTGGTCTCATCTTTAATCTCACTCTCATCTAAATCTTTTTTAAAACATAGCAATCAGAGTCATCATTTTAGATTATGAACTAGACAATGTTATCCTCCTTTACAAGCAAACAAAAACTTCAACACCTTCCAATTGCATGATATCACCCAATTGCAAATATAAATTCTTTTATCATGGCCTATTAGATTGTTGACCGTTTAGCCCTTGTACATTTTTTTTAAAGATTCATTTATTTATTTGAGGGAGAGAGAGATAGAGCATAGAGGGGAAGGGCAGAGAAAAAGGGAGAGAGAGAATCTCAAGCAGATCCCCTCCTCCGCCCCACCCAGTGAGTGTGGAGCCTGATGCAGGCTTTCTCACAACCCCATGGTCACAGCCAAAATCAAGAGTTGGGAGGCCCAACTGACTGAGCCACACAGGCACCCCCTCCCAACACCAATGCACCTTTAAAATATTTCTTTCTCCTCTTTCTTTCATGTGTGTTTTGGGCACCTTGACCTTTCAGTGTCTCATTTTTGTCAGTTCCTTTTTCATCTCAATGCTTGGCTTATAGTTTTGTTTCTTTCTGAAAAAAATCTTTATTTTATGAATCTCAGTTTAAAATTTATTCTACAAAAACCTTTCCTAAACCATGGTAAGTGGCCTAACCACTCTTTTATAACCTTATCTTATTCCACTCTCAGTTATCATTTAAGTATCATAAGTTTTAATGCAGATTGTATATACTCATCTGTATTGGTGTGTTATTAAGTTGCAACATGATAGTTCTTAGGAGAAGGGCCAAAAAAACATATTTAGCACCTATTTCTTCTTTGTAATCCTTATTTCTAGGGATTATATCTCTCCAATAAAAAAAGCAATTCCACAAAACAAAAACGTACATCACAAGCAATATATATTCATAATGCATAAATAAACACATATAATTTGATTAAACAATATTTAAGTCATGCCCTGTAGCTAGTAGCTGTAGGCTAGGCACTCAAAAAAAGTGGCAGTGTACCTTCTCAAGCCCATGTCTGTGCTATCCCCTAAAATCCAGTGCCCCACATTGATCAACACAATACATTGGTTAGTCAGCCTCTCCAAATACAAGGCTCACTTCAGAATTGAGCCTCTGGTGCAGGATATTTCAGAAAAAAAACAAAACAAAACAAAACAACAACAACAACAACAACAAAAAAAAAACCCAAAAGACCAACACATGAACAATTAACACATTTCACATTTGACTCTTAAGTCTTATCTACAAAGAAAGGTCAGAACAGAAGTTGCAATTTCTGTTGATAGTAATAACTCATAATCTTTGTTTCTGTATAGTTCTCCCTTGACCTTTGTTTGAAAATATTTGAAAATTCTGAATTTTTGGAAAAATTTCATTTTTAAATAATAGTGTAGAAATGGGAAAAAAATAAAATATATCTTAATTTACTTTATATTCCTAGTCATTTATTTGATTCAAAGTATAAAAATTATATCTACTATACTTGATTCACTCATGAAATTAAAATCGTTGACATATTACATTTAAAAGGATAGTTTGTTTAGACTCTAATTCCAAATTTGCTATTGGAATTTACTTTCAGATGTGTTTAATTGTTACAAATGGTACCGCAAGCTGCTGTTCTTAAGAAATTGAACACCTTTTAGGTTTTACTTATTTATCTGAAGTAAACAACTGAGAAATTAAGAAACCATCAATATTATAATTAACCAAATGAAGTCATCATGTTTTGTGGATATAGTTTTACCATGTTGTTAAACAGATGTAGAGACACACAATTTCATAAAGAGAGCTAAGATATAAAAGAATATGTAAATTTATATTTTTCCATAGGTGCGGCCAGAAGAATCAAGAATGAAACATGGAGTTGTAATGTGGGCATGAAATAGGAGGTGAGTATCCTCACCAGGTATTCCTGGTGAGAGTAATTCTGGAGGCAGGAAGGACAGAGCCCAGCTCGGAGATCAGAACAGGCGGAGTTCACTGTAGAGGTAAAAAGGTAATGGGGAAGGTGATGCAATTTTACTGATTACATATCATAAGCCCAGAACTGAGATAGACAGTTTAAGGGTAAGTTACTTAACTGTTTGCAACAATTCTTTGATGTAAATATTATTTTCCTTAATTTACCTGTAAGAGACCTGAAGCTTGGTAAGTTCAACTTGTTTGCTCAAGTTCACACACATACACAGAGATGTGTGGGTCTAAAACCAATCCCTTTCCATCAGCTAAGCCAACACTGGGGCTGTTTCCAGAAAAGGGAGCCAAGAAATAGGACTACATGAAAAACCAAGACATGGAGAGGTAGCTACTACCTCTATGTACGGGGCCTACCTGGTAAATAAGAGATGCAAAGTCTTACCTCCACAGATTTTACAATCTAGTAGGGCATATAGAAAATGAAAAACAAAGATAGCAATAGATATAAGGCACAAATAGTATGTAGTTATGGGGGCCTTGAAGAAAACTGTAACTGTCAAAGTAGATAGAATGTGACAGGTGGTAGTAAATGGCCATTTTAAATAAAGTAGTTAGAAATAGCTCTCTGAAAAGCAAATATTTGGCCAGAGACACAAATGAAATAAGGTAGGGAAGACCTGGGACAATGGTGTTCTGGGCAGCAAGCTGCCAGTGCAATGAGAGATGTTTGAAGGGATGTGTTTGAGGGACGTTAGGAACAGTGGGTTAGAAGTGAATGAGGAAGGCAGACAGGTCTGAAGATAAGTTTAGAGAAAAAGGAAGCAGCTGGTTTGTCTAAGTTTCTACAAGCTGTGGTGAGGAGTTTATGTTTTATTTTATGTGATATGAAGCTTTTGGGTTTTGAGCAGGAAGTGTCAGGAGCTGACTTAAATTAAACATCATTTTTGTTGCTTTGTGAAGAATGGAACAAGGGTCAGAGCAGGCAAACCAGTTAAGAGGCTATGACTCAGGTCCAGGAGAGATGGTAGTGGCTTGGAATAGGGTAGTAGGTGTGCATATAGTGACAAGTAGTCATATCTGCAATGTATTTTAATGTTATCGACATCCTATGGCTGTTGCAGGAGCAAACAAAGAGGCTTTCCCAGCCTAGACAGGCTTTCCCAGAATTCCATTGACTATGTTCTTGCCCCTGGTGGCTGTGATTTCACCTCTTTCACCTTCAAATGTTCAAAAGATACTATAAAGGAATGGTGCAACCTCAGATACCCCCATTTTGTAAGCATCAGTGTTCTCATTGAAAATTACCTTTGCCATAATGCTAATTACCTTCAGTATATGAACGATCACTATTAAGGCCTTCTGCTTGGCAGTTTTCTCATTTTGACCTCAGTATAAGTTTCATAAAACTGAAAATTTTTTACACAGTCTTTTCTTGTCTTTAAAATTATTTAGTTTATTTCTTAGAGAGAAGGAATTGCCACACAGTAGAATGAGGTTTGTCATTGCTCTTACACATTTTTTTGCTTTCATTTTCTGGAGAGCAATACAATGCTCCCTCTTGCGTGGTTCTTGGGGGCGTTGTGGGAAGAGGATAATTAGTTAGTATTCTTGGGACTTTCCCAAATGCTATGTTTGGGACAAAGCATCTTGTTCACATTATTTCACATCAACTTAGACTAACCCTGATCAGTCTGTGTTGTTTTCATTCATAGAGGAGGACCTTGAGGCTGAGAATTTAAATATCCTGATCAGCTTCACACTGGTAAGCAATGGAGTCAGGATCCGAAAATTTCCCTATAATACTCCTCTGACTGCAGAGCACAAATTCTTTTTGTTGCAGATGCTTGGCAGATCCCAGACTAAATTCCTGGAGCAACCCCTAAAGGAATGCCTTTTTTCCTACAGCACTTTAAAAATTTCTTTCTGACATCCAGGCTAACTGTGCTGCTTATTTTGTAATCCAGTCAAATGCAGCAGCAGTTTTATATTTCTGCCTTTGAATCACAGATCCAAGAAACTGGCAGCAGCATGAACTCCTCAGTGTAAAAGAATTGTAATGATCTGACTTTGTCGATGGGTTGACACCAAATTCTTTTAGTCACATAAGGCTTTTTTATTTTTTTGTTAGAAATAAAAATAGTTGCAGAGGAGTGAATTGAGTAATATAAGAAAAATTTTGAGGAAATTATTATTTTTTGAGAAAATTATCTTTATAGAAGATTTATAATAAAAATGTAACTTACCATTCCTAGATCCAACTACCAAAAAAAAAAAAAAAACTCCTTCAGTATTTATTATTCCTATCACTTCCCTCTTCTCTCCTCAAGTCTGCTCTAAAATAACATTCATAACCTGCTCCAAATTGTGTTGTTTTGAGCTTTCTCTTCTAAGAAAGGAAGAAGAAAGAATTTTCTCACTGAATGATAACTTGGCCATACTCAAGGGTAAACCAATTAAGAGGAAATTGTTTTATTAACCTATTTTTATTCTACTTCCTAGTTTTTCTAATTCATATAAACCCATGAGTATTTACTACAACTATAAAAAGAAATATCAAATTTTACATAATGTTTACAACCTAAGAAAACCACTCAGTTCAGTTCAATAGTGAACCCTTAATATGGGCTTTGGCTGAGGAACTACTCTTGAGGAATTTATAGTCTATTGAAGAATAAGCATATAAAGAGAACAAAATTATGTCTTGAGGTACAAATGCTATGAGACTCCTAAGTTGCTAATTTTCTCAACTTGAAAATTCAAAACAAGACTTATTGGTGGGAAAACAAAAGTGTCCAGGTGAATATAAAGATTCACCGAAATGATCCGATTTCTGACCTGGGAAACTGCTTAAAAGAGGCAACCTAGGGTGTGAGGTTTTGTTAGTATTCTGCTTTCCACTGTCTCCTCCCAATCTCTAAGTTAGAATGGGGCCACTGAGTATATCTTCTTGCCACCAGTAAAGTGAGACAATGTGGTAAAGTGAGGCTAGTTGGCACTCTGCTTTTCTCTCTTAACCATGGTATGTGTATGTGTGTGAGAGTGGGGAACCATCCAGAAGCTGAGTTTCCACTCCTCTTGTACAGTAACAAAGCAGTATGAGTCAGTCCTCTGCCTACTTCTGCTTGGTGGCAGAGTTGGAGTTGAGTTCACATGCCCCTTGGTACCAATGAGGCAATTGCAGTCAATGACCTAGCAGACAGAATTAGTGGACTGCTGGATCAATAGAATTTATCCACTCTGAAAAAAGAGAGAGAGAGAGAATATATTGAAAAGAGAGAGAGAGGGGCGCCTGGGTGGCTCAGTGGGTTAAGCCGCTGCCTTCGGCTCAGGTCACGATCTCAGAGTCCTGGGATCGAGCCCCGCATCGGGCTCTCTGCTC